>NC_072412.2:52106893-52409586 GCF_028858775.2 Pan troglodytes
CTCTATGTTTAGCCTTTTGAGGAACTGCCAGCCTGTTTCCCAAAGTGACTGCACCATTGTCTATTCCCACCAGCAGTGTAGGAGGGTTCTGATTTCTCCACATCCTTGCTCACATCTATTAGTTTCTTTTTGATTAGATTATTCCAGTGGGTGTGCAGCGGGATCTCATTGTTAATTTGATTTATATTTTCCTGATGATTAATAATCATCTTTTGCACATCTTTTTGTGTGTGTATTGGCCATTTGTATGTCTTCTTTGGGGGATGTCTTTTCAAATCTTTCGCCCATTTTAAGTAGGATACTTTGGCTTTTTATTATCGAGTTGCAAGAGTTCTTTATAGATTCTAAATATGTGTTTCTTATAAGATATGTGATTTTCAAAAATGTTCTCCTATTTTATAAGTTGTCTTTTCACTTTCTTGATGGTGTCCTTTGAAGCACAAAAGTTTTTAATTTAGTTGCTGTCCAGTTTATCTGTTTTTATTCTGATGCTTGTGCTTTTGGTTTTATATTTAAGAAACAGTCACCTAATTCAAAACCACAATGTTTTATGCCTAGGCTTTCTTCTAAGAGATTTATAATTTTAGCTCTTACATTTAGGTTTCTGATCAATTTTGAGTTAATTTTTCTCTATGGTGTGAGGTAGGTGTGCAGCTTCATTATTTTGCATGTGGATATTTACTTAGCTCAGAACCATTTGTTGGAAAGACTATTCTTTGCCCTATTTTATTGTCTTAGCATCTTTGTTGAAAATCAATTGACTGTAAATGTGAGAATTTATTTCTGGACTCTCCATTCGATTCCATTGGTCTATATGTCTGTCGTTATACTTCACAGATTTGTATAGGGTCTTCTACTGCTCACTCATAAAAATTAATTAATTGTTTAAGGTTTTACAAAGGACACTAATGCTTCTAATTGAAGCTTATGAAGAAATTAACAATCAAGACTTCAGAGGGCAGAAAGCAAGACAGCCTCAAGGAGCTCAGTGGCATCTCTCTAAAGCTCTGCTATTACCGAACTAGCTCAAAGGATCTTCAGCCTTTGTGACTCTTCAAGTTTCAAATTTTCAAGTAAAGGAATCTGGTTTACTTTGATGAGAAGAATTCCCCTAAAACAATCCATTGTGGCTGAGAACAGGGTTACACAGCACAGACATTGTTATTAGGGACCCGTCCCTTTGTTGGAAGTTATGCAAAGACAATACATCCAACTCCGGGGCCGTGGAAGTACCCGCTTAACATTTCTCCCCGTCTCTAGTCTCTCCATACCTCACCCCCATTCACAAAAGTACATCTGCACAGAAGTATATTGGTGCACTTCTCGTCCACACCCAAAAAGAACAGACCTTGTACTGGATGGGGCCAAACCTGCACATCCTGAAAGTAAGCCCCATTTTATAAACTGGATTATTCTATCTTTTGTTTATTTCTGTAGAATGAGAGTTTAGTAATATCTTGTTGAATGTTCTTTTGATTCAGTTAATCATTGAATTATAATCTTGTTTAATGTCCTTGTCAGAGCTTAGAGAATCACTGAGTCATGGAAGAGCCCTCTCTCCAGCTTGGTCTAGAGATCTCTGAGATTTGCCTAAAATATTGGTATTGACCACTGGGGACTCACTCAAAAGGGAAGGTGAACCTCAGATATTAAGATCCTATGGGGATTTTCTTCTCTTAATAATAGAAGTTCTGGATGTGTTCTTGAAAATGAGGCAATACTTACCTGCTTAACATCCAGTTAGTGGCTTATGACTACCTCTAAGATAACATCTAAACTTCTTGGCTTGACCCACAAGACAATTACAATCTGGTCCCAGTCCTCCTATTCCTTCCCTTTCATACACTCATACACCCCTTACCCTAACCATACACCATACACACTTACCTTATCTTTTTTTTTTTTTTAATAATTTTTTTAGCAGAGACAGGGTTTCATCATGTTGCCCAGGCTGGTCTCAAACTCCTGGGCTCAAGCAATCCACCCGCCTCAACCTCCCAAAGTGCTAGGATTACAGACGTGAGCCAAGCCACACACTTGCCTTAAATCCGTGCTTTTCTCGCTCTGTTCCCCTTGACTCTTTCCCTTCCCATGCCAACTCCCACAGTCCTGCTCATTCTTTCACTCCCTGCTTCACTGTCACCTCCACTGTGAAGCTTTACTACTCACATCATCTCCTCACGAAAGTACAACTTCTCTAATTCATGCCCCCATGGCCCTTTCCATGTAATTCTATTACATCACTCATCATATTGTTACCATCACTATGTATCTGTCTCCTGCCAAGAAACTATATTTCCCAAGGGTGGGAATCTCTCCACACCAAGCATAATATGTGTTTATCGCAGATGTCCAAGGATGTTATTGAAAGAAACATGGAAGGAAATTGCACTAATTTTTGCTGTTACAAGAAAATCCACCAGTTATCTCTAGCAATCAAATGTAACAGGCAATGTTTACAATCTAATTTGACCAATTCCAAAGATTTTCCCTGAAGTCTTCTCCCAAACCAAGGTCATATTCCAACAACAAACTACTCTGATAAATTCAAGATACATGACTTTCACCTGAAATTCTGGCACTTGAGGGTAAAAGATTGCTAACTGAGTGAACCTGTGGTCCAGATTAGTCTTTTTACTACTGAATTTCGTTGAAAAAAATTACCAGCTTTACTTTGTGCTACACACAGTCTTCTAAGGCAGGCTAAAGAGTAAAACTAAAGGGCTGTGCTCGCTTCTGCAGCACATAGAGAAAATATTTTGCACCAGCCTAATACTGCAGGCCTGATGGTCAAATTTTTCCTTTCTTTATCAAAAAGAAGAGAAAAATCAACATTGATATTATTTGAGAAAAAAGTAGAGAACCCACAAGCCATTTGCCCAGTTAGTGACATTTCATTTATCAGCACAAAATGTCACATAAATCCTAAATCTGATTTAGTGTAAGGAATTGTTATTCATCACGCACAGGGTAGCATTTGGAATTCATTTATCTGAGTTCTGTTGCCTTGTTTTCAGAATGCCTAAGGTTGGAGTCTCTGATTTCATTCTCCAAAGCAATGAAGAGACCTCACAGGTTGAAATCTGAATCCATGGGATTCTATACAATAGCTGAGGTTTGGTCCCCAGAGAAAAGTGAGTAAGAATACAGGAAAAAAAAAAAAACCCAAAACTAAACAAATCTAAAAAAAAAAACACACACACACACAAAACAAAACAAAACAAAAACAGAGAGCAACCTATTAATCCTGGAAGAAAACACATAACATCATTTTCATTATTAGGATTTCCTTTGTATTTACCCTCAATAGAGTCAGCCAACATGTTTCCGTTCCCATTTAATTCCCAAGTGGCACTTTTGGTGTCCAGGAAAAGTGCCAAGCTGAGTTGTTCAGAAGATCTAATTACTCCTAATAGAAATACTACACAAGAGACTGCTTTGGTTCTTGCTCTGACATCTCTTGTCCTCTTATTTCCTATAAAGATTCATGTGAAAAACCAAAGTTGTATGTGCTGAACCCAGGAATGTCAAGGAATGGGAAGCTGGGGCAATCACATCCCGGTCTCATCCTGGCAGGAGAGAGGATCCTCAAGAGGCGGTGCAGGGGGAGGAAGCGCCCTAGCATAATAAGAGCTTTGAGTGCCTGGGACCTGCTCCAAGGGGGATAAACAAGGTGCAGAGGTGACCTGAGATTTCTCAAACTTGCAGATCATTAGGAGGGCATTTCCTTTAGTCTATGCTTGAACTTAGAGGAACAAGCCACTCACTCTCCCACCCTACTGCAGCTCTGGATCAATCATATATTTCCTGGTTAGTTCCTCATTTTTATTAATTTTCTAAGCTTCAGGTTCATACATCTAAATGCCCACTAAATGTCTAGTTCAGTATGTCATCTTCTTCCCAAACTTGCTTCTTCTCCTTTCATCTTTCTTATCTCATTTATGTTATCAGCATCACCGCCAACACCAACCACACAGGCTAAAGATTCAGAAAATATCTTATCTCCACACTTTCCTTCAAGCCCAACTCCTACCCTAGTATCATGTCACCCATTACTAAATTCTGGCAATTTCACTTTTTAAGTATTTCTTGATTCTTCCCACCACTTTTCTCTTTTTCCATTGCTGGTTTATCATTTCTCGCTGTATAGTACTGCTTGGTGCATAATAGACACTTAAATAATGTTTGGTTTGGGGCCGGGCCCAGTGATTCACGCCTGTAATCCCAGTACTTTGGGAGGCCAAGGCGGGCAGATCACGAGGTCAAGAGTTCAAGACTAGGCTGGCCAACATGGTGAAACCCCATCTCTACTAAGAATACAAAAAAATTAGCTGGGCGTGGTGGCACGTGCCTGTAATTCCAGCTACTCAGGAGGCTGAGGCAGAAGAATCACTTGAACCCAGGAGGCAGAGGTTGTAGTCAGCTGAGATCGTGCCACTGCACTCCAGCCTGGGCGACAGAGCAAGACACCATCTTGAAAAAAAAATAATGATAATGTTTGGTTTTGATTGAATATAAAATGGATCTTCCCACTAATTTATACTATAGAGAGAATGACTTTTTAAGTTTTTTTTTTTTTAAGAGTTAGGCTACAGAAGGAAAACTGAACAGGATTACTTGAGATATCTGAAAGGAAAGAGTGTTAAAAGGGGATACAACCCCAATTTTTTCTGCTTTCCTCAGCCTGGAGTACACAAAGCAATCGTTGGGCTACTTCACAAAATTCCCCGCTCTCCTGTTGAAATAGCCCTTTCAGAGCTAGGATCCTCCTGTGGAGTAATATTCAATGATCTCAGTAATCTGTGGGTTTCATGAGTACTTCTTAAATAACAACGTGCCTCTTGGCCGGGCGCGGTGGCTCACGCCTGTAATTCCAGCACTTTGGGAGGCCAGGGCAGATCACCTGAGGTCAGGAGTTTTGAGACCAGCCTGGCAAACATGGCAAAACTCCGTCTTTACTAAAAATACAAAAATTAGCTGGGCGTGGTGGCATGTGCCTGTAGTCCCAGCTTACTTGGGAAGCTGAGGCAGGAGAATCACTTGAACCCGTGAAGCAAAGGTTGCAGTGAGCCGAGATCGTGCCACTGCACTCCATCTTGGCAACAAAGTGAGACTCCATCTCAAAGAAAAAAGAAAAAAAAGAAAAAAAGAATGTTAATGTGCATCTTAGTGGCTTGGAATCTTGTTAAAATGCAGACTGTGACTTAGTAGGTCTGACGTGGAGCCTCAGCATCTGCATTTCCCAGGCAAGGACAGCGCTGCTGGTCTACAGGTCATACTTTGGGTAGCAAGGGGTTAGATAATCTCTTTCAGGGTAAAATTTCTTTGCCACAAACTATAGGACTGTCAATATTAAAACATTAAAAGTGGCCCAAGGCTCTACAAGTCTCCAGGTTATACAGTTACAACTTCATGGCATCAAGAACTTTGACCCAAAAAGGCAAGGGCTCATTGGAACTAAGAATCCCTTAGCCAAGGCCTCTGCAGGCTGCAGAGAGCATGCCTCTCTCGAGACTTAGAGATTTGAAGGACAGAACTGTTTCCACAGGCAGGCTTAAGAGACCCAAAGCGGGTCTAGAAACATATAGGGACAAGCACAGCAGGAAGTCATTCCCACATCTGGGTCTGAAGGGCTGGGAACCTGGTGAAACCTGGAGCCATCAAGGGGGACCACACAACAGGTGCTGAAGCCACATTAGAGGAAATCCTTGGACCCTGCCAGACCATGGTGCCAAAGCAAGGAAGCAGGTGGTAGGTGAGAAGTACCCTGACCTCATTCTCCCCTCGATGAAGAATAAGGTTGGCCAAATTTACCTGCAAGGGAGTCCCATGATGTAATACATGTGGGGTTCTTGGGGAACAGAGCAGGGCAGGAACAGGGTGTGAAGTGAATCAGGGTTGGTTAGTGGAGGATAAGTAGTGCATAAGTTGTAAAATAAGAGGTTCATACTGGCTTGACAGTTCTCATCCTCTTTATAGAAATGCATGAATATTTTAAAACATGTCATCCCTAAGTACAAAATGGGGAAAAGGCAATCCTTTGGCATGGTCTGTTGGACACATTGACCACCGAGGCACGGACAGGCCAAATAGAGAGTGAATCATAGATGTGGAAGCCACCACAGTCTAGTCTCCTTCCCTGTGTATTTGATCTTCAGACACCACACAAAGAATCTGACCCCAAACTCCCACTTTACCCAACATGTCCATTCTTTAAAGGATTCTAGGCAAATATGTATTGGTTCAGACACTATTCGAAATAGGGCTGTTGGCCTTTCCAAAGTAAATTCCTGCATTCTATTCCAAGAACCATCATCATGTCAAAGAAAATATAAATAGGATAGGAAGGTTTCCATACACAAAGTCCTACTCCAGATCCATTGAAAGCTCAGTGAAAGAAGCCAGTACAAAATGATTATGGGAAAATGTACAGAGCATTTGAGTCAGAATTTGAGTCTTCCAGTTCATCCTCAACAAAACCATAGAATGCAAACTGCTGAGGCTTACTACATCTAGCTTAGGAGGATAAAGGACTTCTCTGACCTCATCGCCTTAGGAAAGCTCAATAGGTCACATTTCCGGCTGGGGCCAGCAAGCACCCCTTTGGCTTTTCCTTCCTATGCACAAAATTTCAGAAGTCACAGTGTAGCTGAATTTCCTTTGGTAACAGAAAAACAGTCATTATTGTTGAATGCAAGGAACTGATCTGACCTACAGTCAATAATTTTTTCCTGCAAATGACAAAGCCTGTTTCCTCCAGCTGACAATGAAACCTTGAAAATGCACAGGACATGTATTTTCCAAAGCAAATAATCCATGGCAAAGGTGCAATTCTGTACCTTAATCAATCAAAAGCTAAGATTGAACAGAAGAGTCTATTGTGGTAAAATACACATAACTTAAAATTTACCATTCTTACCATTTTAAAATCTACAATACAGTAGCATGAAGTGCACTGAGTCATATTTATTTTTAAAATAAATAGCTATAAATGAGCCCCTAGTCTCTCTAAAGAAATGTACTCAACAGGCACAACAAAGAGAGAAGTGCTGTTTTCTTTTCTTTCCTTTTTTTTTTTTTTTTCTTTTTTGAGACAGTTTCACTCTTGTCGCCCAGGCTGGAGTGCAGTGGCGCGATCTCAGCTCACTGCAACCTCCGCCTCCCGGGTTCAAGTGATTCTCCTGCTCCAGCCTCCTGAGCACCTGGGATTACAAGTGCCCGCCACCACACCCAGCTAATTTTTTGTATTTTTAGTAGAGACGGGGTTTCACCATGTTGGTCAGGCTGGTCTCAAACTCCTGACCTCAGGTGATCCACCCAACTCGGCCTCCCAATGTGCTGGGATTACAGGCATAAGCTACTCTGCCCAGCCGAGAAGGGCTGTTTTTACATCAGAAGAAAATGGAAAAGTATGATACTCACACAGGGATAATGTCATAAGCTTTAGGCAAGAAAGTAAATCCTATATCCCTCTTTTCCAGGTCAGGGAGCTAAGCAAGGATATTACAGGGCTAGTCATGAGTTTCCAGGCTTTAGGACAGTCCTGTAAACATTTGCTGGATCAACTGCTTTGCCCGACCAGTATGCCTGTTCTGGTCTCATGCCATTTGCAAGATTCACTGACAGCAAGTGCATTTTCCTAAGTGTGAAGAAGAGACATACCTTCCATGCCACACAAAAGAGTGTGATTTAGGGGAAAACCATGCTATCTTCTGTTAAGAGTTTGGACTTTAGTGTCAGAAAGACCTGAGTTTGAGCACAGCTCTGTTCCTTCTGGTCTGGTTGCAAGTTACTTAAGTTCTCTGCATCTCAGTTTTCTCATAACATCTCAGTTTTCTCATAACATCTCAGTTTTCTCATCTATAAAATGAGAGTTAATGTAAGTATCTACTTCATAAGGAGGTTATAAGGATTAAATGAGAGAATTAGTCAGGATAAGATAGGCTCTGCTGCATTAACAAGTGAACCCCAAAATTTCAGCGGCTTAATCTGACAAAAATTTACTTCTTGCTTACATCACAGTTGAGGGTGGGAGGAAAAGGTGGCTTTCCTCCAAAAGTGATCAAGGACCTGGGCCTCTTCCAAATGGCAACTCTAACATCTAAGAGGCTTTTACTTCCTGACGAATGGAGGAGCCACACTGGCTTTTTACTACTTTGGCCTCAAAGTGACTATGTCATTTCTGGTTATAGTCCATCAGAAATAATCACATGCATCAGTCAGTTTACAGAAAAAAAAAACAAAACAAACAAAAAAAAACAGATGGCACACTCTAAAGGGCCATCTGTTTGATGGATTAGTTACAAAAGTGTGAGCAGGGTTAAGGGAAGTCACACGCGGTTGTAAGCTACCCCGGGGCTACTAATAGCCTAATACAGGTCCTGAATTTTCAGTACCCGAAGCTCAGGCTGGGGATGAATAAACTAGCCTCTTTTGCCTCCTGTCCTTCTAACTGTTGCCTCCCAGTAGTCATGCTCAACTATGAACCAGTCAGTGGCGCTCACATGATGTCATCTATGAAAGGTCAGCTTGTGCCAGACCAGGAGGAAAAGTCAATCTGGAAAAGCAAATGGAGCATGCCTAGCAGAGCATGCAAAAGGCTTAGCAATGTGCTCAGCACATAGTTGGTGCTCAAAAAATGAATGTGAAGCCAAGAATATATGAAGAAAAATATTTAAAAGTTATTTGTTTTTATTGAAGTTTTCAGTTAACTTTACCTCTGACAAAGAGAAATTTACATTTGCTAGTGAGAATTTTTCTCTCTCCAGTTCAATAAGGGTTCAGCGTCCAAAGCTGGGTTGCACTTCCCCTTGGCTCAGTGTCCAAAGCTGAGCTGTCTTTCCTTTCTCCTAAAAGATGAGTTTAATAGGAAGAATGGTGTTTTGTTTTGTTTTTTTCAAAGTGAGAAACATTGATAGCTCTGCCCCAAAGAATTTTATCTGTCTGCCAGCAATTACAACTTCAGTTAGGACTAATGGCACCGTTACATTGATAACTGCTGTTACTGTTTTCATTCTTTAACTTGCCAACAAGATCCTCTGGTCCCTTATCTTGTACTGGGGCCAACCCAACAAGAGCAGGAGAAGTTGAAATCTTGACACTTCAAAGCCCAGGGCATTGTGAACAAGCTCACTAGTTGTTTGTGTTGGGCTTTGCTAAATAATAGGCTGGATTCAGTGCCAGTAAAAAGACACAGCTTTGGAGGATAGTTTTTGGGGTTACAGTCACATATAGTTTCTCATTTTGCACACAAGTGAAATGATCTTTTCCAAGGATCAAATTCATTTCTTGTTTATTTCCCGTAATTGTGTTTTTATGTGAGAAACTCATAGAAACTTTGAATTTGAAGGAAGTTTAGAAATCATTTTGTTAAACGACCTCATACACCATCAAACCCTTGGAGGGGTTGAGATTCCACCTCTGCTTGAACCCTTTCAATGACAGGAGGCTCACTCATCGTAATACCAGCAGCACCTTTGCATTTGCTGTGAGCTGCGTATGATACTTTGCTGGCATTATTTCCTTAACCCTCAACAGCCCTCTGAGGTAGCTGCTATTCTTAGTCCCCTTTACAAATCCGGAAAGCAAAGCATAAAAAAGATCCACTTTTTATGCTCAAAGATCCGCTGCTAAACTTCACTGAAGCTGGAGTTCAAACCCACCTCTGTTTTTCTCTAAACCTCAAGCTTTTCTCCACTAAGTTTTCCCAGTACCTTTCAAGACAACCCATTCTCACCAAGAACTCTCTGAAACATCCTTTCTGTAGTCTCCCCATAATTTTATTAGTTCATCATTTCAATTTTACATATCAAAAAGTGAGAATATAAGAACTATTAATGATAATTTACATTTGATATCATTTTGCCATTTAAAAAGTATGTCAATAATCTCATTCAAGCTTCTCAGCAGCTCTGAGAGATAATTATGACGCTCTATTTTACCTATTAGAATGCTGAGTTGGCTGGGTGTGGCAGCTCATGCTTATAATTCCAGAACTCTGGGAGGCTGAGGCTGGCAAATCGCTTGCACCCAGGAGTTCGAGACCAGCCTAGGCAACATGGTGAGGCCCCATCTCTACAAAAAATGCAAAAAAATTAGCCAGGCATGGTGATGTATACCTGTAGTCCCAGCTACTATGAAGGCTGAGGTGGGAGGATTGCTTGAGCCTGGGAGGTTGATGCTACAGTAAGCCATGCTCATGCCACTGCACTCCAGCCTGCAAGACAGAACAAAACTCCATCTCAAAAAAAAAAAAAAAAAGAAAGAAAGAAAGAAAGAAAGAAAGAAAGAAAGAAAGAAAGAAAAGAAAAAACATTGCCAAGTTTCAGAGCATTTGCATTTGCTCATGGTCATGTGCAACCTGGTGGTGGAGCCAGGAGCAGAGCTCAGGTCCTTTACATCTTGGTCCCATGCTTTCTACTACACCATGCTGCTGACTCAGTGAATAATGAAAATGCAGCCAAGTGTGAGCTCCTGATGCAGCCTCCTCCCTCAAGTGCCTTTGTCTGAGGAGGTACCCCTCTGACCCTGATTTCCACACTACTTCCTGTCTTATTCCAGTGCACTGTGGTCTCATGAACTGGTGCATTTAGGAGGTTTGGTCTCCCTAATAAGTCTGTTCCATGCCTACTCCTCAGGCCTGCATCCCAGTGAGCAATTCTGTTTCCATCAATTTTACTGCCTGATCTTGGCTCAAACAAGTACTGGCCCTGTGTGGTCAACAGTGTTCTTGGGACTGGATCTTAGGGACAGTGAGCAGATTGGACAGAAGGCAATCTCAGGCCACAGTGGTACAATAGTGCTTCTATTTAGTCCACAAGATGCCAAACAGCTGCTTCCAAATATCCAGATGTTTGGCATCATGTAAAACAAAACTTTGATTCATTGGCCAAATATCCCTCTGTCATCTAATTGATGAACACATGCTTGCGTGTTTTGGCATCTTGTAGACACTGTGTTTGCTTATAAGTGAATGGATTTAATATTTCGGCTTCTAGAAAGCATCCCACAACAAAAGTTCCCACACTACTTTCCAGTGCATAAATCTTCTTTCCAGGTTGTCTGCAAATATGACAAAGTGAAAAAGTCCCCACATTTTGCAAACTCTTTAATCAGCTAAACACATCTGCATCAAAGGCTATCATGATCTTCTGTTGGGTTATGAGAGAAAAAAGAAAATCTTGGTTTTTCCCTTGTGTAATTGAAGCCAAAGCAATGTGAGCAAGATGTATCTTAACTTCCTTTACACTCTGTTTGGTTTTCTTTTCTTTTCTTTTTTTTTTTGCTCATTTCTTTCAGATAGAGTCTCATTCTGTAGCACAGGCTCCAGCGCAGGGGCATAATCACAGCTCACTTGCAGCCTTGACCTCCCAGGCTCAAGTGATCCTCCCATTTCAGCCTCCTAAATAGCTGGGACTACAGGCACGTGCCACCACACCCAGCTAATTTTTTTTTTTTTTTTTTTGTAGAGACAGGGTTTTCCATGTTGCCCAGGCTGATGTCTTTGGTTTTCTATCCTGTGTTTTACATAGAATATTCAATGAAAAGTATTTCACTAAAGTTTTTCCTAATTGTTTTTTTCTTCATACCCAGCTACCTAGAAACACATTTTCCAGATAATTAGCAAGGAGTACAGACAGTCCCCGACTTTTGATGGCTTGACTTATGGTTTTTCAACTTTGCAATGATGCAAAAGTGACATGCATTTAGTAGAAACATACTTCAGGCACTCATACACCATTCTGTTTTTCATTTAAGTATAGTATTCATTAAATTATATGAGATATCCAACATTTTATTATAAAATAGGTTTTGTGTTAGATGATTTTGCCCAACTGTGGGGTAACCCAAGTGTTCTGATCAGGTTTAAGGTAAGCTAGGCTAAGCTATGATATTCTATAGGTTAGATGTATTAAATGCATTTTCAGTTTAACTATATATTCAACTTACAATGGGTTTATCAGGACATAATCTCATCATAAGCTGAGGAGCATCTGTACTCAAAGTGTTCTCCAATGAACAGGATCTTAAAGCTTTCTCTCCAGGGGAGGTGATAGTTTTTTCCTCCTTGTTTGATCCTAGATACACCCTAAGCTTCTTTACTTCCTTTTGCACATATCAACCCACAGCTACTCAAATTACTAACGGTATTTATCCTGTAGTAAGCTGTCAGTACATTTGTCAGGCTCTGTGTTAAGTGCTTTAAACACATGGCATTCGATTCTCCCAAGAAGCCTATGGGGCATGAGGATTTTGGTGTGTGTGATTTTGTGTGCACTCATACTGCCTGAGTGTTAATTTGGAGTTGAGGGAATTGCAGCATAGAAAGGGGCACCTGCACCCGCTTGCTGAGGGCACACAGCTACAGGGCATTAGGGCTGTATTGCCTTAGAACCCGTGCACATGACCCCTCATTCTCTGCCTGCCACCTCTTTGCTTTCAAAGTAATCATCCTCACACATAGCACAGACTCCACTAGCCCAGATCATGAGGCCCATCCCAGGATGGTCCTTCCTGTCTTTGTGCTTCCTATTCCCTGCCATGAATCTTGCAATTCAACTCTGCAGACTGTAAGGCACACCCCCAAACACCACACTCTTTTACTTCTCCCTTCCCTGGCACATCCTCCTCTCCTTACAGGGACCGTTGTATATGCCAGACTCATAGTCTACACATCCAGCGTCTTCCCATGGGAAAATTCCCCCTCAGCCAGCAGGAACCCCTCAAAAGTTCACTCCTCCCTGAAGTCCACCTGACCTCTCACTCACTCCTGTCTTTCATAACTGTGCTTTCGTTGGTTACAGTACCTAACACATTTATCATCCTCAGAGGGCTGCGCATGTGCTTTGAAATAATTCATTTGCTTGTCTGGCTCTCTCACCAGCCTGCGAGCTTCCTGAGAAAGGGATGATTTCATCCGTGTCTCCGGGGCATGGCACAAGAGCCTCTCAATAGGTGTTTATTGGATAAATGATAAATTAAATGTTCACGGGTTATGGTCACATGTGAGCAATTACTAACATTTATTTGATAATTCCACAGCCTTTGAAATGTCCTAAATTTGTGCCTTTGCAGGTTTCTTAGGACGGGTTCAATTCTCATCTTCACAATTCACTGGGTGCAGAGTTTCTGCTTTTGTGTTCTCTATGGACTGTGAAATTGCCCTTTAACGAGTGAGAGAGAAAGAGAAAGCATTTTATCTCTGTGTCTCAATTACAAAGTCTCGGGAAAGGTCTCAATTGACTCAATTCTGACACGAGAAAGATCACCACCAGTGATCACATTATTTTAACATGGCTGCCTTCATAATAACTATGTCATTGGGAGGAAGAGGCAATTCCATTATATGAGGGTGGGGGTGCTGAGGAACGAAACAACAGATGTCTGCTTAGGCCACTAATATCAAGCAGTGGAAAACAATCCTATTACTGGGGTTAACAAAACCTCGCTTATACAGTCACCCTTCTCAATAACCTAGAGATTTTAATAAGGACCTCTTAAAGACCAAAAGGTCACCAAAACTCAGAGACATGCCTTTTAAAGGGAGGAATTACAGACCGTGATGGATGAGATATTTGCAGGCATAAAAGCCTTCTACAGATTCTTCAAATTAACCCAAGTCGATACCTGTGCAGTTCCTTTACTCATAAAGCCAGAGAGCCCTGCTTATTGACACAGACACTTGAGTCACTGGTAGCAGTTACTGGGCAGTTAGGTTCTAAAAGTCAAAGTCTGTCAGCACCAACATATGCAAAGCCAGTGGAATCTAGAAGCACTGGAAACACTGGGCTCAGGTCATCATGCTGTGGCTTGCTTACTGTCTCTGAGCCTCTCTTTCCTCAACTGTAAAAAGGGGGAAAAACCCAAAGCTATCTTCACTGAGTTGCCAGAATCACATGAAATAAAGTAAGGAAAGCCTAAAGTTATACAAATGTTATTTACACTTTCTATTTTATGGGGAATAAGGAACATAATTGATGTACTTATTTAGAAGGAACTGGTAAATAAGTTGTGTATACTGAAGATCTCCCTTATCCATGGGAAATATGTTCCAGGATTCCCAATGAATGCTTGAAACCACAGATAGTACCAAACCCTATAGATATTAGGTTTACTCCTATACATACAAACATGTAACAAAGTTTAATTTATAAATTATGCATAGTAAGAGATTAACAAAAATGGTAATAAAATAGAATAATTAAAACAATATATTAGGTTGGTGCAAATGTAATCGTGGCTTTTGCCATTACTTTCAATGGCAAAAACCATGATTACATTTGCACCAACCTAATACTATAATCAAAGTTATGTGAATGTGGGCTCTGTCTTTCTCTCAGAATATCTTATTGTACTTTAATCACCTATTTTGGGGCAGTGGTTGGCAGCAGGTAACTGAAGCTGCAGAAAGCAAACCCATGGGTAAGGAGGGATGACTGTAACTACTTATATTTTGGCATTGCATTTTTTGCACTAATTAAAATGAAAATGATCAATAAAAACACTATGGGGAAATATCTGTGATACAGGTTAAATGTACTAATAATATTAAGTAGTAACAGTACTAACACTAATATAATTATCAAGAAGAATATTAATAAGTTATGCTTATACTATAATTTCATAAGCAATATGTATGCATATGCAAAAGAACTAGAAGGGGATTCAAACAAAATCAATTTGGTTGTTTGGAGGAGGTGGGATTGGGTGAAATACTTTTGCTTCTAGTTTAACTTCTGTAAATGTTGTTTGTGATTAAAATCATAATTTTAGGCCAGGCATGTTGGCTCACACCTGTAATCCCTGCACTTTGGGAGACTGAGGAGGGCAGATCACCTGAGGTGAGGAGTTTGAGACCAGCCTGGCAAACATGGTGAAACCCCATGTCTACTGAAAAAAAAAAAAAAAAGAAAAGAAAAATTAGCCAGGCGTGGTGGTGTGCACCTGTAATCTCAGCTACTCAGGAGGCTGAGGCAGGAGAATCACTTGAACCTGGGAGGCGGAGGTTGCAGTGAACTGAGATCATGCCATTGCACTCCAGCCTGGGTGACAGAGTGAAACCCTGTCTCAAATAAAAAAATAAATAAAAAGAAAGAAAGAAATCACATTTTCGGCCTCATCATAGGAGTTCTTCTCCTAGATGATCTGTGGTGGCTGTGAGATCCTTGGCACTTTGCCTGAGTCCTAAGGAACTCTATTAGTCTTCATGGGGTCCTGGGCCCAGTGAACACAACTGAAAGTGGAATTGCCCGAGTGTGGAATTGAATTAAGAGGTACTGCATCTTTGTTTAACAGGTAGGGCACGTGAGGGTCATATCAAATTGGCATAATTCCCATTTTTTCCCCTGCCCACCTTCTATTTGCCCTTCTTCTGGGATCTGTAAATCCTCTTCTGCAGGACCACCTCCCCTGCTTCTCAATGTGTTCCCAGTGGATTTGAGTTGGAGCAAAGGATGGCTTAAGTCAATCAGTGTATCTCTCAAGAGCTATGAAAAGTCTGAGATGTTACCCTCCTTGCAAGATAACAATTTGGCCTGCCACCATTTCAGGGATGCTGACAGATGTTGTAAGACTCACGGACAGAGACAAACACACAAAATGTAGCATAGCAAAAGTAGGAGCCAAAATGTCAGTATATTTGTGCTAGTTCCTCAAGCTCCAATTCCACTGGGTGACACAGAGGATCAGATGGCATCTGCTCATACCGTGGGATGTGTTGCAGGAGGGAACTCAGGGTTGAGGACTCAGTACATTTTAAGCAAGCAGAGAATATTTCAGCCAGCAATAAATAAGGCAGTCTCCCCTCCTCCCCAACCCCCACACCATGCAGGCTGCAGTCCAGTTGTTGCCTTGATCTGCTCAATTGCCTATGTGAGGAGCTACAGAGCTCCTCAGTATCAAGAGGGGGATAGGCCCTGCAGTCTGGCACACCCAGCAGGTGCTTGCAAGGTGCTCAGGGCCACACGTTTTCAACAATATCACATGTGACTCAATCAGAACTACTGAGATAAAATGAAACCTTTTGCTTCAGGTGAGGGCATCTTATTTCCCTGAATGAGAATCTAGACGATTCATGTTGTGACCAACAGAGAAAAGCCTGTGCAAGAATGGAGTCAACCCAAAGAAAGCAGAATTGAGAAATGGAGAGAGCAGGAAAATGGATTCAGTGTCATCATCTGAACCACTGTATGAAGCCAGGGGTAAAACTAAGCCACCCACCTCCAGAATATCCATTTATGGGAGGTAGTTTGTCACTTGTCACCAAGAGAGTCTCACTGAACACAAATATCAATGTAAACCAGTAATAGTCAAGGTTCTCCAGGGAAACAGAACCAATAGGATTTGTATATGTCTCTGTCCATATCTATATCTATAGATAAACAGAGATAGATTTGTCAAAGAAATCAGTTCACATGATTGTGGAGGCTGACAAGATGTGCATTCGGCAAGCTGGAGACCCAGGAGAGCTGATGGTGTAGTTCCAGTCTGAGTCTGAAGGCCTGAGAACCAGGAGGGCTGATCATGTAGTTCCAGTCTGAAGGCCAGCAGCCCCAAGACAGAGGAAGAGCTGATGTTTCCATTTGAGTCTCAAGGCAGGAAAATACTGATGTCACAGCTCAAGACAGTTAGGCAGGAGGAAATTCTCTCTTACCCAAAGGAGAATCAGCCTTTCTGTTTCATCAGATTTTCAACAGCTTGTACAAAGCCCACCCACATTATGGAGGGCAATATACTGTACTTAGTCTACCCATTCAGATGTTAATCTCATCCAGAAACAACCTCACAGACACACCCAGAATAATGTAAGCCCAAATGTCTGGGCATCTTGTGACCCAGTCAAGTTGACACATAAAAATAACCATCACAAAAATTTTGCTATTAAATTACAGTCATCAAATGTTATGAATGTGCTTAAGTCTTTTTCTTGGTGAGTGTTTCAAGTCCCTAACTGATTCAACTCTGCAATATTTATTCTTTCAGACTCTTGTAAAAGTTGGGCTCTTTGATGAATCATCTGTGGATTCATTTCATCCAAGTTCTAATCAGTGGTTTTAAGAACTCAGAGCTGTATTTTCATAGTTGTGTTGTTCCTTGGACCTAATCTAATATGCTGGGTAAATCTTTCCCCTCTGTTATATGTGCTATTCCCCATACGCAGCTCTCCTCTTCCTAAAATAAAGATAGGGGAAGAGAGACAGGGGGAGAGAGAGAGAGAGAGAGAGAGAGAGAGAGAGAGAGAGAGAGAGAGAGAGTATTTCAAGATAAAAATTCGTTTGGATTTTCTCATGCTATTTTAAATTCACAGTCCTATTCATTTGATATTCATTTTACTTGCCTGGCTTTCATCACAATGATTACCCATTTAATTACATTTTAGCTGAAACCTAGGGGAAATAGCCAGCTAGTATTTCAGTGAGATTATCAGAGGAAAAACTGAGCCTCACTTCCTGGCTTTTCTGAATCATTATATTTCTCTGTGTTAACTTTACAGGCAGCCTTTAATAAAAAGGCAACAATGTTGGTAATTAACCTTCTAATAGTGTCAGGAATATTAAAAAAATGACTTGATTTTATTTCAGTTCCATATTAAGCCTTTATATTATACATAGCTCATCTAAAAAGTTTTCCCTCTTTAAGAATTTCCTTCTCATGGAGGTCCACAGTCCATCTGCCAGGGAACAAATCAGTCAGGAAGGAAAGCACAGGAATGAATGCTGTGGAGTGGAAACTCCTTGGCTCTCCAGAAGATGCTTCTGCCCTGTTGTTGAAGTACTGGGTGGACACATACGCTCTCCCTCACTCTTCATTGCAAGGGAGAGATCTATGAGAATGGTTTGATTATGGCTCAGCCGAGTGCCCTCTTCGCTCTCTCTTTCTGCCAGCAAGCAGAGAAGGTCTCTTCCCTACTTCTTCCTCTACCTGGTTAAGCTCACCAGAGAGGTTTTCCACCTGAGTTCTCTACTGTTCAATTTCTGACTGGCTGGTTGGTCAGGGAGAATAGGAAGCTCTGGTCCAGGCTTGAATCAAGCTGCATTCTCTAACCCACCAGCTTTACCTTAAACAAAGCTGATATTGTATTACATCTACATCTGGCTTCTTCTGTCTGTTTTGGATTGGCTCAGAATCTAGAAGAGAAGATGGGTATGATCACCTCCTTTTAAACCCCCAAACACACACCAAGGATTTGAGAGAAGTGGCCAAGTAAGTAGGCTCCTGTAAAACATGATACCAAGTTCCCAAGAAAATACGTGCTTGGAAGATGACAGCTGTATGGAGTTTGGGATCCCTTTTTCTCTTCCATCCCATAGAACACATAAAGTAGTTCTGGCTGCAAGGTATTATGGACAGCACAAATTGGAAATACTTTAGTCATAAGATAGACCTTGATGTTTCCCTTTAGCTCTAGCCTCTGTGGTACAACAGAGGCTACAATGAGTAAGCAAAAACACACAGTGCCTGTTTGCAAAGTAAATTACTTTCACTATTTGTTACTATCAACCTTATGAATACGGTACCCATTAATGCAAAAAACTAAAAATAATTTATTAAGAGATATAAAATAATACTTGAATAAATAAACATGTTAATGGAAACACTCAATTTTATAGGTATGTTAATTATTTCCAATTAACTTATTGTTTTAATGCAGTTCAAATAAAAATCTCAATGAATTATTTTGGAAACTTCTTTTTACCCTCAACATTTTATTATACTTTTTTTTTTTTTTTTGAGACACAGTTTCACTCTTGTCCCCCAGGTTGGAGTGCGATGGCATGATCTCGGCTCACTGCAACCTCTGTTTCCAGGGTTCAAACGATTCTCCTGCCTCGGCTGGATTACAAACATCTCAGTAGCTGGGATTACAAGCATGAGCCACCATGCCCGGCTAATTTTCTTTCTTTTTTTTTGTATATTTAGTAGAGACAGGGTTTCACCATGTTTGCCTGGCTGGTTTCGAACTCCTGACCTCAGGTGATCCACCCGCCTCGGCCTCCCAAAGTGTTGGGATTACAGGCATGAGCCACCGCACTCGGCCATGAAAAGTTTTTAAACAAACAGAAAAGTTGGAAAAAATAATACAATGAACACCAATGTATCCACCACAACAATTGTTCATAGTTGTCTGTTCATGCATATATGTGTTTCTGTGTGTATGATTATATGTACCTATGTATATACATATATATCCACTATACATATAACAATATACATAAATACCATATATATAATTATTTATTGTGTTTTTCTGCATTGTTGCTGAATCATATGAAACTGAGTTGCAGACAGCATTACACTTTACCATTAAATACTTCAATATGCATCTCCTCAAAATAAGGATATTTTCCTGCAGAACTACAATAATGTGATTATGTCTAAGTAAACGAACAATAGCCATCTCATATTTATTCTGTATTTACATTTCTTGTTTTTAGAGTGTCATTTATTACTCTTTTTCCCCTTAAATCAGAACCTAATCAAGGGTGACAAGTTATATTTAGTTACTATCTCTCTTTAGCCTCTTTTCTTTTCTTTCTTTTCTTTTTTTTCTTTCTTTTTTTTTTTTTTTTGAGACGGAGTTTCCCTCTGTTGCCCAGACTGGAGTGAAATGACGCGATCTTGGCTCACTGCAACCTCCGCCTCCCGGGTTCAAGCAATTCTCCTGCCTCAGCCTCCACAGTAGCTAGGATTATGGGTGCCTGCTACCATGCCTGGATAATTTTTGTATTTTTTAGTAGAGATGAGATTTCACCATGTTGGCCAGGCTGGTCTCAAACTCCTGACCTGAAGTGACCTGCACACCTCTGCCTCCCAAAGTGCTGGGATTACAGGCGTGAGCCACCACGCCCAGCCTAGCCTCTTTTCTTATAAAGCCGTCCTTCTACCTCATTTTTCAGGTCTTTGGCTTTTTGAAAATAATTTTGTTATTATATATTTTTTTAATTTAAAAAATAATTTCAATCTTTTGAAATGATCAGGCCAATCCTTTGTTCCCTATCCTGGTTGTGTTTGATGAGCTCTTAATAGTGTACTTTTAACTTGCTCTTCTAGTCTCTATCTCCTAAAAAGGCTTGATTAGGTTTGGGTTAAACATCTTTGTCAAGAACACTTCCCAGATCATATTTTATATTGTATATTTTATATTGTATGGCTTGCAGAGGCATATGATTCAGGCTGCCCTACAATTTGCTAGATGGTTAAGATGGTGATAGCCATATCTCTTCGTTGTGAAGATGTGGGGTTTTCCCCTTTAAAATTAGCTAATTTTCTGGGAAGAGGAGAGAACAAACTTATCTTCAAGGATATTTGGAAGAATCAGCAGATAAAGATATCAAAGAAAATTCAGGAAAAAAGAGAGTAATGAAGAGTGATGACTCCCATCAGATATTAAACTGCATTTAAAACAATCGGATAGTAGAGCAAAGATTGACCCCTTAATGGGTAAGTCACCCACAAATAGCCTCTGTTGATGTGGTTTTGGTGACAGGACACCCACCAATGGGCTGGCACTTACCTTAAACAGTCAGCAGACCCTGGAGGTTTTAGCTGATTCTCAGCTCCCCTTGGTCGCCTTTGGTAAGTCATGTGACCACATACACACCAAACTAGCAGGCATACCTCCACAGAGAGCTGTGACTGTATCATAGACAATGCTTTTGTTGACTTTATTTCATAGTTTAGAATTATATCTGAACAGGGCTAAGCGCAGTGGCTCATGCCTGTAATCCCAGCACTTTGGGAGGCTGAGATGGGAGGATCCTTTGAGCCCAGGAGTTTGAGACAAGCCTGGGCAAAATGGAGAGACCCTGTCTTTACAAAAAATACAAAAACTATCTGGGTGTGGTGGCACGTGCCTAAGGTCCCAGCTACTTGGGAGGCTCAGGTGGGAGAATCTCTTGGGCTGGGGAGGCCGAGGCTGCAGTGAGAGGTGATCTGATAGCACCACTGCACTCCAGGTTGGGCAATAGAGCAAGAACCCTGTCTCAAAAAAAAAAAAAAAAAAAAAAAAAAAAAAAAAAAAAAAAGAAGTATATCAGAACCAAGTCTTTTTCCACAGTGGCCTATTCACAGACATATCAGAAAAGGATAGACAATGCTTGCAATTCAAGATAGAGAAGAAAAACAAACTTAAACACTATCCTGGAGGACAGTCTTCCTATTCAGGAATGTGTGTCAGTGGCCAGCCTCAAAACTAGGAGAAGAAAACTCCCTGATGGTACCCTGAGTGAGGGTCATGAGAGAATGAAAGGAGAGAATCCAGTGTGGGCCCAGGCAAACTGTGGATCAGGGATGAAAGGTGGGCCACAGTGAAAGCAGGGCCTGCGGCACAGGTTGTGGGGGACATCTTAGAAAGACAGCAATTGTGTGATGGCGTTCTCAGTTTCTTCTGGGTCTACAGCTCTGTGTTTCTTTCTGGCCTTCTCCAAATGTAAAACTAATGAAAAAATGCTACCTTTATTCCCCCCACCCTACTCCTGAAACTGTGCCAGTCTCTGCATAAGAACAGATGGTGTTCCTGAAGAGTCCTTTGCTCTGCAATATTCCTTTGTGGGTTTCTGAAAGCAGGTTTGAGAACAGGAGTGAATGGAAGCTACATTTCTCTGTCTGACAGATGTGGTACACATGTGTGAGTTGGAGATGCACTCCTTGGTAATGGCTATATGGGAACAGTGAGAACATGACATATAACCAGGTGCATTTAAATGGGGCTACTGGATGAGCTACCTTGTAAAGATTCTCTCAGTGGGGTCCCTCCTAATTCTAGAGCTCTTCTACTAGGACGGAGGAGCTAATTCAGTTGGATTGATCTATGTGGTAGATTATTCTCTGCTGATCTAACCAAAAAGAGCCTCCTCTCCCTAGTTTCTAGGAATGAAGAGAGAACTTTGATTACCATAATGCTGGCATGGGTAGTCATGTAAAATTGTTGACACCGTCCGGTGCTCACTTCCCTACACTCCTTCCTGGAGTTCAGCACAGACAATGGGAAAGAGACCCGGTGAAGGTACTGGATAACTCAAAAATATGGCCTACATTTTTGAACTGTTCTTAAGGAAAGAAAGCATGTTCCCCAACTCTTGGATAATCTAGTTTAGATCATCAAATACCCCAGATAATGGCTCACCTCTCTTCATTTTTTTCTTGGAAGTCACAAGCTCTAATGAGTCTCTTTAATTATTTCTTGGTGAGGGCAGCATCCAATTTCTATTTAACAAGAACAGGCATCCAAATTAGATACAGTGCTGTTCACTTATATCAGTGTATCATCAAGATTCATATTTCCAGTGATTGCCCAACAACACTTTAATGTTACGCTAAGGATAAAACAATGATGTAATCATTGAAATCACTGAAATCTTCAGAGAGCAATGGAGAAGTTTTCTGAATTGAAACTTCTCCATGATTACCTCAGTTGACTGCCTTGATTTTCATTCTCCTGCAGTTACATTTCTGCAGCATACATTTTGAGTGCAGACTTCACCCTGGCATAAAAAACTTCCACTGTGGGTATAGAGTTTTTCCATAGTTAAAAAAATTCCTTTAAAACATATGTATAGCCATATGCTATTGACATTTTTGACAAAAGCAACACTGTACTTAAAGCATAAAATCTAAATAATAAAAAGCTATTCTAGTAACAATAACTAATGCTCCTCAAGGGCTTACTCTTCATTGGTATGGGGATGATATTACAAATATTTAACAAACAATATGGTATGGGCACTGGCCAATTAGAATTGTCACCAGCCTTAGCTCCAATAGGACAGCTGAGATCCTCTGCTGTGCCAGGGATAACCCTTTAGTTGCTGGCCCTGAGGAAGCAGGAGGAATCTAGAGGGAGGGGCTGGGCAGATGGCATAAATGTCTGTGTGGAGAATATGTTCTGGGTGGCTATTTACTAACTGACATGGAAGTATTCCACATTTGAGCAGACATACTGGATATACCTGCAGAATATCGGTGCTGCCAGGCCTTGAGCTAGAGCCCTCATTCCCACAGTGCTGCCAGGCAAGATCCTGCTGTAGGGGCCAAGGGAAAACTTCTCCATTGCTCTCTGAAGATTTCTGAAACTCACTGATAAGAGGCAGATTAATAGGAGAAAAGGCATACATATTTACTAACATGTACGTAACAGCCTTCAGAATGAAGATCCAAAGAGACAGCGGAAGTTGTTCATTTTTAGGCTTAGCTTTAACAAAGTATAGACAGCCGTGTGGAAATATGATTGGACAAAAGGGTATGATCTAATGCTAATAGACTGAGTGGGGAAACCCAGCAAGGCCTGTCTGCCTGGATTCTTCCTGGCCTCTCTGAGCAGCATTCCTTCCTTCTGGGTGTGGGGCAGGACCCTCTTTGGAGTGGGAGTCTAATGACCTACTGTCAAAATAAGGGAGACCAGATATTTCCTCCTTTCTTTCTTTTCTTTTCTTTCTTTCTTTCTTTCTTTCTTTCTTTCTTTCTTTCTTTCTTTCTTTCTCTTTCTTTCTTTCCTTCCTTCCTTCCTTCCTTCCCTCCCTCCCTCCCTCTCGTCTGTCTCTCTTTCTTTCTTTCTCTTTCTTTCTTTTTTCTCTTTCTTTCTTTCTTTCCTTCTTTCTTTCTTTCTTTCTTTCTTTCTTTCTTTCTTTCTCTCTCTTTCTTTCTTTTTCTTTCTTTCCTGCCTTCCTGCCTTCTTTCTTTCCTTTCTTTTTCTCCTGCCTTTCTTTCTCTCTCTCTCTCTCTACCTCCCTCCCCCACTTCGCTCTTTCTCTCTTTCTTTCTTCTTGATACAGAATCTCACTCTGTTGTCCAGGCTGGAGTGCAGTGGTGCAACCTTGACTCACAGCAACCTCTGTCTCCTGGGTTCAAGCAGTTCTCATGCCTCAGCCTCCCAAGCAGCTGGAACTACAAGTGCATGCCTGGCTAATTTTTTGTATTTTTAGTAGACATGGGGTTTCGCCATGTTGGCCAGGCTTGTCTCGAACTCTGGTCTCATGTGATCCGCCTGCCTCGGCCTCCCAAAGTGCTGGGATTACAGGGGTAGCCACCATGGTAGGCCCAGATATTTCTTTATGGCCAATTTTTACACAGAAAGGCAGAGAGAGGGGAAGTTCGAGTAATATTTTTAGGTTTTATGGCTGGCTTTGAGGAAAAGAGATTCTGGTTTCTATGGCCTGCTTTGGGGAAGAAAGATTTGAGTTTCTATGGCTGGCCTCAGGGGAGAATGGGACTGAGAGATAGGAGGGCAAGAGAGGTCAGAGGACAACTTTTGTTTCTGAGGCCTTCATTTGGGGGTATTTTTTTCCTGAGTCCCAACTCTGCATTTATGTTCATTTTGTAGATAAGAAAATTAAGAGGCCAAGCGCGGTGGCTCACGCCTGTAATCCCAGCACTTTGGGAGGCCAAGGCAGGTGGATCACGAGGTCAGGAGATCAAGACCATCCTGGCTAACATGGTGAAACCCCATCTCTACTAAAAATACAAAGAATTAGCCGGGCGTGGTGGCAGGCACCTGTAGTCCCAGCTACTCAGGAGGCCGAGGCAGGAGAATCGCTTGAACCCGGGAGGCGGAGGTTACAGTGAGCCGAGATTGTGCCACTGCACTCCAGCCTGGGTGACAGAGAGAGACTCCATCTCAAAAAGAAAAGAAAAAAGAAAATTAAGGCTTAGAGAACTTAAAGATCTTGCTCTAGATCGTACAGCCAGTAATGGAAATAATGAATTAACAAAATTAATTTATGACTTTTTAAGAAAAGTTTTAGATTTACAGAAAAATTGAGTGGAGAGTGGCCAGGCGCGTTGGCTCATGTCTGTAATCCCAGCACTCTGGGAGGCCGAGGCGGGTGGATCACGAGGTCAGGAGATTGAGACCATCCTGGCTAACATGGTGAAACCCCATCTCTACTAAAAATGCAAAAAAATAATTAGCCAGGCCTGGTGGTATGTGCCTGTAATCCCAGCTACTCAGGAGGCTGAAGCAGGAGAATGGCGTGAACCCAGGAGGCAGAGCTTGCAGTGAGCCGAGATCGCACCACTGCACTCTAGCCTGGATGGCAGAGCTAGACTCCATCTCAAAAACAAAAACAAAAACAAAAACAGTAGAAAAATTGAGTGGAGAGCACAGGGAATTCCCATATACCCCCACTCCCAATTTCCCCTATTATTAACATCTTGCATTGGTGTAGTACTTTTGTTGTAATTGATAAGCCAATACTGATATAGTAAAGTCTATAGTTTACATTAGGGTTCACTCTTGATCTTGTACATTCTGTGGGTTTTGACAAATGTATCATGACATGTATCCACCATTGTAGTATTATACAGAATAATTTCACTGCTCTAAAAATCCCCCATGTTCCACCAATTCCCCCTTCCTTCCCCCAAACCTCTGACAACCACTGATCTTCACTGTTTCCATGCATTTTCTAGAATGTCATGTAGTTGGAATCATACAGTATGTAGCCTTTTCAGATTGGTTTCTCTCACTTTGCAATGGGTGTTCAAGGTTCCTCCATGTCTTTCTGTGGCTTGGGCTCATTTCTTTATATAGCTGAATAATATTCCACTGTCTGAATGTACCACAGTTGTTTTATCCATCCACCTTTTGAAGGACATCTTGGTTATTTCCTGATTTTAGCGATTGTGAATAAAGCTGCTATAAACATTTGTGTGTAGGTTTTTGTGTGGACAGTTTTCAACTCATTTGGGTAAATACCAAGTAGTGGGATCACTGAATCATATGGCGGGATTATGTTTAGTTTTGCATAACTGCCAAATTGTCTTCCAAAGTGGCTGTACTATTTTGCATTCCCACCAGCAATGAACTGCCTTTTTTTTACACAGGATTTTATAAATTATAAAGCACTTTTCTCTGTACTGTTCTTGGATCACAGAAAGTCATATTTCTTCAAAAGTAAATCTACATTAGTCTTAGGTATGCTTGGACTTTTCCGTGTAATTATTACTGCCAAATAAACACTGACACTTATTCAGAACTATGCCAAACATTTCCTTTATATGTTTGTCTTATTTAACTTTCATGACAACCTGGAAAGGTGGGTATTATCATCCTCATTTTACATATAAGGAAACAGACTCAGAAAAGTCAAATATTAATATATTGCTTGAGGCCGGGTGCGGTGGCTCACACCTGTAATACCAGCACTTCGGGAGGCCAAGGCAAGCAGATCACTTGATGTCAGGGGTTCGTGACCAGCCTGGCCAACATGGCGAAACCCTGTCTCTACTAAAAATACAAAAATTAGCCAGTCGTGGTGGCGGTTGCCTGTAATCCCAGCTACTCGGGAGGCTGAGGCAGGAGAATTGCTTGAACCTGGGAGGTGGAGGTTGCAGTGAGCCGAGATCATGCCACTGCACTCCAGCTTGGGTGACAGAGTGAAATTCAGTCTCAAAAAAAAAAAAAAAATATATATATATATATATATATCTTGAAGTGACAAAGCAGTTCAAATCTGGGGCTGCCTGTTGCCATATCCTGTGTTTTTTCCCCTCCACCATATTACATTCCGTCAAGGTGAATTGTCAGGAAAAATTGTGAAAGACTTTGAAGAGGGGGATAAAAAAAGAAAAGGATTACTGAGTGTCCTGTCTAGTGTACCCTTCTGAGTTATCTCTTCCTTTCATTTTCTTGAGCTATTTTACCACTCTGTAAATGGTAGACAACTAATAATAATGCAGATGACTCTTGTCCATAAAACTGCAAATGATTTGTTTCTGGTGGAGGGCAATTGATTATTGCCCTGTAGACAGACTGCTTTTTGTATCTACTTGTGAATTCATGTGAGCATTCCTTATCTGCCTATACATGTGTATGTTAATTTGAATTTTTCCTTTGAACGGGCTGAAATATCTTACTGGCTTCACTCATTAATTAATGAGTTAAAAAAATTCCTTGACAGGTGTTTATTTCATATTTTTTCCTCTTTTTTTTTTTTGGAGACAGAATCTTACTCTGTTGCCCAGGTTGGAGTGCAGTGGCTCAATCTTGGCTCACTGCAACCTCTGCCTCCCAGGTTCAAGCCGTTCTCATTCCTCAGCCTCCAGAGTAGCTGAGATTACAGGTGCCCACCACCCCACCTGGCTAATTTTTGTATTTTTAGTAGAGATGAAGTTTCACCATGTTGGCCAGGCTGGTCTCGAACTCCTGACCTCAGGTGATCCACCCTCCTCAACCTCCCAAAGTGCTGACATTACAGGCATGAACCACTGCGCCCAGCCTATGTGTTTATTTCATATTTGTAAGAGAGTCATAATTTTACCCTTAAAACAATCTTTTAGCAAAATGTATTTTGCATGTGTATGTCAATATAATCAGAAACAAATGTTAGGATGGGCGCGGCGGCTCACACCTGTAACCCCAGCACTTTGGGAGGCTGAGGCGGGCAGATCACTTGAGGTCAAGACCAGCCTGGCTAACATAGTGAAACCTCATCTCTACTAAAAATACAAAAATCAGCTGTGGTGGCAGGCATCTGTGATTGCAGCTACTTGGGAGGCTGAGGCAGAAGAATCACTTGAACCTGGGAGGCAGAATTTGCAGTGAGCCAAGATCACACCACTGCATTCCAGACTGGGCGACGGAGCAAGACTCCGTCTCAAACAAAAACAAAACAAATATTAGTGTTACTTCACTGTCTAACTTAGGTTAGTGAATACACTAACCTAAGTGTATTCTTAGGTTACCTAAGTGTGACTAAGGAATCACTGTCATGATTCCTTAAGTGTCCACAGCAACAGCATATCAAGCAGTAGGAAAATCCCCATCCCTCTACTTCCCCTAAACCCACTTGGCTGACTAGCTGCCCTCGAGATTGATGGTTGGGAGAGTCTTTCTCTCAATTCCTTTTCCAATGCTGCCCCTTCATCACTTCTCATTTCCCTCTGTACATTTTTTGTTCTTTTTCTGCAACATTAGGTCTCTGCTCATCAATGCAATATAAACAAGGTATTATTAGAGGCGGAATATAGGGAATATACAATAGCTGCCTGCCTAAGAATTTTAGAACTGAATTTGTTTGCAGTATTTCACACATCTGATAGTATGACAGATTATTATTTGTTTTGTGGATTATTCAGGCTACTAGTTTTCTCTACTGCCAGCTTTAGGCCATATGTAATTTTTCCTACTCCGACTTGGCAGGGGACACATTAGAAATATATCTTTCTTTGGATGAGAAGTACTGTCAAACGCGTTTGGTAGAGCAGAAAGCTGACATCGTTGATCAAACTGTAATTTTGAAAGTTATGAAATCTCAGAGAAAAAAGAGATTTTAGGCACACACTATTCACTCCCTTTATTTGACAAATGTGGAAATTGAGCTCCAAAGAATCTAAATGACTTAGCCACAGTAACACAGCTGGCTGTCGGCCTTGCTGGAAATATGGCTGTATCTTCCTCATTCCCAGTTCAATTCTCTTTCCTTTACACATAGTATTTAAATGACCTTGGCCTTCAAGAACTCTAATTAGCACAGTAGTTAAGAAATAACTATAGCATGCATTATTCTACTGAACTTTTGTGATCTAATGAAATCATGCAGTTTATAAAAGCTTATTATTTTACTCATTTGAAGGAAACACCAAAGGCAAGGTCAAAAAGAGCAAATTTGCATGTAAATTACAATTCACAAAAATATATTTTAAGTTAATGCCACATCTACTATTCTCACCAACTGGACTAGGTCATATGGCAGCTACACATTCCATTTCCCTCCATGTATAAAGGCCCTCTGGGTTTTCCTCTTAGCTCCCTGAAGTTATGCAGGGGTGGGCTAATGAATGCTGAACACATATTTGTTTGCCTACTTAATTCAATAGTTAATGACTAAAACAAGAGTCAATTATTAAGAGCCCTGCATTAATATCTCTCATTTGCATTCAAATTATTTTTTAAAATAAAAGGAAGTCTGAAAGGAGAAGCAAATAAGAGCCTGGCCTCATTTTTAGAAAACCATAAGCCTAGACCATCTCTTGGACTTTTAAGTATGATAAAGTGAAACAGATATTTCTTAATGAACCATCTAGATCCAAACAGTCCCATTTATAGAAAGAGGCACATATAATTTGAAATGGTGAGTGAAAAACAGGGTAACCTAATATGTAGCAAGGACCTGAAAGATGTGTGACTCTCTCATATCAGATTATGAGGCTACCATCCACTGTCCGGGAGATCTGAAATTTAAGGTTCTCCTACTCTCACTCCCATCCCCATAATACACACTTCAATGCCAACCACACAAGATAATCTACACGCTTACCAGTTTTTCATCTAACGAGGTGTGAAAACAGAAAGCACTTGCTTTTGTTACAGGTATCTAATGTGGTTTTCCGACATCAGGCTTCACAAATTTCTTTCCCCTCCTCCATAATTCACTGAGCAATCTGGAGCCCCTTGGGGAAGGTGCTGAGTGAAAATCTGGCTAATGTAGCCAACAAACTCAATACTAAAGCCTTGGCCTCCTGATTTTTAACTTAAAGAATTAATGAGTTGTTTAATTAGATAATATTTATTCCTATGTGTGAAACAACTTGAGCTACTCTAAATTCTAGGTATATGGAAGGTGATGGATGACTTAAATGTTACCCAAACACATTTATGCCGTTTGCCACAAACTCAGCCTAGAGTAAAAGGAACCTCAGTGTCCTACTTGCAGACTCATGCAAGGGATGCCTTGTGTCATTAGGAAGTGAGCCACACACTGGGCAGCCATGCTGTTCATGAGGGCAGGCCTGTGCCCCAACCCGTAGGTGGGTGGCCATTCCCTGCTGTTGACATATGGTGTCCCATCATTAGCCAGATGGCAGAAACACTGGAAAGGGCCTGAGCACACATGAGTAATCTAACCTGGCCATGGGAGGCGATTAGAAGAGGCTGGGTGAGGATCAAGGCAAGTAGTGTGTAGCCATGGAGGCTGACAGGGGAGTTTAAAGTGTTAAAGATGGGCCTGGGGTCAGCATGGATGACCTTTCTTCATCAGCACCACCTCAACTAACCCCAGCTTCTACGCATGTGCTGGAAGACAATTCTAACGTCGCACAATTCCTTCTGTGCCCAAAGGAAATATCAGAGGTTTAGGAGAAAAAAACTTGCTGTGAGTAAAAGGTAGAATATTTTCTGAGATAGTCTCATGGAACTAGCTAAACTAACTACTTCTCTCAAGATGTTTTTTCAACAGGGAAGATTTGTTCAGAGTCAGAGTTGATTAGATGACGCTTGATCAGCCCTAGAGGGTTCAGAGAGTCTCTAATACCTTTGAAATTGTATAAAAAACTGTATGTGTAGGATATAGTGTTAATTTTTCTAGGAAGAGGCTACATCTCTTGCCAAAAATCTTCAAAGGATTTGTCACTCCCCCAAAATATTTTGCAGCTACTGATCTAGAGGTTCAGGGAACCCTGCCTTTCTGATTATGGCAGAAAGGATCCTGAAAGGTCATTACAGGAAGTAGACCAGCTAATCACGGCCTTGTATTATGCCTGGACTTTGGGTACTCAATATTGCCTCTCAGCTTGACCAGGGTACAAGGCTTGTCCTGTCCCAGAGACAACTAGCAAGAGCATCTCATGTCCCTTGGACCAGCTCTGACTACAGTTCTTACCTAGCATCAGCCCTGTATGCCAGCACCCTAGACGACAGCTCTTTAACAAGCCACACTCAGAGTGAAAGCAAATGAACCACTGATGGAAGGACACAAGCAGATCCCCAAGCATGGCAGGTAGTGACATAATTGGTGACTTCTATTCCCACTAACAGGGACAAAGAAAAAACACTGTATAGGAAATAGACATTTGAGTTTTAAGCAACATTTTGCACTGGCCAGATGCATGACATTGGGTAATTCACGTTCATGCATTTATTTCAGTTTCCCAATCTGTAGCATGGGGAAGCTGGGCTAGATTCCTTAGGCCTCCCTGGCTGAGGAGCTGACAGGCTGTGTCTGAACTCTGGTGTGTCCCTGTCTACAGAAAGGTATTTGGAGACAACTGGTCCTTATTAGGAGCCAGTTAATTTTTCTATCTTAAACACCAAGTTATATGTTTTAGAGGAGTATTTAGTTTTGCAGTCCATAGAAGTATTATGAGCAAATAGGCACATTCAAGAGGAAAAACAGCACTTGTGGGTAGCATCAATAATTCAGGGACAGGTTAATATGCTAATTAGGGCTGAAAACTAAAGAGTAAATATTTCTGAGTACAATGGGCACCTGATCTGTGGTTTCTGGTTTGAATTGTTCACAAATCTCCCTTCCCACTGCCAACCTCCTGTTCTGCTCTTAGCAGATGGGATATATTCAGACTCTTGGCCCATCAGCATACAGTCCCTAAAGTGTCTGAACTGTTGCTTTGGCATATTAGTGTTCTTACTCAGGTCTCCTGATCTTTTAAATCCAGGATCAGAGGAGGCACCTGAATTCTCATCTCCTTTCTTTCCCTGGATGTCTCACCTGTGAGTGTCCAGTCCATCCTTATCCCACTTTCTCCTCCTGGGCTCACCAATCTTACCTTCTTCACTGGCCTTTTCTTTCTTTTTCTCCTTTCAAATCTTCTCAAATTTTCCCCATCTTAAAAACTAAACCAGTTTTCTCTGCTTTATTTGTTTTTTAGTCAACTATTAATCTTTTTCTTTCTTCTAGCCCCCAAACGCTTGGAGTAAGTAACTTACACCTACTCTTTCTACTTTCTTTGCCTTCTCCTTACCTCTGCAGTTTGGATGTTGATACACTGTCCTAGAACTACTCTCTCAAAGACAGAGGATTTTCTGTGTCCCCCAAGTCTTTGTCTCTTGCATTTGCTATTATTGCAGGACAAGGACAGAGCTCTCTCTGTTGCAACTCCAGTGCCAAACATTGCCTGTGAGTTAGAAGCGGTTCAGCAAATCTTTGTTGAATACAGACTCTGTGGTCTTTTCCTTTCAAAAACTTCTTGTCCATCCATCCTTATGCATGCCCTGTGCTCCATCCTAGTCCAAGCACCCTTTGTCACACCTCCTATACCTGGTAACACTATTCTGGCTTGCTTCTTCAATTCCAATTCATCCTGCAGAGTATCATTTCATTTACATCTTCCTTGGGACTCACCCATGACTTCAATGACTATTGCTGCAAGCTCAATCTTCTGAATTGGTACTTTTAAAATGTAATTAATTAACTGCTTTATTATTATATTGATTAATTATAGATGCACAAGGTAAAACTGAACAAACAGATATCTAGAGAAAGAGAAGTCTTTCTCTCATCCCATTCTACCAGTTTTCTTTCCCATAAGCCATCACTGATAGCAGTTTCTTGTCCCTCCTTGCAGAGATTTTCTGTGCTAGACAATTGCTTCCTGATTGGACTATGGCTCACCATCATGCCTGGGGCCCTGTCTTGAATCCTAGCCAGTTGGGCTAGGGTCTTATTTACCTCCTGGGCATTCTCCCATTGTGGGCTGTGCCATACATCCCCCCAGGCAATGATTTATGATTTGCTTCAATTGGCATAGTCTAAGACGATCCTTGCTCTTAGAAGAGTATCTGGGACTCCAGCGGCTGTGACCAGACATGCAGGTAACACTCCCCTGTGGGTATTATGAGGTATTCCAACACTGTTCACCCTCACTGGGGTGGACTTCCTTTCTGGTCAGTCCTCTATCCCAACCACGCTAATTCTGGCTTTACTCTCTCTGCAGCAACCAGAAATCGAAGAAAGTCCTAACTGGTTTTACTTCTGAACTGTGGTGAGTTGTGCTACGTGTTGACCTGATTTGCCAACAGATAAAATGAGATGACCATGTTCCTTTGCTTCTGCACTATTGCTTCATTGTCTAGCAGGACCTCTCTTTAGATGTCGCACTGGCAGGATTTGAGAAATAACTTGGGGCATTAGACAGCTAATGTTTAAACCCTGTGTATGTGAATAGTGATAGCATCTGGGTATGGGAAGCTTAATGCCATTGTAGCCAGAGGGCATTTTCTGCTAAATCTGGAGAGAACAACCACTCTGGGAGCCTCTGACTAGACCCTAATGACAGCCTTAAGTTCAGAAAATATCCCTGTAATGATATCATGAGTCTTAAAAACGGCCTCTGGGGAACATGAAAATTACTGCTTTAGTTCGATGCAAAGTACCTTAACTACAAATAGGAAGACTTTTTTGTTCTTTTAAAGTCCACCTAATGAACAACAGGCCTGAAAAGGTACTTAAAATATTGATTTGGAGGTACATTTTGATCAGTTGAACTTTGATATAATTGGCGATCGAAAGATGACACATCCATGAGAGAGATTACCCCAGTCCAGGGTTTCTCAAAGTGTGAGCCATGGATAACAGTCTTGCAAGATGAGATTTATTGGTCAAATATATAGGAAAAAACTGCAGTGAATCATCTTTCCTTCTTCCATGTTCACAATGTACATTAGCATATCAAGGATTCAGAGAAGTCTATTAGTAAAACAACTTCTAAACTTTTAAATTAACCCTTTGTCTCCCAAACTTATTTGGCGAAAAAATGTTTTATGCATAGTGCCTGTTAGCAGCCTAAAGAACTAAGGTTCAGAGACACACACACTGGATAATGCTGCTTCAGTTTATTCATGCAAGTTAAATGATTTACGGTCATGCGATACACAATGACGTTTTGGTCAGTGACAGACTGTATGGAATGATGGTCCCATAAGATTATAATACCAAATTTTTACTGTAGTTTTTCTATATTTAGATATGTTTAGATACCCAAATGCATACTTAGCACGGTGTTACAATTGCCTATAGTATTCAGTATTGTAACATGCTGTACAGGCTAGCTGCAATAGGCTATACCATATATAGCCCAGGTGCATAATAGGATATACCATCTAGGTTTGTGTAAGTATACTCCATGATGTTCACACAACAAGAAAGTCATCTGAAATGTACTTGTCAGAATATATCCCCATTGTTAAGGGAGGCATGACTGTATTAATAAACAAATAACTGGTTCCTCTAAATAATTCACATATTCATCATATTACAAACCAATAATACAATATGCCTATGTTATAAACCAATAACATAATATAATGAACTGGTGAAACATTTAGGCGAACCAGTTGCAGTAAAGCTATTTTTTAATATTATCTGTTATCTAACATTTACATTTGCTTTTTTTTAAAAGCCAGGTATTTAAAAATCGATTTTCCTTTTTTTTTTGAGATGGAGTCTTGCTCTGTCACCAGGCTGGAGTGCAGTGGCACGATCTCGGGTCACTGCAATTTCCGCCTCCCGGGTTCAAGCGATTCCCCTGCCTCAGCCTCCCGAGTAGCTGGGACTACAGGCACATGCCACCATGCCTGGCTAATTTTTTGTATTTTAGTAGAGACAGGGTTTCACCATGTTGGCCAGGATGGTCTCGATCTCCTGACCTTGTGAAACCGCCTGCCTTGGCCTCCCAAAGTGCTGGGATTACAGGTGTGAGCCACCACACCCGCCCTAAAAATCTATTTCTTTATAAGTTAAAGTCTTATTAGCTGATGCCTTTTGGTCCTTGTTTTCTAGTGAATTCACCTGGAAGCCTCCTAAACCTCTGGCAGGAACCAGAGGGTTTGCTACTGCTCACTGATGTTTTTTCCTTACAACTTACTTAAGGAGATCTCAACCTCCTTAAGCCAAAATATTCTTTTATTATTATTATTTTTATTTCAATAGGTTTTTGGGGAACAGGTGGTGTTTTGTTACCTGAATAAGTTCTTTAGTGGTGGTCTCTGAGATTCTGGTGCACCCATCACCTGAGCAGAGCACACTGGACCTAATGCGCAGTCCTTTCTCTCTCACCCCTTCCCACTCTTTCCCCCAAGCCCCCAAAGTCCATGTATCATTCTGTTTTTTCTTTTTTTAGACAGAGTCTCACTCCGTCGCCCAGGCTGGAGTGCAGTGGTGCAATCTCAGCTCACTGCAACCTCCGTTTCCCAGTTCAAGTGATTCTCATGCCTCAGCCTCCCCAGAAGCTGGGACTCCAGGCGCATGCCATCACACCCAGCTAATTTTTGTATTTTTAGTAGAGGTGGGGTCTCACCATGTTGGCCAGACTGGTCTCAAACTCCTGACCTCAGGTGATCTGCCCACTTCGGCCTCCCAGTGTGCTGGGATTATGGGCATGAACCACCATGCCCAGCTGTTGTATCATTCTTATCCTTTTGCATCCTCATAGCTTAGCTCCCACTTATAAGTGAGAACATATGATGTTTGGTTTTCCATTTTTGAGTTACCAAAATATTCTTTTCATTACAATCAGCTTCTAATCCACAGTGGTCCAAACCAAGTTTTCCTCAGGTTTTTTCAAAATCCTATTATCACTCATAAGTTCTGGGTCAGAATGTTGTCTCTCCGTTATACAATTGGTTATATTATCTCATATAATTTCTTAAAAAGCATTGATTTAAAAACAAAAATCACACATAAATGAAAATTGACATTTCATAAGACCATGTACACATATTTATGAAGACAGAACAAGGACTAAAGTATAGGTTATTGATTTATCAAGACTGTCCTCTATTGTCATTCAGAGAATGGTCAAGAAGCCAGCTTCTCTGAGAATCCTATCTTGAGGCATAGATTCTGCAGTTTCCTTATTCCGCAGCAACTGCTGTAGAAAGGAGTACTTAAATAAAGTCTCCCTTCTAGGAGCCAGAACTCCACCTTAATCTGGGAGAAAACAGGGAAATAAAGTGGCCAGAGGCTAGTAGCTACTGCTTTGTTGCTCCAAGAGAAGGAAGCATGAGCCTCTATGAAGGGGTTGAGGTTTTTTGCTGGGGAGTTTGGGGCACAGAATGTAAAAAAAAAAAAACTGCGTCTGGACAATAGTCAGCTATGAAGTATTTAAAAATGTAAAGGGGCTGGGTGCAGTGGCTTATGCCTGTAATCCCAGCACTTTGGGAGGCCGAGGCTGATGGATTACCTGAGGTCAGGAGTTTAAGACCAGCCTGATCTATATGGTGAAACCCCGTCTCTACTAAAATACAAAATTTAGCCCAGCATGGTGGTGTGCACCTGTAGTCCCAGCTAATTGGGAGGCTGAGACAGGAGAATTGCTTGAACCTGGGAGGCGGAGGTTGCAGTGAGCCGGGATTGAACCACTGCACTCCAGCCAGGGCGACAGAGTGAGACACTGTCCCATAAATAAATAAATAAAGGGGCCAGGCGCAGTGGCGCATACCTGTAATCCCAGCACTTTGGGGAGGCCAAGGTGAGTGGATCACCTGAGGTCAGGAGTTTGAAACCAGCCTGGCTAATGTGTTGAACCTGCATCTCTACTAAAAATACCAAAAAAAAAAAAAAATTAGCCAGGAATGGTGGCAGGTGCCTGTAGTCCCAACTACTCGGGAGGCTGAGGCAGGAGAATCCCTTGAACATGGGAGGCGGAGGTTACAGTGAGACTCCATCTCAAAAAAAAAAAAAAAGAAAAGAAAAAAAGAAAAGAAGATTAGTTGATGTGAGCACAGCTTAAGAAAATGCTTGAAAGCAGGTGACTAGACTTATGTATGACTAACTTCCTTTTAAGAAAACCAAGGGTCTCAGCAAGTACAGTAGTTCCCAGAGTTTTTGATTTCAGAGATAAACAACATCAAAATAATTGGTAACTGACTTTAGTAACCTCCTTTTGTTATTTTTTGAAAAAGGATACTTAAAAAACACTACAATTTATTGTTACCATTGTTTTGGGTTTTTTTTTCCATCAGAAAAAAAAATAGTAAAGGCACAGCCTCACAATTATATACAATTTTTGAAATTAAATACATTCAGGTTCATGAAAAACTCAGGACATTGTCCTATTTTTTTTTTCTCATTTTATCAGGGTCATTTTTTCATCAACTAGCTGATTCACATAGGAAAGTCCTGAAACACATATTATTTATCTTCAGAGAAATTCATGTTGATGTTACTAGTTGCATCAAATATCTCAGCCAGACAACATTATTTGTTGAATCTTCCAGGCAGCGGATTTTTTTTAAAAGGGCCTGATTCCTGCCCTTAATAGCAAAAGGGTGCTGTTTTCAGAATAAGTAAATAGGGTATTAAACAAAAGAGAGATGTCCATCTTCTTGAAGAAATAGTGAAGAAGCAAGACAGCAAGGGGAAATGGCTTGTCGAGTTTCTTTAATATTTAGAAATAATCAAGATCATTTTCAAGGGTCAAGTACTCTCTCCCATTTTAAGAAAAACTCCTTCATTCAGGGAAATCATTTGAAACTTTAAAGATGTATCAACAAGTACCCCATAAATTTATACAAATAAAAAAGGACATATCAACAGGTGGCAAACCTGTTAAACACATGGTCTATTATGCAATACTTAATTGATTACTAATATTAATTGTGCACTCATTATATACAAAGTACTCCCCTCGATTCTGAGGCATGGGGAGAGAGTTGCAAAGATGAATAGGTCCCTATTTCATGGAATTTACAGTTTAGTAATCTGTAGATGGGTAAACAAACCACAATGAGTAGGTCAATCTAACAGAGGGACTGATCATTTGTTAAAAAGCAAATCGTGGGCTCATATGCAATCCATTATTTTCTTTAAAGAAGAATTAGTGGTCTTTTAAAAAAATATTTATGCTTCCTATGATGCATCACAACGACTCTTAGTCTGAACTAAATTTGCAGTCAGCCAGAAGATGTCCCAAATCATGTCCTGACTGCTGATCACAGACTACCACCTGGTTTCAGCTGAAGATTCTTTTAATTGGATTTTTTTCTGTGTTTCTGTTTTTCACTGGATTTTGTTTTTCTCTGTTCCTCTCCCTCGAGGAAAGTGGAAATTTGGTTACTTTTTTGTGATGGAAGTATACTTTCATTTATTATTATTGTCATTATTATTATGAATTTTGAAGCCTGACTTTTAAAAGCCTGGAAGGCTGCGGCGAATGGCATGTGAGAGGGGAGGTTTGCGGGAGGATACCAGCAGGTGGCGCGTGTCTCCTCCGGGCAGATCAGAATGCTTTGCTCAGGGCCAAGAATCCCGCAGGAATTAAGGGCAACTATCTGTGCAGTCAATTCAAGTGACACAGATCATGCCATACTTAAGTGCCGAATCCATGAAGTCACCAGTTCCAGCCTGTTGCCTAGGCCATCACACTTCTGTATTACCACTTAAAAAACCAGCTCCCCTACTCCAAGGGTTGCATTGCTTTCGTGCTTGACACCCCGACAACCCCGCACCCACCCCCCGACTCATTTTCCCCAAGCCAAGTCGCTCATAGGGGACAATCAAGCCTTAAGAATAGAGCAAAAATAAAGGCCCTGGAAAGTTGGACATGAAGCTTTAACTTCAGGAAAGGAATGGTACTTTATTAATCTTCCAGCTGGTCTGCCCTTAGGGTGTCAGATGTTCTCTGTCGCCCCTGCTGTGCCAGCATTGGCCTGGGTGCCACTGGGTGGCTGATGGCAGAATGTGAATTCACTTGCAAGCGGACATGTTCGTTTCCATGCCCCAAAGCGGGAAGAAGAAGGGCACAAGGACACTTCGATGGTTCTTTCACCTCAGACTCGAGCTGTGACTGATTTGCTGTTTGGGGTCACTGGCTTTCTAGCCTCTCCTGGCACCACCCAATTTCGGGGAGCAGCCAGCTCATCTTTCTCCTACGACAATGTCTTCTGTCCCCCATAAACACTGCCCTCATTTTGAGTTTTTCTTTCCTATGTCTGTACTTTCTTCTGCCGCTCAGCAAACACTCTGTCCCACTCGTATTCGTCCCTTGGCGCTGGCGTCTGGCCCAGGGGTACACTGTGAAGGAGGGCAACCCTAGATTCTGAGGGCCCTAGCTCGAATCTAGCGCCCAACTGCAGGGGTGACCTTAGATACATTTCTTAACTTCCTCTGTAGACTCAGGGGAACAACTTTGGCACTCCTGGGGTCCCTGGATTAATGAAATAACTTGCGTAGGCTCCCTAAACAAGCGTCTGGTTCATTGTAAGCGCCCAAATGCCAGGGGGCATCTGCAGGGATGACCCCATAGTGAATGAAAACTGCCTCTTGGGGATCTCTGGGTTAAACGGCCAGAATAACTCGCAGAATTGAGAGAACCCTCTCCTGCCCCAAACCTCACTGTACTGTAAATCCCATTCATTGCCTCCCGCCGTTTTATCCGTGTTCTCAGACCACCCCCCTATCCCCGCAACCTCCAGTCCCCTAAAGCCTCCTGGGCGGCAAAAGGACGCCCAGAGAGAGGTTCGGCGCCTCAGGTGCCCCGGAGCAGGCGTCCAGCCCCGCCGTGTACCCGATTGCGGGGCGGATCGCGGCAAGGCGGCGGCGGCCGACAGAATAGGCGCGGAGGAAGGCTCAGGCGGGGCAGACTGCGTGGGGGAAGGAGGAGGAGAGAGCAGACGGCGGAGGAGGGCAGAGCCGCCGGGAGGAGGGCGCAGGGGCGGGAGAAGACACATGCGCGCTGCCGCTGCCGCCGCCGCCGCAGTCCTTAGCTTCCCGGGGACAGGAAACCTTCAACACCGAGCTGCCACGGCCGCCTCCCCGCCCGCCCCCCATTCTACGCGCCTGCCCACACCCTCCTCCCCTCCTTCCAGCGCCTTTCGGTGGAGCACTGCGGCACTCAGCCCGAGCTGCCGTTTTCCCCTCGCGGGGAACGCTGTGACCCCCCCGCAGGAGCGGCGGGGCGGGGTGGGGGGGCCCGGGAGAAGATGGCGACGCCGGGAAGCGAACCCCAACCTTTCGTCCCGGCCCTTTCGGTAGCTACTCTGCACCCACTTCATCATCCCCACCACCACCACCATCAGCACCACGGAGGAACCGGCGCCCCCGGCGGGGCGGGTGGTGGCGGCGGTGGTAGCGGGGGCTTCAACCTGCCCTTGAACCGGGGTCTGGAGCGCGCGCTTGAGGAGGCGGCCAACTCCGGGGGGCTGAACCTGAGCGCCAGGAAATTGAAGGAATTTCCCCGTACCGCAGCCCCCGGGCACGACCTCTCGGACACGGTGCAGGCAGGTGAGTGAGGGCCGAGGGGCGGGCAGGGGTGTGGGTGCTGTCTGGGTGTCTGTCGTGCGTTCCCTAACGCGGTGGACAGTCGGAGATCTTGTCTTGCTGGGGGAGGGAGGGTCCATCGGCCCGTTGTCTCCCGAAGAAGGGACTCGCGTGGGCGCGGAAGAAGCGGGCCCTGGAGAGGGCACGGGGGCCCTGCCTGGTCCGGCGATGCAGTGCCAGGAGGTCAGGGGTGCGCCGGGCCTCTGCGCCTGAGAGCGAGGGGTCTCCGGCTCTCCACCCTGTGGCTGCCGCGCCAGGGAAGTAACCGCGGGGCTGGGACTTGCAGGCGCGCCGCGTGCGCGCAGTGTAAGTGGGAGGTTTCAGGCGGCTGTGTCGGCTTCCTGGGCCCCGCGCAGGACTGGGAACTCCAGCGCGGACAGCGGCGTCGGCGCCTCCAACCAGTTCAAGCCGTCTTTGCATCGAGGCGTAGCCCATCCTGGTGGGGAAACCCAGACAAAGGTGGCACGCCCTCGGCCGAGCCAGGGGCATCGGCGCAGTGCCGCGAGCCCCCTCGGCGACATCGCCGAGCGATCGGGCAACTCGGTGCCGCCTGTGAGGTGCCCAAGCTTCCTCTCCCTGCGCCTGTGCGGGAAAAGAGCCGCCGGGCTTGTAGTGAATCCCAATCGGCTGCCGCTTCGGAAGCGATCGGCCCTCTTCCTTCCGTGCCTTTTGCTCACCGCCCACACAGTTTGGGTCCTACCACCGAGGCTACCTGGTTCTCAGTTACCCAACCGTTGCGGGGGCCCCAGGAAAGGACGGCGTGGCATATTAAAGGCAAAGTAATTAACGTGAGCCTGTTTTCCTGTGTGAGCCCGGCAAGTTGTAACTCGCGCCAATAAGCAGCATAACTTTTTCAAGTTACGTCATGTGTTACATACTTCTAAAACGTCTGCTTTCTCTTTGGTAGTTGGAGTTCCAGGAGCGGGATCTATAAACAGGAAGGAGGGTGGTGGAATAGGATTGGGGCCTTAGGGTCTATACAGAACTGACTTGGTTTCCGGCCATCCAGTTCCGCTCCCTGGGGGAGGGTTTGTGTCATAGCAAGCGCCCAACATTTCCCAGGGCAGTGGGTGCTCCGTTTTGGAGCCGCTGCCCAGACCTCTTGGCTGTCATCGCCTCATGGCCCAGGGTCAGACCCCCTGGGTCTTGGATGGGTTGACTCTCATCACAGGAGCACCCAGTTTAATCTTGTAGTGGGCAAGGGAGCAGGCAGTGGGTTTTTGGAGGCTAGGTTTCCAGTGTCTTTTCCCCCTTTTAATTCAATAAACATTTATCTAGAGCCTTAATGAATATTTAGATACAGTTCTGAGTTCACTGGAGGCAAAGATGGCTCTCCAGGGTCATTAAACTTTGTAATTTGGATTTAGGGATAGTCAGGAATCGGCAAAAAAGAGGGAATTTCCAAAGTTGAGCTGTCAACAGCTGGGGAGTGTCTTTCAATAAGACCTCTTAGTTACATCTTCTCAAGTGGAACTTATTCCAAGAATTGCCTGAATCACTGACTTAAAAAAATACATTAAATTTTACTTCCCTTCTGCTATAGAGTGTACCATGAGCTAGCTATGCTATGGTTGGATATATCTGCAGAAAATAGAGCTGGCATGACTAATAATAATAGGTTTGTGTAGTTCAGTAAGGGGGCTTCATAGTTGTTCTACTTCAGTTATGCTAAGGATTATTTACAAAGTTAGGTGAACTTGATGTGTCTGCTGTGTTGGCATTTCTTTGAGAAGACCAGTGCTTTTAAAAGCAGGGATCACATCTTTTAGCTAAGACCTCGCCATGTGAAGTGGATGCTGAAAAGTGTTCTTGTTGGCTTGTTTATGGCAAGCTTAAGTTGTGAGTTTTGCAGGTTTTTATTTATGAGCTCACTTGCACATGTTTTATGCTCAGGAAAATCTAACTGGTTAAAATTCAGAGGCTTTATGTTAATTCCTCATCCAAAAATACAGTATTATTTGGGGGAAGAGGAGTGGAGGGATATTCATGTTTGTAGAAACTTAAGTCAACCCCATCAGAAAAGTATTCATTGCAGCTAGTTATTTTACATGAAATTAGAATACCCAAATGTATTAAATATTTGCTTCTGCAAAACGTCTTTGCCTCAGGTCAAAAGCTAGGTGTAAACCACATGTACTCTTTGTTCTAAAGATAAATTTAATTGAGCACAGTTTCTTATTTGAGAGACCAGAAAGCAAAATAAAGAGTTAAAGTTACCTCCAGTGTACACAGTGTTGACACAGCCTACATGTAAGAGTTCTAGTACAGTTGAAAGTTTGAGTAGTAACATTTATAATAAAGATAGTGATTTCTCCTTGACTCATATTTACTTTAAGAATGTCTCTTAAAATTAGAATGGCATATGAAGATCCTTAAAGGCCTAAGAGGCAAAGTGGATTTTTTTTTCCATATATTTTCTAAGTCAGGGAGTGGTAGAGCAAGCTTTTTCTCACTGTTTTGTTGTATATTACAGGCCATTTGGTTTACGCCTTGTAAAAAGTCAGGCTTCTGGCAGCCACCTGTGCAGAACTGCACCTGGGCAATATAGCCTATCTGAACAGAGTGGAAAACCAAGATGTAAACAAAGAAACATAGAATAGATGTCTAAGCTGTTACTCAAGTGCATATACTTTATTGATAGGAAAAAATTCAAGCTCTCATTTTGAGCCTATTAATTTACTTCTATTTGAATCAAAATAAGTTTTGTTGTCAGAGTCTAGTCTTTTAATAGGTGAAACGGGGAAAGAAAGACTGATCCACGCAGGTGCAGTGAGTGACACAGGTGTCACTGATGGAAAGGGACAAAACAGAAGAGCCACTATCAGCACTGGGTGTGCCTCTCTGTGCGTTATCTGCATGATCTTAGTTCCCACTAGGAGCCCAGTCATACCCACATTTATACATGGGAAGACTGAGACAGAGACAAGTTATGTAATATGCTGAAGATTATACCTCTACTGAGATGGTCAACCGGTGATTGGAACCCTGGCAGCCTCACGTTAATTCATGTTCTTGACCATATTCTCATCAAGCAGAGGGAAGGGGTTGAGAGGTAGAATCTGGGAGGCTTCCTGGAAATTCATTCAACCAGCATTGATTCCACAAGAATGTACTGAGCCCCTCTGAGTGCTGGCCACTGATCTAGGCACTGGGGACACAACAGTGACCAAAAGAGAATCCCTGTATCCCTTCTTGTGGAGTTCATTCTAGTTGGAGAATAGGGAGATACATGAATAAATTGATTTTGCAGGATAAATAGGATGAGTTATAGGATGGATGGAATATCTTTGTTTTATAAATACACAGATTGCTTTGTATTGATTTCAGGTGGCTTGTAGCAAGAGTATAAATGATGACTAGTAATACATATAATCTGAAGCATAAAATTGGGCCAAAGAAAAACAAGTACACAAATTTGCATATGAGTAAAGCAAATTTTTTTTTTTTTTTGGTGCTGATTTATTAAGTAGTGTCATTTTGGATGAAGAAGTTCAAAAGGGTATTTTGTACAATTAAAAGTGAATTGAAAAGGAGTAAGAAAAGAAAGTGGCTGATTGCAGGAGGTTCTAGAAAATAAAAAAGACTTGGCATGCAGGACACTTGTTGAAAGTCTTGTTAAGGAAAGTGGGGAATGTTTCATTGCTAATTATCTTTTTGAGTTGGCTCTAAGCAGGAAAGACTATGGGCCAGGCACTGTGGCTCACACCTGTAATCCCAGCACTTTGGGAGGCCTAGGTGGAAGGACCACTTGACCCCAGGAGTTTAAGAACAGTCTGGGCAATATAGTGAGACCCCATCTCTACGAAAAATAAAATAGTAGGCCAGGCACGATAGCTCACACCTGTAATGCCTGCACTTTGGGAGGCCAAAGTGGGTGGATCACCTGAGGTCAGGAGTTTGAGACCAGCCTGACCAACATGGTAAAACCTCATCTCTACTGAAAATACAAACATTAGCCGGGCATGGTGGCGTGTGCCTGTAATCTCAGCTACTCAGGAGGCTGAGGTGGGAGAATCACTTGAACCCAGGAGGCGGAGGTTGCAGTGAGCTGAGGTTGCAGTGAGCTGAGGTCGCACCACTGCACGCCAGCCTGGGCGACAGAGAGAGACTCCATCTCAAAAAATGAATGAATAAATAAGTAAATAAAATAAAAAATTAGCCGGGTGTGGTGGCTCATGCCTGTAGTTCCAGCTATGCGGACGGCTGAGGTGGGAAGCCCATAGGTTGAGGCTGCAGTGAAAGCCATGATCGCGCCACTGCACTCCAGCCTACGTGACAGAGTGAGACCCTGCCTTAAACAAACAAACAAACAAAACAAAGACTATGTGGGAAACAAAGAGCTTACTCAGGGAAGAATATTGAAGTGCAGCATTAAAAATACCCATTTATGTATGAGGGAAGAGTTCTGTAGGAGATGCAAAGTATAAGACAATACAGGAATACATGAGATGCTAAATAACAGTTCCAGGAAGCCACTGAGGCCCAAGGCAGGTCAAGGTGAGGTGCCAAGTAGCACTGATGGACATTGTGTGTAGAATTCAGAGGAAAAGGTCATTTTCATGAGGATGCTTAGGAAAGACTTTGATAGCAGAGGTAGGATTTGGATCAGGTTTTGTAGGATGGATAGGATTTAGATAGAAGTGCCTATGAATATTCTGTGATTGGAAGGATGGTGCCAAGACGTGGAGTAAGAACCTGACAGTTGGCCGGGTGTGGTGACTCACACCTGTAATGCCAGCATTTTGGGAGGCTGAGGCGGGTGGATCACTTGAGGCCAGGAGTTCGAGACCAGCCTGGCCAAGACGGTGAAACCCTGTGTCTACAAAAAAAAAAAAAAAAGCTGGGTTCCTGTAATCCCAGTTACTCGGGAGGCTGAGGCATGAGAATTGCTTGAACCTGGGAGGTGAAGGTTGCAGTGAGCCGAGGTCGTGCCACTGCACTCCAGCCTGGGCGACAGAACAAGACTCTGTCTCAAACAAACAAACAAACAAATGAACCTGACAGTCTAAGATTCTGTGAATAAAAGAAACAGAGAGGGCATTTAAGCCTGTCTTTCTGGTCATATTCTTCTACCCAACTCCTGCCTTATAATGGAGTAAAGGCTACAGGGCTCTTATGACCCTTTAATTGAGGACTCCGGAAATGGCTGAAGCCTAGGATTTGTCAGCCTGTGGGAATAACACCCTAGCTCTGTGTGATCTGGCTCTCTCAAATGTCTGTACAGATTCAAAGGCTCTTCTCTGAGATTTGTGGGTGGTTTTATCTCTTGAAGGCTGACTTCCACACCCTATTCCCATCCTATAGCAATGGAGTCCTTGGGATGTTAGCACTCTTTAGTCGTTGGAATTCACAGAAGACTTGATAACAAAATCTAGTCATTTTCAACAACTTAACTTTATTTCATAATTTTGGCCATCAGTATGTTTCACTATAAATATAATAAAATTTTTGAAATCACATGTGTTTCCTTAAAATGTATGTTCTTTTATAGTTATATCTAGTTTTGAATTATCGTTCTGCTATTGAATTAAATTTGGTAGTTTTTAACATACCTGTTGCTTTTTGTGGTGGTTACTATCAGATAAATGCCTTTGTTTATTACATGTATTCTAAATATTCTTCCATTCATAAACTATGATTCATATCCTTTTCTTTCCTATTACTATTGTTTTTTCTTCCCTGTTAAGGTATAGATAAATTCCAACATCAAACAAAACCTTTTGGAACAACTCAGACAATATCTGTAGTGGTTCCGAATCACGTCTAGATGGGCCCTTCCACATGTCTGTGGTATATGGCAAAAACAGTCTCCACAAACCTACATGCTATTCTCATTGCTTGCATTACAGGCTGCTTTCTTGAAAAGGCAAGGACATACTAATCATGCTTCTAGAATAATAGCATACAATTATAGGCCAGGGAACCTCTGGGAATTTTTGGTCTGTGCCAGTTTATAAAGGAACAGCCCAAGGTTTGACCTTCATCACTGAAATGACTCTACTGGAGAGTTTGTCAGTCACTGCAACATCTGATTTGATTTTTGGTAGGTGTTTGATACTAGGCCACAAATTAGCACACCCTGTCATTTAAAAATTCTTGTTTAAATTATTGACTGAGACTTTTTTTTGTGTGCGTGTGTTACTGTAATGAACTGAAATTTCCCATGGCATGGCATAATAACTCTTTGTAATAAACATTTAAAGGGTAGATACGTTTTGAAATCCATGTTGACATCGATTAATTCAGAAGTCAAACTTGTTTTGCCCGTGCTGTCCATCTGGTATATGTACATAGACTTTTTCTATTATCATTCAACTTCATCATTGCTTGTTTAAACACAAGCTATTTTCCTCTTTTGTGTATACATTTCTGTTCCCCTATATATATATATATATATATATATATATAGACTTTTTATATTTCAGCTGGGCAGCATTTACTTACTCTTAATGTCTCCCCATAATTTCCCTTCAGGTGTGGTACTGCATGTGCTTTTTCAAAGCCTTGATAATTTAAATGGCAGAAATGCTATTATTAACTCCATATAAGGTGGTTATGGGTTTGTCACTCAGGCCATGGGTAACTTGAATTTTTGTCTAAGCCTCAGAAAAACCTGTTTGTGAGGCCACTTTTCAGAATTTCTTGGGCTTTTTGGAAAATTGAACGTCTGTCTTCGATATTGGCTTGAGCTTAGATATGGCAATTCCACCAGTGATTATTTCAGTGATTGTGTGAATTGTTAGAATTAAGATAATTTGGTGTTAATTGCAGTGATTATTTCAAGTTATAAGATTATAATCTATTATAAATGTGTTAAGGATGGAAGGCACAAAACCCAACTATTTTTCCATAGTGAATAATCTTTTTTAATGCCCAACTCATAGGAAGCCTAGCTTCTGTTATTGCTACTAGTCTTTTGTTGCATGAAAGATTTTTGTTTTTGCATCAGAATTTTGCCATGATATTTCAGAGAGTAAGAAAAGAAAAAAAGAAAAGAAAGGTCAGAGTTCCAAGTCAGACTTAATGTAGGAAAACTAGGCATTCTAATATAGACTCAAACATGAAATATGCCTGTGTTATTCTTCATCCTAATTTAAGAGTTTAGTGATATTGCTTCCATATTCTGCAGTAAGAAATAGTACATTTGGAAACCATCTCCTCCCGTAAAGTAATTCAAAAATAAAGTGAGATTGTTTACATGAATAGAAAGTTGATGAACTGTGAGAATTGGGGCTTCCCTTGCTTACTCCAGCCATGCAATAGAAGGGAAATGCTTTTATAGTCAGATTTCTGTTCATTGTTTTTCCTAACCATATCCTCCTTCACTGGCCATAAAGGAGGATATAGCTGGAGAAAAAAATTAGAGAAGAACAGTATGTTTGATTTGCATAACAGAAATACTTCATATTTTGCTTGGTAAGAAATTATTGCTTCTCTGTTAATATGATGCTGGTGCTGAGGCAGCTCAACTGACTGTACCTGAAATTCTTACCGAACATTTTTAAGTAATCGGGGACAGGTTATTTGATTTTGGGATCTTCCTAGATGTTTGTTTTTCTTCCTTCTGCTGTTTGCTTTTTTCCCTCAGTCTCTCTGCTGGAGGGGGACCTAACACAGGTGTGGGATGAAACTGAGCAGGAGCCCTCTAGCTCAGTGTGTCTTGAATTTCCTCTCCACTGTTCTTGCCAAATGGGCAGAAAGTGGCCCCCATCTTAGTTTTTCTAATCTTCTGGCTTCTCATGTGGACTTGCTTTTGACAGCTGACCCCTGCAGTGTGGTATGTATAGCTTTGGCACATGATGTGTTCCTCTGTTATTCTTCCCTATTTTTGATGTTTATGCCATACAGCATGAGGAGTAGCATCAATATTTCTGATCTGGTTCAGTCAGCTTAGCTCCGATTTAACTCACTTTATCTCTGCAGGCAATGGTGGCAATTCAAAGACAGCACCATCAACACACTGCCTGGCTTGCCCTTCCTCTGGATTGCCTTCCTTTTGCTTTTCCAAGTCATTTACCTCATGTCCCTTCTCCTCCCTGTTCTGTAGGATTCTACTGACGCCACTCTCATTTCATCTGGGCCCCCAGCCTGTCAAAACAAACAGCCTCCCTATCAGCCCATTCTTGCAGATCTCAGCACTGAATCATACATGACCTTAAGCCATCTTTGCATTATTTCCTTATGGCATTTTTTGTTTTATTGCCTTCCTCTGATACTTTCCCTATGTTTAACCTTTTTGCTCCTTCACTGGCCTGTGAGATTTGGCTAGACGGGACTTTTCCTGATTTTTGTATGGCTTCCATGCCCAGGACAGAAAATGCTAGAAAAACATTGATGGATTACTCTCTTTCCTCTTTCCTACACTTGGTCTCTGCATTTTTCATCCATCATCTTGGATCTACCCTGAAGTTATCCCCTACTTGTGCATAGTTTGCTGATCTGCTCAGATTTTCCTGTGAGACCTGATTTTTCTCACATAGCATCTTTTTACTTCTCAGTGTCATCCACTGTATTAGTCTGCTAGGGGCACCATGACAATATTCCTCAGACTGGGTGGCTTAGACAACAGAAATTAATTTTCCCATAGCTCTGGAGGCTGGAAGTCCGAGATGAAGGTGTCGGCAGGTTTGATTCTCCTGAGGCCTCTCTCTTGGCTTACAGGTGGAGGTTGTCTTCCTGGGTCTTCACAGGCCATTCCTTTTTATACACAAATCCTTGTTGTCCCTTCGTGAGCCCAAATTTCCTCTTCTTATAAGGGTATCAGTGAGATTGGATTGGGACCCACCCATAGGACCTCATGTAATCTTCATTACTTCTTTAAAGACTGTCTCTAAATACAGTCACATTCTGAGGTGCTAGGGGTTAGTGCTTCCATTACTTTTGGGGGTCAAAATTCAGCCCATAACACCCACTGACTCACCCCTGCTGTAGCTGGTAGCTGGAGTTCCTCCCCCAGCCTGTGTAAACTGATCTTGGACTTGTGTGAGGCTGCCCTCAATGCTGCTCTTGCAGGAGGCCCAAGACAGGTCTGTTTGTTAACCATCCTGTCCTTGGAATCTAGCCCTGCACACACTAGCTACACCTGCATCCACGCTGAGAGTCCCAATAATGCTCCTGAGCCCTCGAATGTGCTGTAAAATGGTAAGAGAGCCACATATACACTTACAAATGGATGACTCCGGCTCATCTGGACCCCTCCTCCATCTCTCATAGACTTAGAATCTTTTTGGTGGTTGGTGGGTCCCTAGAGTCACACTTTATTTTTAGCTAAGGTGGGGTCACTTCTCACCAACATTTGCAAGTGTTTGATAAGCAGTGTTACATCTAAAATCAAATGAGTTATAGTGAATTCTGAGGGAGATGGGCAGGTGTTTTATAATATCAAATATTGCTTGAAATTAGCAAATGAAAAACTAATCAACATCTTTTGAGCACTTATTGTGTAAGGAGCATAGCCAAAACTATAAAGGCATAGTTCCACCTAGTTTGAATTGGATGAGGATTAAAGAAATTATGTATTTGAAAGTCCCTTACACATACAATACTCCAATTAACAAGTATTATTTCACCAAAGCCTTTCAGCCCTTAGCCAAATGGAATTTCTTCCTTTTTTTTTTAAGTACAGCTTAGTGATTAAAAATAGGGTTTCCTGAGCTTCAAAGACCTGTGTTCAAATCTTGGCCTTGTTGCTTATAAACTATGTCACTTTGGCCAGATGACTTAAACCCTATGCATCGGTTTCCTCACCTGTCAAATGGAGATAATAATAGTATGTACCTAGTAGAGTTGTCATGAGGACATTGGTTATAATAACAACAGCTAACATTAGCAAGCAGTTATTCTATGTCAGGTATTGCTCCAAGTGCTTTATAGGCAAATATATGTATTAAATGTATGTAATAGATGTTTCACCTCATTTAATGCTTGCTACATGGTCTGTTTTAACTAGAGTAGGGTCTCAATACCTCCAAGCAATGCCTTTCTATTGCAACCTGAAGAGGGAGATTAGAAATGTAGAAACCATCCATTCATATGTCTCCCTCATTTAATAGCTGAGGACACTAAGGCCCAGAGAGTATAATCATTTGGCCAAGGGTACACAGCATGGCAGTAGGTGCCAGAGCCAGGGCAGAGTCTCCCAGGCTCACATCAAAGGGTCATTTCTGTGGAGCCAGGAGGTGACATTGGGATGAAGGGAAGGCTTTCCCTCATCCATAGGGTTCTCAGGTCAAACCCACCCAAACCAGCCAGGTTGTGGGCCTCCCAAAAAACAAAAAATGGTGTGAAACCTTTAATAACAGATGGTCCAAACCTGGGGAGAATAAGATAAAGCTAACGGTAGTTACAGATGAGACATGTTAGTGTAGGATTTGACTGTATGTGGTTTGGGGGACATGCACAGGCCTCTTGTCAACTGGATTCCACATACTAAATGAGTGTGCTGGGCAGCCCCCGACTCACAAACGGGGCCATCAGCCTTTCCTAGCAAGGCTTTGTTTCAGAACTTGGCATGCATTTTCCTATAAAAACAAGGTGGTAACCTGTGATTTGGTTCTCCCGCCAACCCACAAAGGCCTGTTTAACCCTAGCAGACCTGGGCCTTCCTATTAATGGTGGTTTCTTATTGTTTCTTTGGAAAAATGCAATCCCAGTTCCAACATGAAATCCCGAATCTGGAGAACTTGGCATCAGGATGTGAATGAGGCCTCTGCCTCTTGAAAATAATTCTCTCCCCTCTGGCCATTCTGGCCAGGGGTCGGAGGTTCCCCACACCTCTCCCAGGTCCCTTGATCAGGGCACTCAGCGGCTGGGAAACAAGGGTTGGCATAAGTCAGGGATCCACTTGGACCTCAGGAAGGCCACTGGTCCAGGGAGGAATAGGCCGGGGAGCCACCCACCTGAGGGAGGCGTGCAGGAACTTAGACACTTCTCTATTTAATTTTTATATTTCTTCTGTATTATCTCCCCAACTTACTAATTTTGGAATTGGAAGCAAGTTAGTGAACTTTTCTGAACATCAGGTTTGTAATTTGTTAGAAGCGAAAATGCTCTTTATCCCTTGGGTGGTTGTATAGATTCAAAGGGTGATAGATAGCACAGGAGCAGGGCTCAGGTCTGGCAAACAGTGAGTGACTAGTAGAAAACCTGTCACTTTCTGTCCTTAATTTCCATGGGGCTATGTGACATAGTCTTCTTCAGTCACGTAGATAATTGGAAGCTGTCAGCCTATCATTAGCATAGAGGCTAAAGCACAAACTGTGGCTGGGTCTTTGTCCCTGCTCTGCCAGGACATGGCTACTACTTCACTTCCCTGAGTCTCAGTTTCCTCGTCATAAAATGGGGATAATAATTGTAGAATTATTGTGAGGAACAAATGAATACATATGTCAAGTGCTTAGGTCAGTGCATGGCACTGATTTTGCCATTATGATTATTCTATATCTTTAGAAAAGAGAGTCAGTGTTATAAGGCACAGAAGGACTAAATTCCTAGAAATGCTGTGACATTAATAAAATAACATCAGTATCCAGCAAGCTTGGGTGTACATGCTTTCAGTGTGTGTACATGTTATTTATATCCTTTCGGCAGTCTTGGGAGGATGGTAGCATAGGTGGTATTCATTATTGCATATTGCATGGGGGGAAACAGGCTGGATGGTGAAATGACTTTCCTTCGGTTATGCTGCTAGTCAGCAGTTGAGACAAGACCACATCTTCTGGGTTTTCATGCTGTTTTTATTCCTCAATTCAACGGTGTTCTTAGGTTTGATTTAATTTCTACTGGGGCCGGGTGCAATGGGTCATACCTGTAATCCTAGCAATTTGGGAGGCCAAGGTGGGTAAATCACTTGAGGCCAGGAGTTTGAGACCAGCCTGGCCAATATGGTGAGACCCGTCTCTACTAAAAATACAAAAATTAGCTGGGTGTGGTGGTGGGTGCCTGTAATCCCAGCTACTCAGGAGGCTGGGGCAAGAGAATCGCTTGAACTGGGAGGCGGAGGTTGCAGTGAGCTGAGATCACGCCATTGCACTCCAGCCTGGGTGACAGAATGAGACTCTGTCTCCAAAATAATAATAATAATAATAATAATAATAATAATGACAACAATAATTTCTACTGGGACAGAGGAGTCTTGAGGGGACTGAGTCTCGCAGAGAAGAGTGTGTTCAGGTTTCTCACAGTAGAGAATGGGGAACCCTATTCCTGTGCCACATTGTGTATTCAGGTGAAGGGTGCTGGGGCCAGCTCTTGTTTTGGCCTCCAGATTGGAGGGGGGAGGAAGTGGTGGCTGGGGCCTCAGAGAAGGGCCTGGGGTGCCTGTCTTCAGTCTCTACGGAAGTCTTGTCATTGATTCAAAAGCTCTTCCAAGTTAAAAAAACAAGCAAACAAATAAAAAACCATTGACAGTCTCTTCATGTTCTTGGCAAAAAACAATTTATGAATAATTTTATGTTCTTGACATGCTCTGAAGATGAATAGCAAACACTTCTACCAGAAGTGAAGAAATGGCTACTAGGAGGCTGAGCTTTAGGAATAAATATATAGTAGATTCAATTGTTATCTTTTTTCCCCTCACTCTTTTACTGGCATCCAGCATTTATTTTGAACTTCAGTCAGAAGTTATTTCACTAAGAACCTTGTCATAGCTTCAACATCTCCCTGAGGCTACTGATATGGTAACTCGGAAGGGGGAATAATGTTTGTAGGGCCAGACTCATGTCTGGGTCCAGGGTCTTTCAGAATGTTCCTCGTTCAGTTCTCAGAACACCCTTGTGAGGTCGGGAGTATCATCGTTACTGAGAAGGGCACTTATCACAAGTTAGGCAGTCAGAGTATATTTGTAAGCCAGTAAGACAGAGCCGAAATTGGAGCCCAAACAGTTGTTGAAGAAGTGCAGGATCCTCCTCTATTTTAGTGTCACTGAATATTTAGAGCTAGAGGAAGAGACCAGAGAAGGAGATTTTGCAGATGAGAATCAAGCCTATGGCATTTCTACAGATGGTCCTCGGGGTGACATAGAGATTTTAGAGTTCATCCCCAAGTAGGACCCAGATTCCTGACTAATGTGATTTCCCCCACTGATCTGAAAGTGAGCTCAGAGACCCCAGATGTATGCATGGGGAGTTCCAGCCCTAATCCTCACTTGTTTGTGATGGCCAGCTATCAGCTCCATTTCTAAGAATTGTGTTTTAAAGCAAGTCACAATTACTAGTTTTAAAAATTCTTCAAGGTATCTGTTATTAAAAAATATAGACACACATTTGGGTTTTCAGCTTTGGTATAAACTTTTCTTGTTAGACTTTGTAACACATGACCTAATTGAACAGTTTACTGATATTTTCTGTAAACAGTTTACTGATATTTACTTTCCCTCCAGTGAGAAATGAACGAATTTCATCGAGTGCAAGACCAAGTTTACTTTCTAGAACATTACCTATAGAATACAAATGTTTACATTCCAAAGACTGTTTTATTATGTAATAAGAATCATCAATTTGACATATAAAAATATATTTTATTTTGTAATAGAGATCTTTCTATACATTAATTACCTCTACAATTTTATAGATGAGATAGGGCAGCACAAGATTATGGCTAAAAAACAGATTTTTTTTGAGTGCATGCAAATCAAATCCAACTTAAAGGAATCTGTGCAATTGACGGCAAATAGATCACTCTTTGTGCAGTTCCCTTGGAGGTGAAAATGATAATCTCTGCATGCAATTTAAGGCAATTGTGTGTGTGTGTGTGTGTGTTTTCCTGGTGTTTTAGAAAGCCTGGATAAATCCAAGTTAATTTTAGTTGTAGCAGTCATTCCATCGGTTATAGGCTTGTAATCAACTCTTAGCTGTGGTTTGTTCAGATATTTACAATGAATGCTTTCTTGTATCTATACAGTACTGTAAAAGGTACTGTGCTATAACTTTATAAGTACAAATGTGCCTAAATCTGATATATTTTATAAAATTCAGTTGGCAGCTGTGAAGGCTTGCTTTTGTCTCTTCCTCCCCTGCACAGGCTAAGTCCTTGGAATCAGTATGTTAATGAAGACTTGGTATCTCAATATGAAATTTGCACCATGGGAGTTCTGAGATAATGCGTCCTGATAGAGCCCCTAATGCCTGCCTCTTAGGAGGGCGAGTGACAAAGACAGTATAACTCACCTAAATCCTTTCATAATCAGGCAGCCTTGGTCTTTCTCAGGTGGTTCCATAGTTTCTGTGTGTGTGCTTTCTTGTGTTTCTGTGTCTCAGACCTCTTCTCTCCTTGGGCAGTCTGTCTGTAATCTTTTAATACTGCATGGTAGATTGGATTGGATGAGCCCCATCACCTTTGGATAAGAAAAGGCTTTTGGACACAAGTCTATGCAACACTCTTTTCTTTGGAGAACATAATAGATCACTGGGAACATCATAAGAGGTGCTCTCAGAGGGTGCTTATAAGTGGCACCATCCTAAATCCAGGTTTACCGGGGACAGTCTGGGTTTATAACTCATCCTGGCCTAATTAATAATAGCACCCTCTTTTAGCACAGCATGATTTAGATAAGTTATATGGTCACCCCATGCACATGGGATGTGGTAGATAACGCCTTTTAAGAATAAAGTGAAATGGATTCAAGCGAAGTGACTTACCTACCCATGTCTAGTTGTGTCAGATTGAATCCAGAATTGGTCCAGGTTATCCTGGTCATTTCACCAGCTACCCATATTGCTGTCCTTTGAAGGAATTACAATGCTTGGCTGGTTCTCTTTTTAACTTTCATGCCAAAAAACCCTCTTAGTAAAGTCTTAGACATTTGTTGTTTATTTTAGTTGGTAAAATACAGCATTAATTTAAAAATTATAAAATATTGCATACATAGGAAGGAGTCCATACCCTATGTAGACATGATTTAAGTAATGATGATAAAACAAACATAGTGACAGAAGCATATAGAAAGGTGATCACCTGGGAAGGGGTGCAGAGAGGATGGAAACATTCTATGTCTTAGAATGGTGAGTACATAGGTGTATGTATTTGTCAGAACTCAGTGAACTCTGCACTTAAAATGGGTGCATTTTACTGTATGTAAATCATACCTTGATACAGTAGACTAAAAATTTACCTATTTACCACTATCCAACTTAAAAAGGGGAACATTTCCAATACCTTTTTAGCTTTCTGCCTGGTGCCGATTCCTGACTGACAAGCTGTTTTAAAACACAGAATAACTGAGGCTTTATTGCTAAATCAATGCCTCCTATTAGAAGACTGATATTTCTGTTTTAGTGGACGTTCTTTAATCTTTATTTTCCTTATTTCGAAACATCTTGTTAATCCTCTTTACGTAGTCTTACTCATAAAATATTCTAATTCTGTATTTAACAAGTGGCATTTTATTTTAGTGATAGAAAAAACTGTGGCTGAACCAAGTTTTCTGGGATCACTGGAATGATGTTAGCTAATGGAGTCCAATGTTGAAAGCATTTGTTGCGCACCTACTGGATGTCAGACACTTTGCAGACACGATCTTATTTCTCCTCTGAGCCTAATAATAGGTATCATTTCCCTTAAATTTCCTCATGTGTAGAATTGAGGCCTATAGATGTTAAGAACCTTGCCCAAGATCCCCATGCAAAAGTAATTAGGAGAATTAGGAGTCAGGGTTTGAGCCCCAGTGATCTAAGTACATTGTTAATGTAGAGAACTGCCCTTTGCTGGGGGAAGTTAAGCACTTGGCTGGCTCCCCTGGTTGTATCCTGTAGCACCAGGACCATGTGGCGTATCACTTCCAAATTTCCTAAATCACTGTGATCCTGCATACTCCTTGCCCAGACCCCTCCTGTGGCTCTCTCCTGCTTGCCCACCGAGGCTCAGCTGCCTAGCAGCAGATCCACAGGGCCTCTGGTATCTGGCGCCACCCCGCTTATCCTGCTGGGTTTTCCTCTAGCTCCCCTCAAGGGCCTGTGTGGCTCCAGCTGCCTTTTCCATTAGTGTTCCCATATGTTCCAGGTTAAGGCCTCCGCTTTGCCTTCGATTGTACCTTTTCTGTCTTCATTGCACTTGCCAAATAAACAAAACAAAACAATGACAGACCCCAGCTCTCCAGTCCCTGTCAAGCAGTCATCTCAAAATTTTAATTCCTGCCTCTTCTAGGATGCCCCAAATGCCAGCCTCCCTCTCTGCAACTCTACTCATCTTTTCATCTAAAACAGAGTTTATAATGATCGAGTTGGTCCTTAATTGTTCTTTAATTCCATGTCTTTTTTCTCTAATAAGAATAAGAATGATAATAGCTTCATTTATTGAGTCAGATATTGTGTTCTCCACTTTATGTGGCTTCCCTCAGCCAACTCCCAGAGCAATCTTGGGAGGTAAGTACACATTTTCTTCCCATCTGACAGATTGGAAAATTGAGGCTCAGAGAGAAATGCCTGAGATCACATGGCTACTAAGTGGCAAGACTGGGATTCGGTTTGACTTGAGTTTGACTACTCTTTGCTGACTTCTTGCAAATGCCTTGAGGAGAGTAGAAAAGAAAGGAAACTGACATTGACTGTGCCTTTGCTATGGCTTGGCATCGAGATGGTTTAGCTTATTATCTCACAGGGTCCTTATCCTGTGCTAAGAATCAGATCTCCAAAAAAATTGAGAATTAGATCTCTAAAAAATGGAGGCTCTGTTTACATAATTCATTCAAGGTCACAGCGCTGATTAGTGGAGAGATAAAAATTAAACCAGGTCTTTCTGCCCCTAGAGATGCTCCACTGTGTGCATGAGGAACACTTTATTTCTTTTTCTTATTCTCTGCAGGGCCTAGCATAGAGGTGGATATTAGGGAAACTTTTCAATTAGTTATAGGTTGCTTAAAAAACAACAACAACAAAAGTTCCTTTTATTCTTTTAGAAGCATGAGCATATCACACATATTCCGGTAGGGAAGAGTAGTACCATAAAGAATGTTGGATTTTTAGAAGAGACAATGTAAAAGCAAAGGTGAGGTGAGATAGATACTTGAACAGAATGGCAGTCACAGAATTTCTTATCTTTTGAGAGATTTACTTGAGGGATTCTACCTTTACTATAGTAGAGGAGTGTCTAAAATTAAAAGACAGGAGAAGATGACTTAGTATTCCCATTCAGATTTTTAAATTGCTGTGTGGTTAGCTGTCTCCAGTCAGGCAGCTTCACTGCTCCTTTCTTTAACTGCCTTTCTCAGGCATAGAAGTAAAAAGAAGTAAAAGGTAATGGCCAGTTGCCCTCGGCCTCTCCATTGGTGGATTTGCAGAGTGCTGAAATTCACCCTAGAGTTTACCCTTCAAAGTAACTAGGCATTAAAAAACTCAAACCTACAAAAAAGGAACTCCTTTGTGTTCCAACAATTGTTACAATAGGTTAGACTTTTGGTGATCAAAACACACCTCCATTAACTGCTCCAGCATCTTGTGCATCTCAGCTGTTTGTGCCAATCATCCAGCATGAGGGAGGATGGGTCTGCATCAGGTGCAGTCCCTGGGCCTTGGAATATGTCCTCCACTTTTGTTTGATCAGCGGCGTATTTCCATTGAGTGTGCTGTGTGCCAAGAGAACAGTTGTCAGTGGTATTCGCAGTGATGCACATTAGCACGAGTGCCAGAGATTCAAGTGGCGACGAGCACCAACTCTGCCTTCCACCCATTGCTTTTTGTGCTCTCAGAAACTGGAGAAACGCTAGCTTTGCACACTGGGTTTTCTCGAAGCGGGCTAGGCGTGTCATTTCCAAGGGCTATGGAGCTTCCTGGAATTGTGCATGCTGTGAACACTCTCCCAGAATGATGAAATGCCAAAGTGCTCAAGTCACCATGCCTTTGTTCACTGGCTCCCATGCCTTTCTTGCTGTGACCATCCATGAGGCTTAGAACCATCACAGCTGTTTAGGTAATGGTCTTGGAGTCCAACAGACCAAGGTCAAATTCTGGCTCTGTCACTTAGCAGTTGGGTGACTGTAGGCAATTCATGTACCTCTCTGAACTTCTCATTTCTCATCTGTAAAGTAAGTGAGAGTAATAACACTTATGGGGTTGCTGTGATGACTAAAATAACAAATTCTAAGTATGTGGCACTTGGGGTATGTGTGTGAGAGAGAGAGAGAGAAAGAGCGGGAGGGAGGGAGAGAGAGAGAGACAGAGACAGGCAGGCAGTGGCTGTTTTTTTGAACGGTGATGCCCACAGAGGAGGAGTTATTTTTGGAGAGGAGGGGGTCTTGTCACTGCTCCCAATTCTCATCCATGCTGGGGACGTGCATCTGTCTCTGCCGCTACTCTGGGAACATATCTCTTGTCGGATACAGCTGTCTTTCTGTTGTTCCCTTGGTCTGCCAGCACAAGGCTGAGGCCATTCCCTGCACTCCTCTTCCTACTTGTACCCCCATTGCAGGCCATGCCTGGGGACTCCCTGACCCTACTGTCCTTCTCAGCTTGGAGCTTGCTGCTCTTTATGGGGAGGACTTTGGTTCTCTTTGCCAGGCTGCCTGAGAAACAGGCCCAGGTGGTCTGAAGTAATAATCCCCAGACCAAATATGTTTATCATCTTATTTGAGCCATCCAGAGACTTACTGCAACACTACTTTAAGCTTAGTGAGTTTAATTTGGATCACAGCCTATTATACATATGGCATGGTGTCAGCTTTTAGTAAAAGATAAAATAGGTGCGTGAAATGAAAGAGACATAGATGCCAGTTGGAGAACAGAGTGATCTAAAAGCAAATTCTGCATAGCAATATGAATACTTCAGAGTGGACAGGAGTATAGTTTGAAAGAAGCTACCTATAATGACTGTTTTCATTATATTGACTAAAGAAAAAAAAAGCTCGACAAAATCTCCCTAACTTGTGGAGTCATATGGAAGATAGAATAAGAAGATAGTGCACAATTGTGGGCAAAAGAAGGTAATGAAACATTGCAAAGACTTTAAAAAGCTTTTTTTAAGTTCTATATTCACAGCCACATTTCGTAAACTTAAGAGGTGCTGCATTTTTTTTTTCATTCATTCATCCATCCAGCAAATATTTATTATCTAGTGTGAGTAAACTTGCCCATGAGCCCATCCCTTTCCACTGCCTGTTACTGTATGTGACAAGGATAGTAGTGTGCTCAGTAGCTGGCAACCACGTTGCCTGGGTGAGCGACTCCTCCATCTACTGGCCCAGTGACCTTGGGCAAGTTCCATAACCTCTCTATGCTCTAGTTTCCTCATCTGTAAAAGAGAAATGATAATAGCACCTGTCACAGAGGGCTTTGGGGAATTGAAAATGCAAGGAGTGCAGAGCAATGCCTGGCATCTGAGAGACACTCAATACATGTTAACTCTTATCATTTGTTTTCTGACTTATTCATTTGCTTCTTTATTGTCACTCTCTCTTTCCATCATTAAACGCTGAGAGAAACCTTGTTTTCTCTTTTCTCATGTAACTACTATCCTTGGTTCCTAGGACAGTGTCTGCCCATGGTAGCAGCTTAGTAAATATTTGAGCCGAGTAAGTGAATAAATGGCTGGATGAATGAATGGAATGCATGAAGGCCGGACTCTGTGCTGGGTGCTTCCTAGACAGGAGTGAACAAAACTTGGTGCCTGCTGGGTATATGCCCAAAGGAAAGGAAATCAGTACAGCAAAGAGATATCTGCACCCCCATGTTTGTTGCAGCACTGTTGACAATAGCCAAGATTTGAAAGCATCCTAAGTGTCCATCAACAGATGAATGGATAAAGAAAATGTGGTACATATGCACAATGGAGTACTATTCAGCCATAAAAAAGAATGAGATCCTGTCATTTGCAACCACATGGATAGAACTGGACATCATTATATTAAGTGAAATAAGCCAGGCACAGAAAGACAAACTTCGCATGTTCTCACTTATTTGTAGGAGCTAAAAATTAAAACAGTTGAACTCATGGACATAGACATAGAGAGTAGAATGATGGTTACCAGAGGATGGGAAGTGGAGGGATGGGAAGGAGGTGGGGATGGTTAATAGGTATGAAAAATAGAATGAATGAAGGAACAAGATCTAGTATATGATAGCACAACAGGGTGACTATAGTCAAATATATATATATATATATATATATATATATATTTTTTTTTTTTTTTTTTTTTGAGATGGAGTCTTACTCTATTCCGCAGACTGGAGCACAGTGGCATGATCTCAGCTCACTGCAACCTCCACCTGCGTCGTTCAAGCCTCCCAAGTAGCTGGGATTACAGGCACACACCACCATGCCCGGCTAATTTTTGTATTTTTAGTAGAGACGGGGTTTCACCATGTTGGCCAGGCTGGTCTCGAACTCCTGACCTCACCTCAGGTGATCTGCCTGCCTCGGCCTCCCAAAGTGCTGGAATTACAGGCCACTGTGCCTGACCATATAGTCAATAATAATTTAATTGTAATTTAAATACAATTTTACAGTAACCAAAAGAGTATAATTATCCTTTGTAACACAAAGGATAAATGCTTGAGATGATGGATACCCATTTATCCTGATGTGATTATTGCATGCCTGTATGAAAGTATCTCATGTACCCCATAAATATATATACCTACTATGTACCCCCAGAAATTAAAAATTAAAAAAAATTAACATTAAAAAATACAAAACAAGTGGTGTTGCCTGCATTTTAGAGCTTCCAGCTAGTCAAGTGAAGGAGAAGCCTAGAGATCTATAATAACCAAAGGTGCTAAGTGTCAATGCAAGGGAAGAACGGGGACACCATGCTGTATGGCATCAAGGAAGAAGTGGCATTTTCCGACTATGTTGAGTGGTGGACTGATAAACAAGAGCACTTTTTTTCTTTATCCATTAGAAGACTTAAAATAATTATTTGTAGATCCCACTTCCCCACTTTTTAAAGCATTTCCTTCTCAATTATTCCCTCTTTTCAAACATACAAACTTATATGCATATTCTAAAACTTGTAAAAGGAAGGTAAACACATTTTAATCATTTAAAAGGTTTTTAAAAAAGTCAACCCATGTAACTTAAAAATGATTATGAAGCACTTGTTTACTTTCGGTTGTCTGGCATTTCTTTGTGTGTGGGTTTTTTTTTTTTTTTTATGGTGTATGGGCTATTTATTGCTTTTTCTTAATTTTTTCCTTGTGTGTTTGGAAAGCAAAATCCAAACAAAGTCCTTTTTGGCAGTGGTAATAATAAATATTCTGTTTAGCCTTTGGATGAGGTTTACATGATGTATCTATAAGCACATCATTCTGGAATATTGGAATAACAGTTTCCAATCCTTTTGATCAATGGATAGTGGGATAAATGAAAAGTTCCAACCAAAATATACCTACTGGACAAGAACCATCATCTTTTAATAGGCAGAAATCCTCTTTAGGGTCCAGCCTTCCTTTCATTCCTGTTCTACATTGTCAATGACTCTGACCACAGGAACAGAGAACTGCTGGATAGGGTGCAGTGCTGCTGGTCCCCTCTATCATCACCAGCACAAATAATTGTATTAATTTTTTTTTTTAGGAGTGGAGTTTAAGCTCAGCTGTGCACCCCAAACATTGATGAAGATAGTCTATCGTATGACTTAGAGTCACAGAACCACAAGATGCGTGTGTGATTATCTAAATAAAGAGCTCTTATTGCAACCTTGTGACTCTGGTGATAGAACTGGGCGTGGGAGAGGGCTTTCTCATTCATGTGTTGTGCACACAAATGATTCTCTAAGTTGAAGGACACATTGCTCTGCAGCATAACTGAAAAATCTGTGCATGAATGTGTGTGTGTGTGTGTGTGTGTGTGTGTGTGTGTGTGTGTGTGTGTTGGGGGGGGATGTGGTCTCATTCCTACTTGCAAAAATCCTCCAGAAGGGGTTTTCAAAGCATTGCACAGCTGTTGCTTGTCAGCTTCTTGTGTTGACTAGATGTCAGCAACACTTCCTCAACTTTGGACAATGACTTGAAAGCAGAGATCAGTGTGTGCTCATGGGATGGATTTAAATGGAATTGAATGATATAGAAACCATTGCCTAATTTATATTTAGGTAAGTCATGTTTTCTTTCTCTTTCTCTTTAAATTTTTCCTGAAATGCATGTATGAACCTCTTTTTGGCTAAAATGAGAGAATGAAGCAGGCTCCTGAGTCCTTGAGTGAAGAGGATCCATTGAGAAGTCCAGAGGGAGAGAGAATGAGCTTGATTAATGGCAGCACAGGATTGGCAGGAGTGATATAAAATAGTACATCATCTCAGAGTGACCTAATACTCGACTTTGGAATGCATTTTTATTTTTGGCAGTGGATTTACCTCCCTGTGTCCTGCCTGGACAAACGTTGGAATTAGTCAGCATTCCTTAAGCACATGCTGATTATGGCCAAAGAAAGTGGCAGGCTTGAGGCTTGCTGGCGACCAGAAGAGAGCCAGCTGGATTAGACATTTGCCATGAGCCTTTTGTTCATGTAACTTATGGGGCGGTCTCCTAAGCCAGAGAAACAAGAAACTCAAAGGCAGTTTTAGCAAGGTTCTCATGCATGGCAGCATATTTTAATACTAATGCTCCCTTTAGGCAGGTCCTAAATAAGAATGTCTTGTTCTAATTTTTTTCCATAGACTTAAGATTGTTGGGGAAAAACTTGTTAGAATTCCCAAGTGAAACCATTTAAATGCCTTGGCTTCTGATAACTGGGAGTCCTGAGTGAAGTTGTCAGTTGCTGCTGAACTCAGCAGAAATAATTGTGCTCCCTATGCCAATGATCTGTGTATATTTTGAGACCATTCTGAGACCAAGGAGGCTATCACAACATGTTCACATTGCTATCATTGATTAGAGCCCTGAGCTTTACATGTTGTCTCCTTTGGTGTCCTTCGGAATATTGGAGAGCCATGCTTCTTTCCTTTCAATGTTCTCAACCTGGCCCAGCCAGGATTAGAGGCTCCCTTCTGAGGTTCAGTAGAATTTTATATTTACCCTTTATCATTATTCACCTTACTATATTGCACTTCTCTGTTTACAGTCTCCAGCATTCCATTACAGTGCTAGGACTATGTTGGCATTTGTATTCGTTTTTCATTACTTCATAAGAAATTGCCCCAAATTTGGTGGCTTAAAATGATGCACATTTATGATTGCACAGTTTCTATGGATCAGGAGTCCAGACACAGTTTGGCTGGATTCTCTGCCCTAGGTCTCACAAGGCTGTAGTCAAGGAACTGGCTGGGGCTTCTCTCATCTGAAGCTTGGAGTCCTTTTCCAAGCTCTCGAGGTTGTTGGCAGGATTCGGTCCCTTGTGATTGTGGAACTCATGGTGGCCTTTTTTCTTTCAGGCCAGCAGGAAAAGGTCTCTGACTTGAGGGTGGGCCCCAGTCCTTCTTTTATTTTATTATTATTTTTTGAGACAGTTTCGTTCTTGTTGCCCAGGCTGAGTACAGTGGTGCCATCTCGGCTCACTGCAACCTCCACCTCCAGAGTTCAAATGATCCTCCCACCTCAGCCTCCCAAGTAGCTAGGATTACAGGCACACGCCACCATGCCTGGCTAATTTTTGTATTTTTTAGTAGAGACGGGATTTCACCATGTTGGCCAGGCTGGTCTCAAACTCCTGACCTCAAGTGATCCACCCACCTTGGCCTCCCAAAGTGCTGGGATTACAGGTATGAGCCACTGCACCTGGCCCCCAGTTCTTCTTTTAAAGGCATCACCTAATTAGGTCAGGCCCACTCAACAGTTGATTAACCTTAATTATATTTGCAAAATCCCTTTGCCGTTTAAGATGACACAATAATTGGAATGATATCCCATCATATTCACAGGTCCTACCTATACTCAAAAGGTGGTAGGTTATACAGGATGGATATAGTGTTGAAAGAAGGAATGAATGAAATGAATGAATTCTGATAGCTGGAAGCACAGCAACTAGCTTTTTTTGTAGCATGAGTGAGAGAAGGTATTGAGTTCCTTATTGAAGAATGCAGTTGCAACTGTTTATCACTAGTGAGCTGCTTCTTGGTAACTATAAGACATAAGCAGACAAGAAACAGCAAGAAAGGAAGGAAGGAGAAAAGAGAACGAGAAGGAAATCATTATTTTGGACCGATTTCCGGTGGTGGTTTCAAGAAGTTCTCCCCACCCTCCAGACTGCTGTCATTTACAATTGCTAGAGAACAAGAGCTGGGAGCCTCTCCTTGGTTCTGCTCCTGTGGCATAGCCATGGGGGATGCAGAAGGGCAGTGGTGCCCAATAAAGGGAATCCCCGTCAGCTTTGGTTTTAGTTTCCAGAGATTGAGCCTCTGCCTTAGGCTGAGAGAAAAACTTAGTGTGAGTCTTTATTTGCTCCCTTATAATCACAGGCACATGTGGCACCTCCTCCCCCATCTCTGCCCCACCTCTTCCAACAGTGAGATGCATTAGGTGTGGAAAGGAAGCCTTCATTTCAAAATCTCCTGGCTGCGGTTAGCTTTAAAAATCAAATGGAACTGTGGTCGTCTGTGTTTAATTTGGAAGAGCAGAAAGGATGCGTGCTTTGTGGCGCCTGCATAGTGAAAGTCTCCATGACTTAATACCACTGCCCAGCCTTAGAAGCTTCCCATGCAGACAATGGCCCTGCTTCCCCATCAGTTCTTGGGCTTGGGTGCCACCTTATATAAACATTGCTGCTTTTAGTGCATCGCAGAAGCAAAAGGATGACACATTAATAGCAGCTGGAGGATCTCATTAAAATTCAGAGGCAAATATGAAGGCTGGAGCCTGGTAATGTACAGACAGTAAGTCTTTGTCTGTCTGATTAACAATTGCATGCATTCTAAGTGCCTTGCTGGATGGTAAGAACCAGCATTTCAGCCAGAAGTACCATGTTCTTCTCCTTAAGAATAACCTATTTCTGTTTTTCAATTCCCTTATCCCCTCTAAAAATAATATGCTGGTCTTTTGGACTCCCTTGAGAACTGAAACAGCTTAGCAACTGGGGCAGTCCCTGAGAGCTGGTGCAGAAACAACTGTTGCTAGCTTGGATTTGAATTATGCAGTCAGATGCTTACATCGTGGGAGGGGGATGTACGGGGTGTGTGGCCTTCAGATGCTTACATTGTGGGAGGGGGATGTACAGGGTGTGTGGCCTTCATGCCAGAAAGGACAGGGAAGCACTCCCTGGTTGGCGGGAGGAGGGGAGATGCTGGGGTTGAGGCCCTTACCTTTATTTATGTTGTTCACTGGTACAGCCAGACTGCAACCTCTCAACTCTTCAGACAAGACCTAAGGCCGACAAAATTCACTCCCTCATGAAGAACATTGGGCTGTTTCTCCCTGGTGTGTAGGTGGTGGGAGTGAAGTAGAGGGGCTCGCTGTGTGCAGGGAAAGGGCTGCATTCTCAAGAATTTGTATGTAGCCCTTGGACTAAAAACAAAATATTCCAAAGGAATGCTTCTTTTGGAACCCTGGTCCAGTCCCTCGTCTAAGCAGGAGTGCCCTTATATGCTTGACTGTGGATGGCATCTGATTACGGGCAGAAGGTTGCACTGGATTGCTGCCTGACGCGGACCCACAGAACACAGTTTAACTCTGGCTCTGTCAGCAGTCATCAGTGTTTATTTTTCCAACTCTTCAGAGAGATATTAGTCGTTATGAAAAGTGTACCATCTCAGAACTCCATGGAATAAGCTGCCAATATAAGACAGGTTGAAATTATTGTGTCTTTTTGCCTAGAGTTATTTTTAGTTATTTTTTCTTCCTTGGAATTTCTTTTCTTTTTTTTTTTTAACCATATATGCTAACTTTGTAGCTGGTGGCAAAAAAAGATTATTTTCCCTATATTAATGACTTCTTCAGCTGAATTGAGGAATAGGGTTACCAGCTCTTTTCTTGGAGTTTAACACTCTCAATCTGATAATATGAATAACACCTCAATAACCACAACAAGAGCGGATCATCTTCAGTATCTTTCCTGAATTACCTTTTGGCTTTTCACCACCTTGTTTGTCCGTTTCAGAGTTTGTCTTTCTGTAAAATCATGGGAAGGCATCTGATTACTTTGTTCTTGATGTACCTGAGTAATGCGAACATCTGAATAATTGAACAAAAATCTTGTTTAAACAAAACTTTTGTTTCAGAAGCATCTGTCAAATTGTTAGTCATCTGACAATTTAAAATGTCAAAGCAAGAGTTGGCTGATCTTAACCTTAGCCTTGTCACATTATTAACTTCATGGAGCTTCAGAGTAACTTGAGAAGACTTGCAGTCTGTACCTGAAAAAGCCAGGTTTAGAAAGTGGCTCATGAAGAAGTAAAACCTCTCAGTCAAGTGGAATGTGCAAGGGAACCCCTGGGAGCATTTTGGCATGAACATTTCTTTTGAGTTTCTAGCCCAAGACCTCTTTATAACATTTGTTCCTCTCCCAGGTCCTCCTCCTACTGCATCTAATTTTTAAATAAGTTCTGTTTAACTCATTTTTGGATAATAAGCTAGCTCTGAGAAAGCTTGGTAGAACTATTTTCATTGAAGGAGTTCTAAAACTGATAATATCTCTTGTCATCAAATTATAACCTGACTGTTGCCTGTTATCTGAAATTCTAAGATAGTGAAGAGAGTTATTTTACTTTTTCTTGTAGGGCCCTTCTGTCATTACTTCCTTGCTAGAATCCTATGTGTGATAATGAGGGAATGAAATTATCCAAAGGGTAATTTGCAGTATGCATCCTACCCAGCAGTTGAAACTACTGCAGCGAAACTGCAAGGAAACCTAACCCATGTTTTCTTGTAATGCTACCCTTTGGGGGTCATGCATGCTGCTTTCTGCTCCAACAGTCTTAACATGGGAATTGGGGACACTTACTTTTTGACCTGGAACAAATCTCTAAGACTCGTAAGCCACCAATTGATTCACCTTTTGTAGCAGGGCTTGTATGACAAACTCTTTTGTGAGAACAAAAGGAAAGTCCCTTCCCTTTTTGCCGTTCTTGTTCTGTAGATTAATTAGCAAAGACGTAGTGGAGAAATGTGTCACTTGCAAGACATTTCTGGCACAGAGTGGACCAAGTGGAAATGCTTAAATGTGTTGCAGGGATATCAAAGGGACTGAGCTTTTGGAACAAAGAGGAACAGAGCCCAAAGGACAATTGGTACAAATTACACAATTTTCAGTTGGTTCTAATAAAGTTCTAGGAAAAGGGGCTTATGCACAAAGGCTGAGCTCTTGCCTCTGTTGTTCTTCAAATCCAAAATGTCATTAAAATACTAGTAGTGGTTGTCATATTTTAATAACATTTTGGATTTGAAGTGTGTAGCTGAAACTTACTCTTTGTTAATGGATGTATCACTGGGTGAGCTTCTAGACTGCCTCACCAATGGATCTAGCATTACCTTGGTTAATGAAATAAGGTAAAACACAGTCCCTGTGTACCAGAAAGCAGGTTCATGTGTCAGCTGCATCATGTCATTTGGAACTTTGCAGGTGTGGTTTTCCTTTTCTCCTTCAATCTCCTCATTTCTTTCATTGCCTGGATGAAGCCCCTGCAACAGGAGAGCTTTTGCCTCCTCTGTCTCACCTGAGCCCCCTAGACCTCTGTGTGCAACTGGAGTATGGTGTTAAGCGAGCCCGGAGCAGTCTTAGGAAAAGGCTTCAAGTGAGGCTAGGTGGGAAGGCCTGGGACAGAAATAAATTCAAAACAACAACCAAAGAACTGATAGGTGGAATAAAAGAAGTGGGACAGAAAAGATTCAAAGGTGGGAATTGAAAAAGAGGTACAGTAAGAATAGCTGGCGTCCAGTGAACATGTACAGTGGACCATGCTGGACCATGCACGGTTCCAAGCACGTTCGATTTATTATTTCATCTAAGACTCACGAGAACTCTGTAAGACAAAGGTCTGACATTCTCATCCCCGTGTTAGATGTGAGGAATCTGGAGCACAAATGTGTAAGTAATTTTTCTGTTGAGAAATGGACCTATCAGGGGTTGAACCCAAGCAGTTTGACTCCAGTTAATGTCCTTCACCACTTTATATTGAACTGAGAAAAGGCGGGACAAAAGTCACAACCAAAGGTGGCTTTGGCCTTCAGAATATTCCACCTACTGCTATCAATATTCCACCTTCTCAAGCCCACATGCTCCTGTTTCTTTTTTTGTCCCCCCGTTCCATAATTAATCATCCTTGCAATAAAAGAGACTTTTTGAAATTATTTTGGGAAAATGAAGTCTTTGGGAGGCCAAGGTGGGTGGATCACTTGAGGTCAGGAGTTTTAGACCACCCTGGCCAATATGGCGAAACCCCCTTTGTACTAAAAATTCAAAAATTAGCCGGGCGTGCTGGCATGTGCCTGTAGTCCCAGCTACTTGGGAGGCTGAGGCAGGAGAATCGCCTGAACCTGGGAGGCGGAGTTTGCAGTGAGCCAAAATCATGCCACAGCACTCCAGCCTGGGCGGCAGAGAGAGACTCCATCTCAAAAAAAAAAAAAAGAAAGAAAGAAAATGAAGGGTATAGCTGAAATCTGCTCATTTCATGATCTTGACAATTTAAAAAACCTGATTGCTGTTGCAGTAGGACTGTTTAAAAAAGGAAAGAGAAAAATATATTTTAAAAAATCTGAGCATGTTGAAAGACACAAAGGACCTTTGTTACAAGTCACTCCTACCAATGGAAGAACAACCGTTGCTCTCATCTTTTTTTTTTTTTTTTTTTTGGTCATTTCATCTCTCCAGTGGCTGAGATCAATAAGAGATGCTCTATGGTTGCTTTTGAGTTCCTTTGAATGTCTTAATGAAGGGATGAACATATTGTTGTTGTTTTTTTTGACACAGGGTCTCATTCTGTCACTCCCTGCTGGAGTGCAGTGACACAATCTTAGCTCACTGTAGCCTTGACCTCCCGGGCTCAGGTGATCCTCCCACCTTAGCCTCCTGAGTGGCTGGGACCACAGGCACGCACCACCATGCCCAGCTTTTTTTTTTTTTTTTTTTTTTTTTTGTATTTTTAGTAAAGACGGGGTCTCAACATGTTGCCCAGGCTGGTCTCAAACTTCTCAGATCAAGCCATCTGCTTGCCTCGGCCTCCCAGAGTGCTGGGATTATAGGTATTCGCCGCTGTGCCCAGCCACATATTGCTTTTGATGTAGTTAAACAGTTAACTGCTACCAAGCTCTTCACAGAGGTTACTGGGCTCAGGAATAAAAAGGCTTCTACTCCAAATCTGGTAGCACCTTGCACCACAAAGACTTGCTCTCTCAGTAAGAAAACAAATGGCAGTTCTATATATAGTCAAGAGTGGAGGCAGGAAAAGACTACATTTCTGAAAAATGTGTTCCCAAGAAATCCATGTTAATCAATGTCAGAGACCATCCAGTTTTTATATATTGCAATCTCAAGAAATATTCTGCCACAGATTCTCTAAGGACTGATCATAAAACACAAAACCTTTTTATCTTTTGTAAGTTTGTCAGTTCTAACATTAAATGCTTAATTTTGACAGTTACCAAAACAAGTCGATTCTAGCTTTCCTTTTTTAAAGTTTCAGGTGAAATTTGCTATAATCTCATGTCCATCCTCATTCAGGCATGCTGAAAGCACTAATATTCTGTTTGCTTTTGAGTGCTAAAGAAATATAGCCCATGAGATTACTGGCCAAATTGAAAAGAATGAGGCTTATTGTACCAAGATATCTTTCTTGATAAATTAAGTCAATGATCTGTTTCCTGCACTAGAGGTCTTGATTGGGTATGTCATAGCGTAATTTTGTTTGCCTTCTGAGGCACACCTATTCTCTTGCTCTTTAACTTGGAAAGCTCCTAACTCAGAAGCCACTCTGTGAACATATGGCTCCAAAGATTGCTTCAGATTCCTGGCTGCCTGTGCTAATGTCAGTACTCACCTTTGGACAGGATATCTAATTTTTAGATTCTAGACAGTTAAAAGTAACTAACCTCTCTAGGTTTTTCTTCTGTTTCCTAGAGTAAATGTTATCAATGTGATTTAATCTGACTAGATTACTATACATTTTTGAACGTAATTATTTATTTGTGTTTATATTATTTGCTCTTGTTTCAGCTAAGGAATTTTTCTATTTTTTTTTTTTTTGAGACAGTGTGTCACTGTGTCCCCCAGGCTGGAGTGCAGTGGCGCAATCTCCGCTCACTGCAACCTCCGCCTCTCAAGTTCAAGCAATTCTCCTGCCTCAGCCTCCCAAGTAGCTGGGATTACAGGCGTGAGCCACTGCGCCCAGCCAAGGAATTTTGCTTTCTTTAGTCAGCTAGATTTTAAACTCCACGAGGTCAGGAAACTTACTTTTCACACGTTTTTCCTTCTTATAGAATAATATTTTCTCGATATGTTTTAGAGGTGGTATTTTATAGGCAGTGGTTAAAGACTGAAAACTTTAACCACTTTAAACTCTGAAATTCTAGGCAATGGGATTTGTACTCAAAGACATAGGATAATTATGACACTTCAATTATAGTCCATTCAATTCACCACTGGGGTGGTTCTAAGTTTAGTTCATGGTGGCTTTCTCCCAGGAAATCTAAAGTACTTTACATATATAGCTCCATTGTTTCTCATAGCATGCAACCTTAACCCAGTGTTTTCACATGTGATTTGAGAGCTCGATACCCAAATTATGGTCCATGCACCAGCAGCACCGGCATCACCTAGGAGCTGGTGGGAAATGCAGGCTCTCAGGCCTCACCCAAGGCCTCATGAATCAGAGTCTGTATTTTAACAAGATTTCGGGTGATCTGTGTGCACATTACAGTTTGAAGAGATAAGACACCAAAGTTAACTATTTTTCCTGTTATCACATGGCAAGTAGATCTCCAGTCCTGAGTCTGGGTTGCATAGCTTGTGATGTTGATGTTGCAAAGATGCAGGTGCCTTCTTTTCCCATGATGATGCAGAGCCCCCTCAGCTCCTGTCGGAGCCTGTGATGGTCTCTACACTCCGTGTTTTTCTTCTTAGGCTCTTTATCTGTACCTGCGTTGCTTTTGTCCCTTAAGGTTTTGTCCCTTTGATTTCCTCTTAAGTGCTCTGAACTTAATCATTTTTTGTTTCTTAATTTTAACATGGCCATTTCAGTCTGATGACAGTTTTATAATCAAAACCCACATGGAATCGATTAATAATGTTTTATAAAGCAACAGTTGCTACGAAAAAAAGTGGATCTTCCTGAGATGAGGCTATATGTAAAATATGGATGGAATTTGTATACCAATTGGGAACTGATGGAGAAATGTATTTTGGTCTGACATAAAAGTTCCTTTCTCAAACTACTTTCATACAACTAAGCAATGAAAGAGCAGAGAATTCTCAACTTGCTTCACTACTGGAAAGTAAAGGGAAATTTCTGGGGGTAATAGTGACATTGAGAAAGTAGTTCTTTAAAGAACTGCATTTTTCATAGGTAACTGGAAACATTTCCAGCTTTGAAAATGAACAGATATCTTTTTCTCTCATGTTTAGTAAGGCTTTAGAAATGAGTAGGAACAATTTGGTAGAATTTCTTACCTATATTTCAAAACATGCTGAGTCTACTTGTTAAGTAAGATGTTTTAAAAGCATTTGGTCCTTGCAATTCTGCTACTCATAAGAATGCATTTCTAGAGCCGGGCGTGGTGGCTCACGCCTGTAATCCCAGCACTTTGGGAGTCCAAGGCGGGTGGATCACGAGGTCAGGAGATCAAGACCATCCTGGCTAACACGGTGAAACCACGTCTCTACTAAAAATACAAAAAGTTAGTCAGGCATGGTCGTGGGCGCCTGTAGTCCCAGCTACTTGTGAACCTGGGAGGCGGAGCTTTCAGTGAGCAGAGATCATGCCACTGCACTCCAGCCTGGGCAACAGAGCGAGACTGCATCTCAAAAAAAAAAAAAAAAAAAAAAAAAAAAGAACGCATTTCTATAACCTGTACCAATTTTGTAGAAATTAGTGTGATCTGAAGCTAGTTGTCCTGAATGTGCTTTACGTAAATATGTGTGGCTCACTCAAGTAATTTTCATTCTTTAGATTACATCTCTCGATCTTTTTGGATGTAACTGGATTTGCTGGAGTTAAGAATGAACGTTGTCATTCCCCCTGCCCACCCCCACCTTCCTCGGCTATTGATGTAATAAATGTAATTACGGTACTAAGAAATCCTTTCCAGCTGAAGGAACAAACCACAAAGTCTGTGCTTTAAATCTTTGTAATTTTTTCTTTCCGTTTAAAATCTAAGCCATATATTCAGATTTGGGCGTGCTTTTTGCAGGTGTCTATTTTTAGAGCTTTCCCTGTTTTGTAATTTCCCAGTTCTCAGTCATGAGTATTGGGGAAAAATGCACATTAAAATTGGTTTTTACTTTTGTTTTATTTTAAAATTTGTTTTGAGTTTTATAACTTTAAAAGCCTCATGCATTCTTTTCACAGCTTCCAGACCCAGGAACATGGCAATGGAACATGTTTATTGCCAGTCTAGCATCTAGAAAAAGCTAACTCCTGGATGACACAAAGTAAATGATTGCAAAAAGAAAGAGAGAGAGGAAGAAAGGATGACAGGCAGGGGAAAGATCAGTGGGTCTGACCACAGAGGTGGCGCATTTTACTGAATTTAGCATGATAGTTGTTGCCCAGGAAGGTCTCACAGAGGGCCACATGTGGGGTCAGAGGTTGGCAGTCACATGTGGTTGGCAGCCAAAAACAGCCATAGCAAGGCTGAGGGGAGCATCATTGATTTTTTCATTCAGTTAGGTTTTTGTTTTTGTTTTTTGAGACAGGGTCTCCCTCTGTCACTCAGGCTGGAGTGCAGAGGTGCAATCTTAGCTCACTGCAGCTTCCACTTCTCCAGGCTCAAGGGATCCTCCCACCTCAGCCTCCCGAATAGCTGGGACTATAGGCACACGCCACCAACACCCAACTGATTGTTGTATTTTTAGTAGAGATGGGGTTTCGCCATGTTGCCCAGGCTGGTCTCAAACTCCTGAGCTCAAAGCAATCCGCTGGCCTCAGCCTCTCAAAGTGCTGGGATTACAGGCATGAGCCACCATGCCCAGCTTCAGTTAATGTTTATTGAGTTCCCTCCCTGGGTTAAGGAATGATACTTCAGCTTTAACAGTGAGGGGTAGGGGCCAGGATCAGGTCCTGGGATGTGTGGCTGTATTTTTCTGGCATGAGCAGCTTTCTTAGGCATTGGTTCTTTCCAAGCAGGAAAGTTTATTAGAATTTTGCACAGATGCGGTTCATTTCACCCAGGATTTTGTCTTAGTTTTAGCAGCAGAGACAGTGAATCTCACTGGGTCTTAATCAGGAAAAGGAGTTGGCCGTTAAATGACCTCAGGAGTGGCTTCTGGCTTAGACCCTGGAGATGCCGTGTGGTTTGCTAAGGATCAACTAGCTCATGACAAATACTAGAAGAGACTTAATAAATCTGGACCTTTCTTTACCAATCCAAGTTGCTTGAGTTGCAAATGATCTAAAAATAGCACCCTACAGACACTAGTTGTTCAGGGTGAAATCTCTTATTTCCATTAGCCCTGATTCTAGAGAAGAGTGGAGAGTTGGCCTTAGGTGCCCTCTTTGTCTTTGACTGTATATGTGGCACACTTTCTTCAGCCAATGGAATGGCATACGTTGTATGCCATCTGCAAGAGCCTGATAAATTGCCTTACAAATAGAGTGTGCAAACAATAGTACTGATTAAGTGACAAATGTTGAGGCCTGGGAACTGATTTTTGGCACTGACAAATTAAGGCAGATTAGACAGCCTTTCAGGACACTTTTGATAATGCTACGTGTATGTGAAAGAAGAAGGTATCAGAAAAAACTTAATAGAGTTTCTTAGCAAGAGTACTGGAACATAATTGTGGATGCCTAAGAGGAAGTGTTTGAGTCAGGAAAATTTCAGTTGTCCTGAATTGATGAACGAGTCTCTTTTTAGTAAATGCTTCTTTTAACGGTCATGGTTAGTTAGGACTTAGAGACAAATTACAGAGTAGCTTATTGTTATTTCTGTTGTTGTATAATAAACTTTTGGAGATGAACTTCATTAAATGCCCCTGGTCTGGTTTTGTTGGTGAAAAGCTGAAATAAATCTATTGTTGTTAACATCTGTGGTGATATAGACTTGAAATTATAATCTTAGCATGGGTTAGAGGAGCTGTGAGAAACAGTGAAAATTCATATAGCACTTATTATACACAGTGTATGAAATTAATAATCTCTGCATCCTCCTCCCAATTGCTGAAATTATTCTTACGGTTTCCATTTCATTGTGGTACCATAGAGTATGTAAGGGATGCTGGGGCTAAGACTATTAGCATTATGGGAATATTTAAATATAATTTAATATGAGAAAAATCAGAGGAATGTGCAAACTCTAGGCTGTATTTCTCCCTAATGGGTAAATCCAGTCATATATCTCTACAGAATTGTAAAAACACTGAGTTATTTGATCTTTCCTGACTGACTTATCTTGGAGTCATTTATATTTACAACATGCTGTGCACCAAAGCATGAAAAGCAGAAGCATACAGTTTCGCTCTCATCTGAAGTAATAAAATATTTTTTATTTACATAGTCAATCTGGGATAGATTATAGTAGAAAACCCCTACAAATCTGAGATACTGAAAGTGGTAGCCGTTTTCAGAGATAAATAAGTAACCTATTAGCCTGATTAGATGTCTTTGCTACTCACATGGTAAATAAGGCGTAACTTTGCTTGTTTACTCTTTTAAATTTCCTTATAGATGTACTTACTTTCTTTTTATATGTTTAAGGTCTTAGTAGAATTTCATCCCTTCCTCCAGCTTTTTATTGTATAAAATGTTAAATGTGGAAAAATTGAAGAATTTATGTAGCATAGCACATCTGTATATCTACTACCTAAATTAATTAATTAACATGGTGCTGTATTTTGTTTCTCTCTCTCTGTCTTTTTTTTTTTTTTGAGACTGTCATCTCGCTCTGTCACTCAGGCTGGAATGCAGTGGCGCCATCTCCGTTCACTGCAACCCCCGCCTCTCGGGTTCAAGTGATTCTCCTGCCTTAGCCTCCCGAGTAGCTGGGATTACAGGCGCCCGCCACTACATCCAGCTAATTTTTTTGTATATTTAGTAGAGACGGGGTTTTGCCATGTTGGCCAGGCTGGTCTCGAACTCCTGATCTCAGGTGATCTGCCTGCCTTGGCCTCCCAAAGTGTTGGGATTATAGGTGTGAGCAACCGTGCCCAGCCTGCATTTGCTTTCTCTATTTGTGTGTGTATATGTGTATGTGAAGGTATGTGGATGTGTGTATATATATATATGTTTTTTGCTGAACAGTTTGAGATTAATCAGGGTAAGGAGATGTCATGATGCTTACCCTCTATTTTTTTTTTTTTTTTTTAAGGCAGGGTCTCACTATGTCACCCAGGCTGGAGGGCAGTGGTGCAATCATAGCTCACTGCAGCCTCGAAATTCTGGGCTCAACTAATCCTCCCACCTCAGCCTCCCAAGTAGCTGGAACTATAGGCACATGCCACCACACCTGGCTAATTTTAAGTTTATTTTTATAGAGAGAAATCTTACCATGTTGCCCAGGCTGGTCTCAGACTCAAGTGATCCTCCTGCCTCAGCCTCCCAAGTCTTCAGATTATAGGCATGAGCCACTGTGCCTGGCCTAAGTTCTTGAGCATCTATTTCCTAGTAATAAGGGCATTCTCCTACATAAAGACACTAACATTTCAAAATATGAAAAATGAACGATAATTTTCTCATTATATCTGGTATCCAGTCCATATTTAAATTTATCTAGTTGTCTCCAAATTGTCTTTTATGGCGATTTTTTCTTCCTAAATTCAGATTCACAGTGCTCATGCATTGCAATTCATATTGTAGTCCTAAACTCTTTTATGTTTAATCTAGCATCTAGAACAGTTCTCTCACTTTTTTTTTTTTTTTTTTTTTTTTTTTTTTTTGAGATGGCGTTTTGCTCTTGTCACCCAGGCTGGAGGGCAATGGTGCTATATTGGCTCACTGTAACCTCCGCCTCCTGGGTTCAAGTGATTCTCCTGTCTCAGCCTTCCGAGTAGGTGGGATTACTTGTGCCCACCAACACGCCCAGCTAATTTTTGTATTTTTAGTAGAGACAGGGTTTTACCACGTTGGTTAGGCTGGTCTCGAACTCCTGACCTCAGGCGATCCACTGGCCTTGGCTTCCCAAAGTGCTGGGATTACAAGTGTAAGCCACTGTGCCTGGGATTTTTTTTTTTTTTTTTTTTTTTTTGACATTGACTTTAGAAAGAGACCAGGCCACTTGCCTTGGAGGACATCCCACATGGAGGATGTGTCTGATTGTTTCCTGTTGAGGCCATTCAGTTTCTCTCATTCATGATTTCCTGTAAACTGGAAGTTAGGCCAGAAGTTTGGAGTTTATTAGTTCAATTAATCTTTTTTGGGAAGATGAGGTAGAGAAGATTAAGAAAAAGTCAGTGTCATCTTCGCAGAGTGATTTTTCTTAAAACCCTGGCCTCTGTGATATTGAGAAAGTCACAATATTGGAAGGTGACACTTGTCAACTTCTGATTAGAGTCTCTTCCTTATTTTAAAAGACATGAACTAAAAGTTGACTGGGTTTCCTGTCCTCCCCCCTTCACCCCGTCTCTTTCTATCTCCTCTTCTTTGCTCTTCCATGGCCATGAGTATGTGCCACTAATAGGACATTTTCTTACAATGTGGCAATTTCCTTGTATATGTTTATGTCTAGCCCACCATTCTGTGAGCTGCTGACAGCAGGGAGGTGTTGCTTTTTTTGTGATTTCTTGAAACCCAATATAATTCAGTGTTATCACAGGCCAATTTATTAACATTTAAAACTCTCTTCTTGGCCAGGCGTGGTGGCTCACACCTGTAATCTCAGCCCTTTAGGAGGCTAAGGCAGGAGGATCTGCAGGAGTTTGAGGCTGCAGTGAGCCATGATTGCAGCACTACACTGCAGCCTGGATAACAGAGCAAGACCCTATCTCAAAAATGAAATAAAATAATAAATAAATAAAAGTCTCATCTTAAATTTGATGGGGAAAGGAATTTTCTGGCTCCACAACTGAATTGTCTATGCTTGGCAGGCAGATGTTTTCTCAAATGGTGAATGGATTCACCTTCTCTCTCTTCCCTAGTTTAGCTACTTTCACTCCCTTCTAGTCTTCATATATTCCCAAGTGAAGTGAGAAGATAGGTCTGTATATCAGTGACTGTCCTTTTCTTTTATCTTTTCGATTTCTCTTTTAGGAGCTGAGATGTTTCTTATCTGAACTTTATTTTTCATTGCTTATGGCTTTTTTTTTTTCCCCCTGTAAGTTCTCTGTGAGCTATACACCTGTGGAAATATAGGGACTCTCCTTCATTTTCAAAGAGCTCAGAATATCGGTGAGACAAAGTCCCTTCCTGCCTGGACATTCAGATTGGCCCTATGGACTTAAGTTGTCAAGTAAGTATACTTTTTTGTGTGCCCCGCAACTTGGCCTAAACTTTGCTATAAATGGCAAAGTTACTGAATTGCCTTGGCTCCATACCAAATGTTGGAAATAATTTTAGGATATAAAAACACATCTTTCATATGAAAGTATTTCTTTCAGGGTCCCTTGATAAGCATATATGTGTGTTACTCATTTTCCTAATGAATTAGTTCCTTTCTTCAATTGTAAGGATAAACCCTCATTAATATCTAATTTGTTGGAATGAAAATGATTCCAGTAACATTTTTATGACTTCAATGTGACTCCCTTATGAAAAGGCATAATGGAATGGCTACTTTAATCAAATTTGAAGAAAAAAGAAATATTATTCTGAATACACACTTCATAAATAGGAAAGGCAGTTTTCAGCATTTACTTTAGGTATCATTTATTCAGTGAGAGCTTGAGGGTAACCCCCAGGTTCCTGCAGGCAATTAAGACGAAAGTCATGATTTTGGAGAGCTCTGGGTTTAGTAAAACCACATTAGATTAGAGTTCTTAGACCAGGAAGGGGCCCTAGAAAACCATCAGATCAAGCCTCTTGCCTTTAGGCAAATAGGATACTAACCCCTGTTGACAGACAAGCATATTTGAAACCAATAATGGTGTTTTGAACAAAAGAAAAATAGGGGCTTGGAGCCTGGGTTTTCATCTTTTATTGCACTCTTCCTACTATAATTATAGTTTTATTTTTCAATTCACTTCATTGGATCCGAGAGGAGCTCATTTATCGATTTGCAACCTAAGTATTAGCCATGGAGTCATTCTTGAACTTTGCCGTGGACTTGGGTGAAAAATGTTTCTGGTTTTCAAGGCTTCCCTAGTATCATATGGTATTGGAATCAAAAATAGAGTATTGTTTTAAAACTGTCAGCATAGGCAGAACTTCTCATCCAGCAATGCATTCTGTAGCTCAAGTCCTCATTTTGAACATAGGATTGCAAGGCTGAGCCCCTACCATCTTTCCACTGGAAGGAACAGTTGGGCAGCTTTTTAAAGTACGGCGCCTCGTGGAGGACTCCATTAATGAGGAATCATGGTCTCCTGACTTTGGATTGATCATTTTTGTTCAAAACAGGAGTATTCCTGAGTCAGAGTCAGCCACAGCTTATAGGCAACAATTTTCAGGAGACAACATCCCAAGTTAACTGCTTATGGCCCCCAAAAATGTAAGGCTTGCGATAGTGCCCCAGTGAAATATGCCACTGTGGCATTCCCATCCTTTTAGCTCCTGGATTTCTCCTTTTCAGCCCATAATAGGCAAGGGCAAGTAAGGGAACTAACAATTATATGAGCACTTCCTCTGTCCCACACATGGTGCTAAGTCCTTTACATAAAACAAGGTTTTCTCCACTGGTTCTCTATGGCCATTATTAGAGAATGCTGGAGTCACTGATCTGGAAAAACCTGTTTAATTCCTTGGTCTCAATTTCTTATCTGTAAAATGAGATAAAATTGGTAAAATATGTGAAGCACTTAAAACGTATGTTTTAAATGGTACTTAGTGTTACCCACTTCATTTACATTTCTGCCAGCTCTATCATACCTAATCACTCATTTGATCGTGTCATCCTCTTCCCAGTCTCTGTTCTTTGAGCTGAAGAATGTTTGGTGATTCCTGGCTGCTTCTGGGCAAAACTCCTTAGTTTGTTGTGTGATCTGGCCCCGTCTTACCTCTTTAGACTGATAGATCCCTTCATTCTCGCATTGATATTAAAAATCAATATAGACCATGATTTTGGGTTTATAGCCTCTGTAAGTTTGTGAGGTTTCTCTACCTAAAATTCCCTTACCACCTGTCCTCCTATGTCCCTTCCCTCTACAGTCTCCACCTGTTCAAATCCCCATGTCCCTTCAGGACACAGGTCCCAGCCTCTGCCCCAATGTAGCCTTTCCTGCTTGCCTTTAAACTGGGAGTAATATCCTCCTTTGGATTACTAGCCCTGTATTTATAGCTCTTTTGAAACCCTGTGGAAGTGTAGGCTTTGAATCATCAAAAAGTATTAAGTGACGTTCAGTACTTCCATTTACTCAGTACTAAAGTTCATCAGTGTATTTTCAAACATTTTTCAACAAGACTTGAAATAAAAAAAAAGTTTTTCCTTAAGAGGTTTTTTCTTTCTTTCTTTCCTTTTTTTTTTTTTTTTTTTGTCCATTTGACATCTGAATCCTGAATTGACTAGACAAATTTGGTTTTTCTAGTCAGTGGTTAACTGGGACATGCCATTCTTCAAACATTTCTAGGAATCCCAATACCTAGTAGCTGATTCGGTCATGCTGGAGAATACAAAGGCAGTAATCAAAGAGCCTACCTACACAGAGAGACACTGAATTTTAGAACCAGGATAAATCAAAGTGACTTTAGTGAAACATCACCACGATCTGACGTGATCTGAATAAACCACAATCTCAGATAGTGAGGATATGTTTTGAGTAAATTTGTTCTGTGTGTTGACGAGAGTGGCTGCCTAGTTAACCGTGGGCAGGTCTGTGAGTTTGTAGCATGCCCCTTTGTTCCAGCTGCTTGCTGATAGGCTGGCCCAGGTGGGATCCATCCTTCTGATCGCCAGGCCCTGATGAGGCTGGTGCCACCACTACATCCATTCCAGGGAGTCTCCCAATCTCTGTCAGTTTCTTCTGCTTTTCTGAATTCTAAACTCACTCTGATCTGATTTCATTATTTGTCTGTTGTGGTAGCTTTGGTGAAGTTGGACCACAAATAATGATATAGAAGAAAAAATGAACTTTTTTTCTTCTTTCCTGTGTCCTTTTATCAGGTATCATTTCCTCTATAAAACTAATTTTAAGTTGATAGAGTCTTAGGTCTATAGCCACTGTTGAATGCACCTAATCAGGCCATCTCCTTGAACTAGAGAATGTTTGCATCATAGGATAGATACCAGGTTCCCTGAGAGGTGGGTACCAGGTGCCTGGGAAGTTAAGTAACTTGCCAAGAACAGAGAGCCAGTAAGTATGGATCAAGTATTACATCTTCAAATGATACAGGATTTGGGATTACCCACACCATTTATTTATATTGTCATGTAAATAATAATTAATAGTAAATAAATAATGGCTAACCCTCATATAGTATTTACTATGTGACAGGAACAATTTTAAGTGCTTTACATATTTGATTGACCCACTTAAATCTCACAACAGCCCTAGTGACTGTTATTATTCTCACTGAACCACAGAGAGGTTAAGTAACTTGCCCAAGATCAGAGAGCCAGGGAGTGGCATTGCAGGCATTTAAGCCTAGGCAGCCTGAGTCCCAAAAACAAGTCAAGACATTTATTGTCTTTCCATTTCTCACCCATGTTCTTACTGTTTTGCCTGGACTCCTCTTTTAATCTCAGTGAAAAAAAAAAAAGTACATATTTAACAACTGAAGAAAATAAACAGAGACTGTAGTAAATTTCCAAGCTAATAGCAAGTTATGTAAAAAATACTACTTGCTGATGAGGTTTGTAAGAACCTCCTAGAACCTTATAGAACAAGTGTGGAATACTTGTTTTCTGCTAAGGGCTATTGACCCCAAGAAAATTCAATGAAGCGATCTTTGCAAAATAGTAAATGATTTTTCTTTGTCTCCCTGCAGAAGCAAAGAGGCTTAGACCTCTAGCCACTGTTGAATGCACCAAATCAGGCCACCTCCTTGAGCTACACAGAATGTTTGCATTATAGGATAGGTGCCAAGTGCCCTGGAAGGTTGGTGGAGAGAGAGATGACTTCCAGCTGAGATTGTACAGTAGAATTTAATATTTAAAGTTTCTCGATTTGACGGGGCTGAATTAGTTCATATGAGTTCATAAGTAGGAACTGCTTCGCTTAATTTTGGTGAATAAAATATCCTGGCTGCAAAATACAAAAAAGAAAGTCACCCTCATTTTCAAATGTATGGTTAGTGCTTTCCATAGAAAACATATGGCTAAATGTGTGTGTTTTTTTAAATTTAGCTCTGAAATGTGAAGACTGTAATAAGATCTAGTAACAAGAGCGCAGTTTAGAAAAACCTGATTGACTCTAGTTTATGTAACTATACAGGCTATATAAAGAAAGTCTCATAAATAAACTTCATCTAAAGAGTGTGGCAGCTATAACCTTCTCCAACTTTCAGGCTCTGGGTGTTCTCCTAGCTTCTTCTGAGTTTATAGTCTTTATGTAATTATTAATACCATGATGATCATTCTGGGGTTTGCTTTTTGCCCTGGTCACTTTAGGTTTAATTTTATTCCATTCCTGGTCATTTATAGTTTTGTTCTGTCATCTCCCCATACCCATCGAGAACCCTATTCTCCTGTGGCAGACTTTAATGAATGTAACCGCGGATTATGTGTTTTCTTTCTTTGGTGAACTTAGAGGATGCGTAGGCCAGGTGCCAAGTATTAGAAGAAACCATACCTTTCCTGATGGTGCTGCATGGCTAGCCTACCCTGACCATGCAGTAAGTGACTTCCTCACTGCTGATGTGGCAGACCTGCTCTGCATCTCCACAGGGTTTCTGGGTTCTTTTCCAGGCTGTTTCCATATTGCACTGGGTAGGAAAGCAGGCAGGGCACAGTTTTATATGTACGTCAGCATTTTCACTTGGTGATGGATATAAGCTAACTTTTGTAGCTCTCCTAGGTTTATTACTGACGTCTGTTCCCCCCTGAGCATATCCAGCTGGGGCTGAAGCCACATCTGCACTTTAAACTTCCATCTACCTTTATGTTTTCAATGTAATTTTAGATTTCATTTGTTTTTAATTGTGAACTCAGAAGAGATGAGTTCCAGCTATGACTCAGTGTGAGTTCCTATGTCATAATTCTACATTTCTGGAGTGCTTACACCTGACAGGAATAAACTCAAGGAAACAAAAAGAACAGGAAAGGCCTTAGGCACATACTGGTTGTTCTAGATGTGGAGTTCTGCTGGCAACTGCCACAGAGTGAAATTGGCCACATGGAATCCAAAGCACGGCCTCACATTGTTTTTTTTTTTTTTTGAATATTTTATGTAAGACAGGGATGTTAAAGGTAGAGGAAGTAATTAAGAATGGCAGCTGTGTCTTTAAAATTAAACACATCGGTCATAACTTTAATGAAGGCGTAAAAGTGTTTTTAGTTTTAAACAGGCAAAAAGGCTTTTAAATACAAGTAACCAGTTTTGAGACTTTAAAAAGCAGAAGTTTTTCATGCCAGTGCTTCCTATTTTAGTTTCAAAGGAAAGGAGGAGGAGCTGAGGTTTGGATGGTTATCATAGATGAGGGAGTTGACATGATCAAAAATGTTTTTTTCCCCGGGAACACATCTAGAGTGCTTATCTCTTCTAATAGATAAAGGGCTGGTGAATTTTGAATGTTTCCTGCAGCTCTGAAGAAACACTGTGATCCTAATGAACACCGAGGAAAGCTTGTATTGCAGCCCTAAATATTACCTGCTTCAAGGAGGCAGCATGTTTTGGTACAGTCTGATCATGACTATAAATCAAAGCATCTTTACTTCTCCAGGGAGATAAAAAAAATCATGTGTTACTTTATAAGGATCTTGTAGTTGCAGTATGTCTGTCAGATGTTTCCATTTTTATGATTTAAGACACTTGGTGCTGCTATGAATAGCAAATTGGAAAAATTGGGCATTTTTTAAATTTTGAATTTTATCTTAGCATATATCTGGAAATGAAATAGCGATCTTGGAACAGAGACATCTTTGTTAGAATATGAAAGAATGTCAGTGAATTCTAACTTGAAGCTACGTTGAGATGACATGTTAAAGGCATGAATAGACAAAGGGAATGATTTTCAGGAAGTGCCTTCTGGAGACTGTGGGAAATCCCGTCACGGGTAGAGGAACAGCTTGCGATTGGATCAAAGTCACGCAAAGTTACGCAGGTGGTAGATGCTGGTAGTCAACATGGCTAGGTCCATGGCAATCGATCATTTGCCCAGCATTTTGCCTGCTGAATTTGGGGGAGTGAAGAGGACATTTTCACCACCCCAGGAAGATAGTAACTAGTGCTCTATGTATGTAGCTCAGAGCCCTTGAATTTTCAAGTGACCTTTTAAAAGTTTCCCCCAGAAAGGTTTGAATAGACTTCCTATCTATTACTCTAAGTTTAGGTCTAAGAAAATTCCCAAATGGGTTAATACAGTTGATCCTCAATCTTTGAGAATTCTGTACTGTGAAATTGGCCTACTTGCTAAAATGTATTTGTAAGCCCCAAATCCATCCTTGAGGACTCCTTGTGGTCATTGGTGGATATGTACAGAGCAGCAAAAAAATTTGAGTAGCTCAAGGTACACGTACCCGGCGGAGGTTGAACAAGGTGACGCTCTGCCTTCTTGCCTCAGTTCTCATACTGTAAACGAGTGTCCTGGATGCAGACAATTCAGTGCCATGTCTTCTGCATTTTTGGGCTTTTTCTTGGTGATTTCACTGTTTAAAATGGCTCCCCAAATATAGGGCTAAAGAACTGTCCAGTATGACTTTTTTTTTTTTTAGATGGAGTCTCACTCTTGTCGCCCAGGCTGGAGTGCAGTGGCTTGATCTTGGCTCACTGCAACTTCCGCCTCCCGGGTTCAAGCAATTCTCCTGCCTCAGCCTCTCAAGTAGCTGGGGTTACAGGCATCAGCCACCACGCCCAGCTAATTTTTATATTTTTAGTAGAGACAGGGTTTCACCATGTCGAACAGGCTGGCCTTGAACTCCTGACCTCAGGTGATCCACCAGCCTTGGCCTCCCAAAGTGCTGGGATTACAGGCGTGAACCACCGCGCCCGGCCCTGTCCAATGTTTTTAAGTGCAAGAAGGCTGTGATGTGCCTTATAGGGAAAAATACATGTGTTAGCTAAGCTTTCTTCAGGCATGGGCTTTAGTGCTGTTGGCTGTGAGTTTAGTGTCAATGAACCAACAACTTAGATCAAATAAGCCATTTTTTTTTTTAAAACAGAAACACACATAAAATGACGTTATAAGTTGGTTGATGAAAATTTTGTGACCAGAGGCTTGCAGGAACCTAATCCTGTGTTTCCCCCAGAAGCTAAGGATTAGTATTTCCTATGGCAGTGTTCAAGGCAACTTCATAGACAGAACTACCATCATGAATAACAAGGATCACTGTGTGGGCTGAGTGCGGTGGCTCATGCCTGTAATCCCAGCACTTTGGGAGGCCGAGGCAGGCAGATCACCTGAGGTAAAGAGTTCAAGACTAGCCTGGCCAACATGATGAAACCCTGTCTCTACTAAAAATACAAAAATTAGCCGGGCATGGTGGCGGGCACCCAATAAAATGACAATAGAGTTTAAACTCCATGGTTTCTGAGGCATTTTCTGAGTAAATTGGCATACAGCGTATGTACTCTTTCCTCCAGAAGTTCCAGAAACAACACTATTTCTTTATGTGCAAAATGGCCTCTTTTGAGCAGCCCTGGGGCAGTTTTGTCTGGCCCTCTTGCAGCCAGGGTGCCCCAGTTTAGTGTACAATTGGTATAAAAATAGGCAACACAGGAACTTGCTTGTCTTAGGGGAAAAGACGCTTGCAGATTTATAGAAATTTTACATTTGTATGCATGATATTCTGTAGGTTCAAGAAAAAACAATTCAATTTCAAGATAACATTCTACAGGGTAAATAAAATTTAATTTCAATAAATTTAAGGGGAAAAGTTGTCCATCTTTCTATACCTTTTGTAGTTTCACCACTAACAACAACAAAAAAAAGAACACAAACAAAATAGCCTTGCTCTGGGTTTTGAGGAAATGGTTTTGCAAGGCTATTTGGTTAGACAATGAATTAAAGAGTCAGAACTTCCGGGATGGGCTTTCGGTAAGGGAAATGCTTAGGCTGCTGCAAAGCCTGGATTCAACTTACACAGGATCCTTGAGAAGTTGTTCTTCGCATCCAGAACCATGGGCAATGCTCTATGGTATAAAAACCCCGAAGGTAAACACTGTCTGACATATATTTTTTATAATTGCAAAATACACATAAACTTACCATCTTGACTGTTTTTAAGTGTGCAGTTACATATTCACATTGTCGCACAGTCTCCAGAGCTCTTTTCATCTTGCAAAACTGAAACTCTGTACCATTAAATGACTCTTCATCTCCCTCTCTCCAGCTCAGCCCCTGGAAACCACCATTCTGTTTTCCATCTCTATGAATTTGACTACCCTAGGTACCTTATATAAATAGAAGCATAGAGTATTTGTCTTTTTAGTATTGGCTGATTTTACTTAGCATTATATAATGTCCTTAAGGTCCATCCATACTGTAGCAGGTGTCAGAATTTCCTTCCTTCTTAAGGCTGATTAATATTTAATTGCATGTATACACCACATTTTGTTTATCCATTCTTCTGTCAACGAACATTTGGGTTGCTTCCACCATTTGACTATTGTGAATAATGCTGCCATGAACGTGGGTTTGCAAATATCTCTTTGAGACCCTGCTTTCAATTTTTTTTTTTTTTTTTGTATACTCAGAAGTAGAATTGCTGGATCAGACGGTAACTTTATTTTTAATTTTTTTGAGGATCTGCCATAATGTTTTCCATGGTGGTTGCACCATTTTACATTCCCACCCACAGTACACAGGGGTTCCAGTTTCTCCACATCCTTGCCAACATTTGTTACTTTCATTTTTTTTGGTAGCTGACTGATAATTATGACTAAATAATGTTGTTTAAGAACTATTACAATGTCAAGAAATTTTGGCCATCAGTGATAGTCTTATGATTAAACTTAGTAGTATTTTATTATTAAACTTAGTAGCCTTTATTAGTAGTAGTTTTATTTCAGAAATATTTATATTTTCCATGTTTCTAGCCCCTCAATTATGTAGGTAGAAACAAATAATATAGAATCAATTTACCTTATGTTACCTTAGAACTGTGGCCACAGCCTAGTAGGTGCTCAGTTCATTTTTGTTAAATGAATGAAGCAATGACCATGAAGACAGTTCAGGTTATTTGTTATGGAGATACGTAATGGGATTGGAAAACATGTAGGGTAAATGTATTAGCCCTCTCCTGTGTTAACTCTTTAGCCCTTTCAAAACTAAAGGTATTTGGCCATGTGCGGTGGCTCACGCCACCGAGCTTAATTTTTGTATTTTAAAAATAGCTTTTTAAAATAGCTTACTTAAAAAACAGCTTTGTTGTATTAAAAAATAGAACCCAGCTAATTTTTGTATTTTCAGTAGAGACAGGGTTTCACCATGTTGGCCAGGCTGGTCTTGAACTCCTGGCCTCAGGTGATCCACCCGCCTCAGGCCTCCCATAGTGCTGGGATTACAGGCGTGAGCCACCACACCCGGCCAGGCTTTTTAACAAAGTAACATAAACATTTTTATTCTCACAGTGTCTTTATAGTTTGGGAATGGTGGCTTCCTGTCTTTCAGAGTCTGGTGTTATTTGTTTTTTTGGTGTGTGCCTTGCAGACACCTGCACTTGAAATCTTTCAGGTGTTTTGCAGTCGTTTTCTCAGATGGTTGGACTATTTCAAGCCAGGAATAACAGAGTTAGGGTCAAGATTGTGAACCGTATGGTCAGTCCTTCTAAGGAAGTATTTATTTTTATTCATTTTTGTTTGCCTTTCCTTGGGTCATGGTCCTAATTGCTGTTCCCTTTGGCTGCAGTTATTCAAAACTGAATTTACTGCTGAGCCTAAGACAGTGTTTTTCAAACTTTTAAAATTATGACACCCAGTAAGAAATATGTTTTACAGTTTTTTTACATCCTGACCAGTTTTACACACACACACTCATACACACACACACACACACAGAACCTGAAGTATTTGTTGCAAGTTGCAGATGTTTACAGTTACTGCTAAGGATATGTGTTTCCATTTAATTTACATAAAATACTGTTCATTGAATTGATTTTATGACTCACATTATTTCATCATGCAGTTTAACAAATATTGAGCACTGGTGTCACAGAACTTTGTCGTTCATGCTCTTTAGCAACAGTCAGCTTTTCTGCTCATGACTGATGGCCTATTGCTGTGATTCTGTTAGCGCTTTAAAGCAATTTGATTGTCAAAGTCATGTTAGCTCTAGTTGTGTATTCAGTTATTCAGTTTTACCTTTACAGGCAGCTGCTCCTTAGGAAATGGGGCTTGCTGAGCAGGTTGAATGTTCCATAGAATCAGATCTATACTTTGGGGAACTCAGCAGTATGGGAATCACAAGCCAACCCACCCTATCTGTTAAAGGGCTCAGGCCCATTGGTCTCCATTGTCACTTAGACTAGCACAACATCACCTACCTCATGGATGCTTTGAAGGCAGGGCCGGTTTTGTTTTTCTTTTTATTCCTCAGAGCCCGCAGCATGATGCCTTGTGTGGAGAATATGCATCAGCCTTGGCTCTGGTCCTCTCTTCACTGTCCCTCTTCTCCTCCCTACAGAAAACAGCAAAGCATGTATAGAAAGAGATGTGCAGACTGTGTGGAATGACCTGAGGGGTAACTTGCTTGGAGGGTAGAGACTCTTGTGTGTAAAAACTTATGTTTGAGGCAAATTGCAGGAAAAAGTTCTTTAAATGAAGGAAAGATTATAAGTTTTTTAAAAAGTTGTCTTAATGAATAGAGGAGAATGACTAGTCATTATTTCATAGATCATAGGTACATAGGTGATTTTAAAGGTTGAGTGACTGGTCCCTTGAGGTTAGTTCAATGTCCTCTTGTAATCTGAATTTTTTCATCAAATTCTTTTAAATCCAGGTGGGGCTCAGCTCCCTCTGAAGTATCACAAAACCCTAAATGAATTAGGTTAATAAGACTAATTATATTTCCATAGCAATGTTTAAGTGGCCTGCTGCCCAATCACCTTCCAAGCCCTGCTCTGTTGGGTTTCTTTTTACCCAGTCATGATCATGTAGGACCAGGCTGTTTTTCTTAGGGGGTTATGGAGTCGCAATGCCTGGGGTGTTAGGAATATAGTCTGGGCTTGTATCATAGTACCCACGCCGCTGCCTAACTCTTGATATCCAGTGACTGAGTTGGACTTTGTAGCTGCTTTCTCTTTATTAGGAGAAAAGAGCTTGTTTAATAAACCTAAGAATTAATAGCCTGTGTTCTGTAGTTGGATTTGTAACCTGAATGTTTTTATGTCTACTGACTTGCAACGTTGTCATATAAATTAAAGATCATAGATCCAGCTATGGTTTAAAGGTGACTTCCAGGACATGGATTTGAAAGATCAGAATTTGAATCTCATCTCTTTCCATTCTAGCTTGGTAACCTTGAGGAAACCACTTAACTTCTCTAAGCCTCAAAGGTGTCAAGTAGATTAAATGCAACTATGTATAGCTGACCCTGAGGAATTTTTGGTTCCGCTAGAATAAAGCTTGGATTTTTGGACATTAGAAGGATCTTTGAAGATGATGTAGCTTCGTTGTGTAACTGAAGACCAGAGAAATTTAAGTGAGTTTCCTGGAATAGTTTATGCCTCTGCTTCCTGTGTCATGATTACCACCCAGAACACGTGCTTAATTGGGGACGGGTAATCCATTCAGGGTGAAGAACATGGCTTTTGGGTCAGTCTGCAGTGGATCTAAATCAGCCCCCTGCTGTTTACCATGTCTGTAGTCTAGAAAAAGCTATTTAACTTCTTGCAGATTTAGCCTAACTATGAAATTAAATTGGGGATTTAAAAAAACTCATAGGGACGTGGTGAGGCTTGACTGAGATAAATTTATGCAAAGCTCTTAGCACAATGGCTAGTACCCAGAAAGTGCTCAACATTATTATTATTTCCTAATTGAAGGGCATTGATGATTTAAAATAAAATGGAGGCTGGGTACAGGCTCATGTCTGTAATCCCTACACTTTGGGAGGCTGAGTTGGGCGGAACACTTGAGCCCAGGACTTTGAGACTAGATTGGGCAACATGGTAAAACTCCATCTCTATAAAAAATACACAAATTAGCTGACTGCGGTGGTGCCTGTAGCCCCAGCTACTGAAGAGGCTGAGGTGGGAGGATGGATTGAGCCCCGGAGGTCAGTGCTGCAGTGAACCATGATTGTGCCACTGTGCTCCAGCCTGGGCAACAGAGCAAGACCCGGTCAACAAATAAATACATACATACATACATACATGTAAATAAATAAATAACTCATTTCTTGTCAGATAAATGGCTGTATCTTTATAATAAGATAGCTGTATCCTGTGACTTCATCCTGTAAATAATTTTGTGCCTCTTGTGCTTTCTATGATCTAGGGAGGAGAAAGCTAATTCTTCTTCATTTTATGCATGGAGCAGAGACACGGAGAGCCTCTAATTTATTTCTTCTTGGCGTGGCCCTGTTTTCTGAGCATGGGTGTGTCTGATCCCTGGGGAGAGCAGAGCCGCACTGTGCATCTGAGGTGCTGGGAAACAATCCAGTTTCCTCCTCCTGACCCTGACTCAAGTCTTCCCTGAAATCTCTGTCAGCCCCATTCTCTTTCTGTCAGCCCCATTCTCTGTCTGTCAGACGCCCTCCTTACATAACCCAAATGGATTGTTTGCAAAGCTAGTGTCGCTGAGGTGTTCTGTGTACAACAGAAAAGAATCTAGGGAGGATTCCTGTGTCACTAAAGCCAGTAATTAAGTGGACAACAGGGGGAGCTAACACTGAATGCACCAATAAATTTCAAGACTCCTGCTACCCCAGGTAACCGAGTCAATAGTATTAGAAACCATTTTAAGCATTGGTAGTTTTAAACATGCTGTTTAAAAACAATTTTAAATTTACCTTCACTTTTCTAATTGGATACTTTACTATTCAGAGTACTATGAGATGAGGGTCTCGCTTTGGAGTGCAGGGGACTGATCTTGGCTTACTGCAGCCTCAATCTCCCGGGCTCAAGCGATCCTCCCACCTCAGCCTCCCGAGTAGCTGAGACTATAGGCTCGTGCCACCATACCTGGCTATTTTTTAATTTTTTTGTAGAGATGGGGTCTCACTATGTTGCCCAGGCTGGTCTTGAACTCCTGGCCTCAAGCAATCCTCCTGCCTTGGCCTTCTAAAATGTTGGCATTACAGGTGTGAGCCACCATGCCTGGCCAAACTTCTTCTTTTGAAATTAGCTTGTTGATTCTTCCTCACCTCCCAGTTGTTTTTGTGCCAGAATTAATTTTTCTCCTTGTATTATAGAATAGTTTGGAGGAGTATTGAAAGAATTAGGGGGTAGAGTTGCCAGATGTAGCAAATAAAAATACAAGACACCCAGTTAAATGTGAATTTCATATAAATAACTACTTTTTTTTTTGCTATACGTATGTCCCATGCAATATTTGAGACATACTTATACTAAAAGATTGTTAATTATCTGAAATTCAGATCTAACTGGGCATCCTGTATTTTATCTGGCAACCCTAACTGGGGTGGGGATGGTGAGGAGGGCCTTGGATGTGGCCAGAGGAGAGGTGTCAGAGCCTCAGGTGTCTTCTTGTGGGTGACCGAGGTGGCTGCAGCACAGTAGGCTTGCTCCCTGGGTCTGGGGCCTGTGCCTTCTCCCTGTAGTCACTTAGAATAGGATGATGGGGGTGGCTCAAGGCAGTGGAATAAATTAATTCTGAAGGAACGCACTGGGCCAGAGTCCTAGAACAGTTTACTTAATGATAGTGTTATTTTAATTTTCAATTGTTTGCCTTTCTTCCCTGTGATACGGAATAAACATGAAATTGTATCTGGAGCGGAGCAGGCAGAACTTACATCTTGTTGGTCTTGTTCTGCCCTCAGTCTCTGATGTTCTACAAGGTTTATCCTTTTGTTTCTTTTTTCATTATCCAAGGAACGAGATATGCCAGAAAAATGTGACAGGTATTTATGAAATGCTTTGAACTAGGTGAGCTTAGAGCATAAGTAATTTTAGGTCATTTATCTCATCACAACACTATCTACAGAGTTTTAACCCTTATCATAAGGAACAGACCATGATGACACTGACATTATCAACATAACGACACACATGCTTTTCTATTCCTAATGCTTTGGTGAGAGAAACTGGGGCATCGGAGAATGTTCTCAGCCATATTTTTGATATGGCCTAAGGTATAATGAACAAAAGCTTAGATAGATGAGAAAAGTCCATCTGATTGATGCCTGGCTAATTGACAGCCAATTATGTCATGGTGCCAGTTCTTCAAGAAATTGACCCATTAATCCCTTTGTGTGGAGAGGCCAGCCAGCAGGCATCTGCTTTCTTAGCATGCAGCAGTACTGAAAAGTTTATTGAAATAATCGTCACCTGTCCTTTCCAAATCTTAATTCTTCTGAGTTTAAACATGTTTTCTCTAAGGAAAGTCGGATTGACATGAAATCACACATGTCTGGAATTATCTCTGAGTCCTTTATAAACAGACCAAGACTTGGAAGGGCACACCTTAGGTTACAGAGTGTTTTCCTGGGCTGGGCTCCAAAGCTTCCTGACTATTGAACAATAATGTGTTCTTTCCATGCTACTTTATATATTTATTTTACAGAAGCCTTGTGCCTTTTATCCGTTCATATCCACTTTGAAAACTTACTTGTGGCCTGCCAGAGCAGAGGTACAAAAAATTCCGGATTATTTTCTGTTTAGAGGCCCCACACAATACAGTATATGTGCTGAAGATGAGGGCACTCCTCCTCCTCCTCCTTCCCATCCTTCCCCTTCCTCCACCTCATTTTTCTTCTTCTTTTTTAAAAATAATCATAAGCATGTGTTTTCTTCTCATGTGCTTGTAAATATTTTTGTTGGGGATTCTTGACTGGGATTTCAGAATATCCTGATAGGGAGAAGTTGGGTATTTCTTCATGAGATAAATTCCTTAAGGAGAGATTTGAATAGTTTTGACCTTTGGCTTTTCTTTTCTCTTTCAGTTTTCTTTCTAAAAAATATTACATTTCTTGGTTATGAGGTAAAAACAAACCTATAATTTGTGATAATGGGTGAAAATGTGATTAGAATTCACATTCTAGGTTTAATAATGACAGACTACTTACGAAAGATAAGATGTCAGAGCTGGAAGGCTTCTTAGATATTGTCGGGTTCAATATTCTTTTCTCATTAGAGGAAATGGAGACTCAGAGACATGAAGTGACTTCTCCAAGGTCACACAGTAAGTGAGTGATGAAGCTGGGAGTAGGACCTGTTTTGCCTGACTCCAAACACAGCTTTCCCCAACTATTGAGGAAAAGGACTCAGGACAATTTAACATTTCAAGTCATTGAAATATCCTTTAAATGCTCAAACTCTAATTTTAACCTTTGTGTGTGTGTATGTGTGTATAAGTCGTTCTAAAGTACTTAACCTTCTGAAATCTTATTTTGACCATGTAGAACACAGTTCGACCTTTTCTCAATCTCATCATTATCAACACTGTTTTGTGAACATGGGTCATTGTGGTTTTAATTCATGGGTGCCCATGGGCTATTCTGAGTCTATAGGACTTGCCCTTAGTTACATTAACACTCCCACATGACAAAACTCATGAGTGCATGGGGAACTTTTTGATATCCTTCCTCATTGTCGGTTGTCACTTTTTGCTACTTTCAGAGGTGATATTTATAGCATTTCCCCCCTTCTGTGTTGTTCCTACCCACAGGATTTTAACTTACAGAGATGACTGAATGATGACACAGAGGGGACAAGGCCATTGAAATAAGTCTTGTTTTGTTTTGTTTTTTGGGACAGGGTCTCACTCTGTCGCCCATGCTGGAGTACAGTGGCACAATCTCAGCTCACTGTAGCCTTTGTCTCCCAGGTTCAAGCTATTCTCCCGCCTCAGCCTCCTGAGTAGTTGGACTTACAGGCGTGGGCCACTATGCTCGGCCAATTTTTGTATTTTTAGTAGAGATGGGATTTCACCATGTTGGCCAGGCTGGTCTCAAACTCCTGACCTCAAGTGATCCTCCTGCCTCGGCAGGTGTGCTAGGATTACAGGTGTGAGCCACAGCACCTGGCAGAAAGAAATCTTTTTTTATTACTCACATTTCCTAAGAGAAGAGGGCATTCCATGCCACACAGGGCCAGGAGGAGAAGTGCCTATTTGGGTGAAGAGGAAGAGATGGGAGTCAGGGGAAAGCCGAGGCCAGAGCCTTTACTGGGTTTTTATGGAAAAGGCAAGGTAGACTGGAGGAATCAGCTTGGGGTTGGCTAGGCGCTGGGATGGTCTTTAGTTGTCAGTTCCTGGCCCTGAGAGATTTAGGGCAGGGGAAATGTGGGCTGGGTAACTGAGAGTTAGATAAGGAGGTGGCTCAGCTAGATCACAGAGGAGATGGAAACTACTTGGCTGTTAACTTGCCCTGTAATTGATGGATACCAAATAGCCAAATACAGATTCGGAGAAAATGCAGGACACCTTCCCAGGCTTACTTTGCTGCCATTCATTTTGTGGTGAACCAAAAAACCACTTACACAAACCTGTTGAAAGGGGTCTCTTTTGTGAGTACTGTCAAAGAGAGATATCTAGAAGAGACCTTTTTTTGTGAGTGGTGAGGTTTAGGCTGAATTTTTATTTTGTTTTGGTGCTTTTCTGTAATTTGGGATTATTAAAAACAAAGACTAGACCTTTTTATAGATAGAAACAAGGCTCTTTTATTTGGAAATACCATGTGCATAAATGATGAATACATAGAGTCAGTGAGGACCTTCTTGCCCTCATGATTCATTGTTCTTCTCCTTCTCCTTTTTCTCCTTCTCCTTCTCTTTCTCCCCTTCCTCCTCTTTCTTCTTCTTCTTTTTTTTTTTTTTTAAATATGAGACAGAGTCTCGCTCTGTTAAACACTTGTATTAGTTTCATTGAAAGTGTAATATAAAATCTGAGGACCTCAAACATCTTAGGAAGATGACTGTCATTTATTGTCTATTAACCAGGTGAGCAACTTCCTGGCGAGTGAGGGGTGCGGCAGGGAAGAGTGGAGACGCAAAGGCACAGTTCCCTTTGTAATGGAGAACTTCAGCTCCTGGGAAGGATCTGCAATGCTTAGTGGGGCTGTTCATCTCTAATATAGTTAATAATTACTGATTCGTATGAAGCAAAACTGAGGGCAGGGAGGGATGTGGGAAGGCCGCAGGAGATATGAGTTTGCAGCCAGAGTTTACCGGTGATGAATCACCTTCTGATCAAAGCAGGAGGCTGGGACCTGTGGGGGATGCACTTCGACCCTGGGGTGTGACCCAGGAAGTCAGTGATTTGTGAAGGGCATCATAGGTCACAGATGCCTTTCCAAAGTTACCAGAACTTGGGATCCAATTTATTTCTCTTAGTCCAGGTTCAGGTTTGATTCCCAATCCCTTGCATTCACACGAGTCACAGGGCAGAAAAGTGCAGACATGTTCTTGTGTGACCTCCAGATGTGGTATGGAGATGGAAGATGGTACTCTCATCATTAGAGCTGATTTGCTTTGGAATTAAAGAGACATACACACTGTGTTTCTGTGGCCCATCATAGTTTCCACTGACGGTGCCATGTGTCATTTGGGGTAACATTGACTTGTATTTCCACTCAGTGTGAGGAAAAGACCATAAGACAGAATTGGAGTAATTTCTGGAAAAAAGAAGTAAATGCTTAGTAGAGTGTCATACAGTCTTTTAATAACAAGTATTTGATAAACATGATTTTATTATCCATCCTTCTGCAGGAAAAGAAACCAAGTTAATCTTCCTGAGTTTACAGATTGGAGGGTTTTTAGTATAACCTGTGCCTTTTTCCTTCACCCTGTTTCCTCTTTTACTACTACAGTAAAGAGGGTGAAATTTAGTTGCAAAAGGATACCATTAAAATTTAGTTACTTTTGCTCGTCTCTTGCTAAAAGAGTTAATAATGTGCAGTCTTTAACTTGGACTGATTTTGGTATAATGTAGTGGGTTTCTAAAAATAGATTTCTTTTTCATGTAATTGACAATTAACTCCATAAGTTACTTTACAGAAATTTAAGTTTCTCTAGAAATTACTGCAGTACACACTGCATGCATTCTCCTTAAAGAAAATTGACAGAACAAAATTTCATCCTCTGTTAGGAACTTGCTTTTCCCTCACTTGCTCATCTCATGAGGGGAAGCATGTATTATATCATGTAATTGACCTCCCGAGCTGTATGGCACCCTTGAGTGAACCAGGTACAAGCAGCCTCCACCCAGGCATTTTCTTAATGTCCACAAAGGCTCGCTGACTTCAAGTTAGCTATTTGTGTCCTTTAACTTGTTGCCACAATTTAAAACCAGGTGAGCATTTTCTGCACAGAGTGGTCATAAGCAGTGTCTGTTCTGCTGTGCTCGGCCTCTTTGTCACCTGTTCCATATTTGGGCATGAAGCACTAGGCCCATATGCCTTCACCATTTTGCAGTGTTGTTCTGGGACAGAGTTATAGGGTTTTTGCCTTGAACAAAGCATCTACATTCTTCATTCTTAGGGAGTGACAGTTCCATTGCCAATATGTGGATATCCGTTTTCTTCAAGCTTGTGTACCACTCGTATCCACTGCTGTTCAGTTGCATAATCTCTAAGATTAAAAACTACATTTTGATAATGCTGGCAACGAGGGTACAAGGAAATAAATTGTCTGTTTTTATAAACACGTAGCTACTGATATTTTTTTTTGAAGGTGAAAGCTTTATTTAAAGGAAGGTCTCATAGAGAGTTTTAAAATTTTAGAATGAAAAAAGGTCTTAAATTTATTAACCAAATAGTAAACTAATTCATTCAACCAAAAGACTTACTGAACACTCCCTGAGTAAAGGTGTGTGTGTTAGGAAATGTGCTTACTGGGTGAACACAACAGAGGTGTTCCCCACCTCATGATACCCACAGTCTAGGGAGTGACAGGCAATAATTAAGTAATTTTTAAAAATTTATAGCTGTAAAGTAAAGCAAACTATGGCACGTCCATGAAAGAGAGGTTAGAGCCTATGAGCGGGGAGGGGGGACCAGATGGAGCCTGGGCTCAGGGGCTGCCAGACACACACAGCTGCCTACGGGCAGGAAGGGGCCCCATTGGAAGCGTTAAACAAGTGTCTGTATAGAAGGAAGGCATGTGAATAAAGAAAAAAAGATTGACCTTTGTGAGTTGTGACATCCAAGGTGTCCAGGAACTAGTTTCTCCACTTTCTTTTTCTCCTTTTTGTCATGGCCGGCAGTTGGGCCCTTGTACTGTTCATCAGCTTCACCATCAAAATCAAATGAAAAGAAAGAGAAGGGAATGGAATGCTCACTTTCTAGACCTTACTTTAAATTCTGTTGAAGATTTATTAATATTTGGGAGAGAGTTTGAAATGATAATCCAAAAGATGTCTCCCTTTGAACATATGTAGAAGTTAATCATTTAGATTAATTTGCATTTAAACACATAATTGTATGTGATCGTATACATTTTTTGGCTCACTGTTTTGTGTTCAAAGGCAGATTTCCTAGGGTAGTGCTGATTTATTCTACTTCTTTTAGGCTGTGTAATTCACCTTTTTTCTAATTTGGGGAAAATTGTGGTCACTATAGTTATATATTTTTTATTTAAAAACTTGTAATATTTTATTAAGTTATCCACCCAAATCTTCCTCCTGAAAGATAATATCTTTTTTTCCTTTTTTTTTTAAATTTCAGTAGGTTTTTGGGGAATGGGTGTCCTCATAGCTTAGCTCCCACTTAGGAGTGAGAATATAGGATGTTTGGTTTTTCATTCCTGAGTTACTTCACTTAGAACAATGGTCTCCAGTTCCATCCAGGTTGCTGTGAATGCCATTATTTCATTCCTTTATATAGCTGAGTAGTATTCCATTATCTATCTATATATATGTATATATCACAACTTCTTTATCCACTTGTTGACTGATAGGCATTTGTGCTGGTTCCATATTTTTGCAGTTGTGAATTGTGCAGCTATAAACATGCGATAACACAATATCTTTTCAGATATGTGTCCGTCTGACATGTTCTGCACCACCCACTACACTGCAGGGCATTTAGGTAAGCAGCATTTATAAGAGTGACTGGAAATGGCTTAGGAAAAATGGTACAGAACGTAATTTATCAGAATAATCACTGATCCTCTTAGCATGTATATTCAACAGGTGACTGTGACTCTAAAATGTTATTTGGGAGGGAACTTGCAACCAAAGTTAGAAACAGCTCTAGAGGTGCTGGGATCTAGGGGTCTTAGATTTTTTCATCTCAGTTAATCACACCATGCTTTAGGAAGCTTTAGGATAAGATTCTGGTGCTAGTGTCCCCGGTTGGTTTTGCTTCTGAGAACCAATTTTGCAGTTGTCACATGATGAGTTGGATCCTCGTGCAGATCCTCCAAGGGTCTTACTGAACACCATCAGTTTATGCTAGTGAGGGTTTGTGGTTCTCAGCTTCCCGCATTGGAATGAACATTATTTGGGCCTGAGCTGTGACAGCTTCCTTCTTCAGCTTCCTTCCTTGGGTTCTTCTGGTTGGCGTATGGACCACTTCTTCTGGAGAACAGCAGGGTGGTGTTCAAGCACCATCGTACTCTCCTAGTCTAGAGCTCAGCCACCCAGTACTATAGCCAATAGAGATATTTGGCTCAAAAACACGTGAGAGATGGTAGTGTGACAGAATAATGGAATTGTAAATTGTATTTAGTTTTAATCAAAACTTTAAAATTGATATCCAATATATATGATTGGAATAACTTGAATATGTGAGCTTACCTTTTCATCTCTAAAGTTTATGATAAAAGATTTCCAGTAAAAATTTAATGTCCAAGTTGAGATATGCTGTGAGTGTAAAATACATGCTATATTTCAAAGACTTAGTATTTAAAAAGAATAATATAAAATAAGTAATTTTAAAATGTTGATTATTTGTTGAGATGATAATATTTTTGGTACATTAGGTTAAATAAAATGTATTATTAAAATAATGTTATCTTCTTAAAATTGTGATGACTATAAAATTTGAAATTGCATGGGTGGCTTACATAATGTTTCTGTTATTGGGCATTGCCCTAGAGCTAACTGAGGAAAAGATCATAGGGCACCATTTGCCATGGTTGTCAGTATGTGGCTTTCAGTACTAGGAGGTAAAGTAGATACTCTTTCCATACTAAATACTAAATGCCACTATCATTAAAAAACAACATGGCAAATCTTGCCCTTGAGGGGACCTCATTTTTTCCCCAGCAAAACAAAACCGACAGCCTGTTATATAGCTAAAGAGTAGATGAAAATACTTAAACAATATAAATGAACTTTATTGGTTGATAGGTGCAGCAAACCACCATGGCACACATTTACCTATGTGACAAACCCGCACATCCTGCACATGTATCCCAGAACTTAAAATTAAATATATATATAAAATAAACTTTATTAGTTATGCAATGAAATAAAACAGAGCAAGCAATACCTTTAGGTTCACTGAATTTTAAAGTTAACACCTTCAATACAAATGTATATATTTTGTATACACGGTTATGAAGGTATGAACATATTAATGAGCAAAATAATTATGAATACTTGTTCCTCTTTTGTAGTTTTAAATATGTATAAGCAAGAAGTAACTTGACATGACATAATGCTGTGCCACCTTGCCTATTCTGTCGTGGGCTCCAAATGTAAATTCATCAGAAGAGCTCACAGCTTTGTTGAATCTCCTGCCTCTTTGGGGAGATAGGCTCATATGTCTCAATTTTGAAGCACCCCTCTTGGAATGAGGTCAGTTAGACCACTCCAAGGACCACTCTCTTTTCTTCTTTGTATTTTCTGGGGAAAACATATAGCTAGCATGCTGGGACTGTTTGTTTTAAATGAGTTTGTTTATGAGTTTTCAAAACAAAATTATGAAAAAAAGGGAAGTTTCCAACTCCTTGTGCATGTCTTGCTGGCTAAGCAGATGATCTCTAAAAACAGATTACAGTATCATTTTGAAGGTAACAAAGGTATCTTCCTTGCTCATCTTTAAGGCTGCATATTTTATTGTTTATACATTGGCCAATTAGGAACTGAAATTTAAGGAAGACAGTCATTTTAACCTATTGAAGTCACAGAATGAAATGATGAAGTAATCGTATGTGTTCCCAGTTTAGCATATATGTATATATATGCATTGATGAATAATGTGATTTGTTGTAAACAAATGAAAAACTGCAGAAACCTGTAATTTGTACATTATTATTTCAGATCACCATAACAAATATTACCAGGTTTTTAATTTTCTTTAAAAAAATGCATTTCTAGGGCCGGGCGCGGTGGCTCACGCCTGTAATCCCAGCACTTTGGGAGGCCAAGGCAGGAGGATCACGAGGTCAGGAGATCGAGACCATCCTGGCCAACATGGTGAAACCCCGTCTCTACTAAAAAGACAAAAATTAGCCGAGCGTGGTGGCACGTGCCTGTAGTCCCAGCTGCTCGGGAGGCTGAGGCAGGAGAATTGCTTGAACCAGGGAGTCAGAGGTTGCAATGAGCCAAGATTGCGGCTGCACTCCTGCCTGGTGACAGAGCGAGACCCTGTCTGAAAAAAAAAAAGAAAAAAGATTTTCTAAAATTGTATTTATACTCTCTGCTGCTTCCCCATCAGCCATCAACGCTTCCCTCCCTCCCTCTCCCTTCCTTAATGATAAGCCCTCAGCTTTGCTCAGGACTCAGCCTCCCATGTGGTTTTGGTAAGTGGTCTAAGACCTGAGGCCCAAAGCATGATTGGCCAATGCTGTGATTTCTCAGCCTGGTTGCGCATTAGAATCACCCTGGGAGCTTTAAAATCCAGATGCCTTTTAAAATCCAGATGCCTGGGCTCTACTCACAGAGATTCTGATTTAATTAGTGTGTTGCAGAACCTGACTTGAGCCATTTCGAAATGGGTCATTGATAGCTTGTAGCTGTAACGATTCAAACATATACAACATAAGCAGGGTGACCACAGAAGTTATTCTCTAAGTCTGGTATGTTCCTAAATGTCCTCTAAATTCTTATCTTCCACTCCTGGGCTTTTGAAGTGGCCTGATCCAAACACCTTCTTTCCAACATTAAAAACATTAGCCGGTTATTTTGCCTCATCAGCACTTCCTACACTTCCTTAGGTGAGCCAGGTTGCTTTTAATCTCTTGGAGCTGCCTTCGTTAATAGGCCTTTTTTTTTTCTTTTTTTTTTTTTTAAATTGTATGTATTGAAAGTATACAACATGATATTTTCATATACATATTCCTAGTGAAGTAATTACTACAATTAAATTAACACACCCATCATTTCACATAGTTACCTTTTTTGTGGCGAGAGTACCTAAAATCTACTATTATAGCAAATTTGTAATATATAATGCAATATTATTAATGACAATACTTGTGTGGTACTCTAGATTTTTTCATCCAAGATAACTGCATCTTCGTATGCTTTGATCTATATCTCCCCATTTTCCCTGCCCCTCCCGATTATGCCTTTTGAGGCAGTATAGTGTGACAGTTAGCCATCACTGAATTCTGAGGGCCTTTTGTCTATTCCAGGGAGATGAAATTGTTAGAGAAAGATTAGGAGAAAGAATATGAAAAGGACTTAGAGAGGATACAAAATCATGAAGTCACAAATACCTGCCAAACAAATCCACATACGGAGAAAATAAAGAAATGTCAGATTCATAAAAGATTAAAAAACCCAAACTGTTCTTAGAGGGAAAAGCATGCACAGTTAAGGAAACTTTTTTTAAAAAGTTTTAATAAAATCTGATCTCTAGTGGTAAATACTGTTTCCCAATTACACCTAGACTTTTATCGTGAATCAGGTTTTCTAGTTGACGTTGTTTTTCATTTGAAAATGAATGCTGTGTATTCTCCTTGTTTCAATTCCCTTATGTATTTTTGTGTTAACTCCCTCTGCCGGGGAGCGCCAGACTCAGATGAAAGGTATTATGACATTCGAGATGAATAATGACGTAAGAAGGACTTACTCTATTGTATATCACGGTGCAGTATCAAAACATTTTGTCCCATGAGGAGAGGCAGTGAGTCAGAAAATCCTGTTGGAATTGTATTATAATGTAGAAAACCATTTCAAAATTACTGTCTGACATTTGGGCAGCTGGGACTTTGAGCTCATTCCACGGCCACCCCACCTTAGACATTTTATTAGGAAGATGCTATTCTTTTTTAGGGCTATCACTGGATCTTTGTCCTCACTGATGAATTAATTAGGTAGGTAATAATGAATCTGAGTTATTACTGCTGACAATTTAGTCTTATTCTTAAAAACGTTTATTTCATGGTGTGTTACTCTGTTCTGTGTTGCAATAAAGGAATACCTGAGACTGGGTAATTTATAAAGAAAAGAGGTTTTATTGGCTCATGGTTCTGCAGGCTCTGCAAGCATGGCACCAGCATCTGCTCCGCTACCTGTGAGGCCTAGGAACCTTGTAATCAAGGCAGAAGGCTAAGGGGGAGCAGGCAAGACACATGGCGAAAGAGGGAGCAAGAGAGAGCAAGGGAGGAGGGGCCATGCTCTTTTAACCAACCAGCTCTTGTGTGAACTCAGAGTAGGAACTCACTTGCTATGGCAAGGACGGGACCAAGCCATTCATGAGTGATCCGTCCCTGTGACCCAAACGCCTCCCACTAGGCCTCACCTCCAACATTGGAGGTCACATTTCAACATGAGATTTGGAGGGGGAAAAAACCTCCAAACAGTATCACATGGTTAAGTGGCATAAGATGCAACTCTAGCAATTTTTGCTTTTTTAAAACCCAGCTTCGAGCTCCCTTCCATTCCTTCATCAAGATATTCATGATGGATCTGCATTGGGACCTGCTTTTGTCTTATTGTTTCCCAAGACTAAAAAGGGTTTTCAGCACAAGTGTTCTCGTAATGTTTTTGTCCCCAAGATTGGATGTTTTTCAGTTGTATTATCTCCCCATATTTCTGACATGTACAGACGTGCCCAACTATGATATTCTGTGTGGACGGTCTTAAAAATGAGTTATCATTATGAATAGTTTGATGGAAAGATTTCCCAGGAAGCATTATGCTTTGAGTGTTGGGGAAGAGAAGCCACCAGATGTCGTGTAGGCCCTTGTCCCTTTACTGCCTTTCCTCTCTGTTTGTACCCCTGTACAAGGCAGCTCTTGTGGTTACGATTTGTTAACAATTTGAGTAGCTCCCTTATATTTTGCTTCTAGAGTAATTAAACATTGTTTCTTAGAAATGTAAACATGGGACTTAGAATTATGATGCAGTAATGCATTTGGCAGCTGAACTGTGTACTGGGAAAAGAAAAATATCCTGGAGCGGGTTTAAGTTTCACAGATAAGAAAAATGGCTTTATTTAGTGAATTGGAACAATACAAGACCTGTGCCCTGAAGTCAGTACTTTCTCTTCCCAGATGAGTTTCCCCAGGCAGAAGACCAACTTCTAAAATAAAACTTGAAAGTAAATGGCAAAAACCAGAAACAGAGCCCTGTAAACTAGACTTTTACGCTACGGCGCCATAAAAATAATTTATTTGCTATCAAAATAAGCTTAAACAGAACCTTTGTCTGACAGATGACTTTTCCTCTCCCCTTAACCTGACAGCACCCCCAACCCAGTCTTTGGTCATAAGCCTGACAGCACGGTGAGTTACAAGTTCCTAGTGGCAGTGGAGGCTGATGTTTATTATTTAGAGAGTTTCTGAAAATGAAAGTGTAATGTCTTGAGTCACTTACTTCCAAATTCTTCCCAGAGAACTTTAAATAGTGTTGTATTAAAAAACAGCAGTAAACAATCATTCATAAAACACACCCCAGAATAAATCTCTTATTTCTGCATGAAGGCAACTGATCTGAAACATTTTTTCTATGTGCCTTTTAGAGACGGCACCAAATTTCATGCGCATTCGTGTGAAGAGACCACCAAACAGGCTTTGTGTGAGCAACATGGCTGTTTATTTCACCTGGGTGCTGGTGGGCTGAGTCCGAAAAGAGAGTCAGCAAAGGGCGGTGGATTATCATTAGTTCTTATAGGTTTTGGGATAGGCGGTGAAGTTAAGAGCAATGTTTTGCGGGCAGGAGTGGATCTCACAAAGTACATTCTCAAGGGTGAGGAGAATTACAAAGAACCTTCTTAAGGGTGGGGGAGATTACAAAGTACCTTCTTAAGGGTGGGGGAGATTACAAAGTACATTGATCAGTTAGGGTGGGGCAGGAACAAATCACAATGGTGGAATGTCATCAGTTAAGGCTATTTTTACTTCTTTTGTGGATCTTCAGTTACTTCAGGCCATCTGGATGTATACGTGCAAGTCACAGGGGATGCGATGGCTTGGCTTGGGCTCAGAGGCCTGACAATAACACAGTGCTCAAAACTGTCAGATAGCCTGTGTCAGGTCTGAAGATGTGATTTTGGTTGTTTATACTTGGATGCTTTGGATGGGAATAGCCCTGGAGTCAGCCCTTCATTTCAGGCAGAGGAGCAGAGGAGTGTGAGTTAGACACAACTTTGGATCAGGGGCCAGGAAAACTTGGTTGTCATCCTGGACCAGTTACTAACTCGCTGTGTGGGCAAGTCACTTCATTTGTCTAAGTCTCTCTTTTTCCTTTTGTAAAATAAGGATATCGGCAAATCTGTGTGGTCCCTTCCAACAGTGTTTTTTAAATTGGTGCCTGAGTATCTGAAGCAGGAGATACGAAGGGTCATGTGAGCTGCACATTCCTATTTGCTCCTCAGGGAGGCTGGCTAAGACACCCGGCCCCTGCCTTGTAACCATGAACAAGGTTCTCGCAGGGGCTCGTCTCAACTGCAGGTCCCCTGAAGGTCTCATCATTTTCTTTGCTAGTGGGAATTTGGATGTCGTTGGTCCTTGCCTAACCCTTGTCTTTGGAAGATACAGATCCAATCTCTGTGTAGCAGTTAAGTGATCTGACTCAGACATATTTACTCAGTCTTCTTAGAGAATGAGAAAACTCTTCTCAGAATTTTTAAGAATGTTCCTGAAGGACAATAAAAGCTCTCATTCAGGATAGGCCCCAAAACATTTTTTTTCTTTATAATATGGTGCCATTTCCTCATTTTGCTTTTGTTCATTTGTTTATTCCTTCAACAAATATTTTTGAGAATTTGCTGAGCACCAGGTATTACTAGATACTAGGACAGTGAGATAAGTAAGATACAGCCCCTATCTTCAATAAGCTGTATACCCTGATAATGATACCCTTAGTGTCTTCTACAAGCTATACGGTCATGCATCACTTAACGACAGGGACACGTTCTGAGAAATGCGTCCTTAGGCCATTGCATTGTTGTGTGAACATCATCGAGTGACTTACAGAAACCTAGATGGTGTGGCCTACTACACACATAGGGTATATGGTGTAACCTATTGCTCCTAGTCTACAAACCCGCATGGCATGTTACCATACTGCATACTGTAGGCAATTTTCCTCTCCCCCTAACCTGACAGCATCCATTACCTGACAAAAATGGTAAGTATTTGTGTATCTAAGCATATCTAGACATAGAAAAGGTACAGTAAAACTAAGGCATAAAAAGTGAAAATGGTACACCTTTACAGGGCAGCTCCATTTACGCAACCACCACTGCATGCGTGGTCCATTGTTAATGGAAACTTTGTTGTGTGGGGCATAACTGTATATAAAAGTATAGCTACTTTAATTTTAAGTTAACCCTGGTATGTGGGAAAATTTGTCTTCTGTGCTGTTTTGCACTGAATTTTGCATTGGTATTTTTCCCTTAATAGTGGCTGCAAAAAAACTTATAAATACAGAACCTTCTTCATTTATAGAATTCTTCTGCATTGACCTGGAAAATGACATTGAGAATTGGACGTTACACTGCAATGTAGTCCTCCAATGAAGGCTCTCAATGGGCATTTCTTTAAGGCCTAAGTTAAAGATAAAATAGAACAACTTCCATCACTACAAAAGATAGTGTACTCGGAGGAACTTGTAGAGATTTTTTTTTTCTTGTAGCTGTTTTTCTCACTACTCAGGTTTCCTTTTTGAGTTTTGCCCCTGGAGGCTCAGAGTTGAATTCTGTTGGTAGTCACTTAGAACCTTTCTACACCTCTGTCTTTCCTCAGTTGTGTTTTCCCCATGTGGGTTTGTTTTGGGAAAGCAGTGGAGGGGAATTCCTCTTAGGTTGAAATAACTTTTAGAGCGATGGTGCCACAGTTTACAAATATTTTTAGAAAAATCTTGTCAGATTCTTGGGAACTTCAGACTAACTTCATATCTAAAGTTCTCTTTTCTTTTCTTTTCTTTTCTTTTCTTTTCTTCCTTCCTTCCTTCCTTCCTTCCTTCCTTCCTTCCTTCCTTTCTTTTTTTGGTTTTTGAGACAGAGTCTTGCTCTGTCACCCAGGCTGGAGTGCAGTGGCACGATCTCAGCTCACTGCAACCTCTGCCTCCCAGGTTCAAGTGATTCTCATGCTTCAGCCTCCCTGAGTAGCTGGGACTACAGGTACCCTCCACTACGCCTGGCTAATTTTTGTATTTTTAGTCGAGATGGGGTTTCGCCACATTGGCCAGGCTGGTCTCGGACTCTTGGCCTCAAGTGATCCGCCTGACTTGGCCTCCCAAAGTGCTGGGACTACAGGCGTGACCCACCACGCCTGGCCTAAAGTTCTTATTTAAAAATTTTTCCTCTGATTTGTTAGTTTAAGAAGGTAGGTTTGAAGCAGTGACCAAGAATTTTCAGGAAATCCATTAAGGAATAAATTATTCAGTAAAACAGTCTCAAAGTGAGGGCCAGAGTGCAGGACAGAGGCAAAGAGAGATGGTAGCAGTTTATAAAGAGAAGATACTTCATTAGAGAAATCATTGTCAGAGTAATCTTATGCTTAGAAAGAAATCACATACGAAGCTCTGTGTTTGAAATCAGAATTGGGAAGGTGAACATTCGGATGAAGAGGCTGTTGGACTTGCATTACTTTGACCACTACTGTTGTTTTTGCTGTTGTGGTTGTTGCTGTTGTTTGGAAGATGGAGTAAATTGCAAGCCTGGTGGATTTCATGTGTTTAGAATTTTAGCTAAAATAGCTCCTTATGTTGAAGCATTTCCTCAATTCTATACCCACGTTCTCAGTCCTTGTGTTACTACCAGTAACTCATTTTCCAAAATGCAGAATTGCATTTTACATTTTATTTCTTTCAATATTTGGATCAAATACATGTTCAGTGGAAAGGGTATGTTTAATTTCCTTTTGGTTCAGCACTAATTTAAATTATGAATAGAGATAATGTAATTCTAGTATTCGTATTTGATTGTTAAAATATTTGGACTCAGAAGTACATTTACACGTTTCCAAATTTGACAAGTATGAAAAGGTATAGAGTCCAAACTCCTTCCCAGGCCTATCCACAGCTACCCAGTGGCCTATCCCCAGGCAACCAGTGTTACCAGTTTCTTGCATATCCTTCTGCATACTACAAATACAAAAGCATGTTATTCTGTAGCCCCAGCTGCTTGTGAGGCTGAGGTGGTAGGATCACTCCAGCCGAGGAGCTGGAGGTAGCAGTCAGCTGAGACTGTGCCACTGAACTCCAGCCTAGGTGACAGTAAGACCCTGTCTCAAAAAAAAAAAGCATATTATTTTGTTCTTCTTGTTTTTATGCTGATGAGGACATGCTATGTCCACTGTTCCATGGTATATGCCTTTATATTCAGTTATTCACTAAAAAAATGAGAAGTATAGAGTAAAATGAAAGTCTGTAGTATTCTCCACTAGAAACAGGTGTGGGGTTCAAGGGAGAGTGTGTATTAATTATTGCAAAACTTCTGGTTAGGTCATTAATCAGAACGGGAGCCATGCAGTGGTGAAGGGCCCTGGCTATGATCTGCCACATTTTTCTGAAGCAGTATTGAGTTCTATAACTGAAGTCCATGGGGACTTGCTATTGGCATAACTATATGTGGAAAATTTTGCTTTTTGAGTAGGACATTCCCATGCTTCACATTTAATTTGAATTTTGGTATGACTGTACTAAGTTAACATAGCTTTTCGCATTTTACAGAGACATTGAGTAAATCATTGACTAAAGATAATTAACTCCTTTATATCACATGCTGAAATGTTATGGGGGACATATCATTACCTTTCTTGGCTTATGGAAGAGATGTAATCTAATTCATTGAGTCTGACTGAGTTTAAGCTATTGTTTTGGGTGTCATCGTTGGCTCTTAGAACAGGGACTGGGCCTTAGTCCTTTTCCTTGCTCATACCTGACCTCCTCCCAGAAGACCCTGCTTTTCATGTTTTATGCCTCAGAACCAAGATGTTTGGGGTCCCAAAGTAGGGATGTGTATGAGCACATTTTTTGATACTTTCATCTTTCTCTTACTCTCTAACATGCGTTCTGCTAGTGTCATGTAAATACAGTGAATCAGATATTTCTCTGCCTGCAAAATGCCTTTTGCCAGTATGTGGGAGGTATGTTGCAGGTACCACAGTGGATTTTCTGCATCTGTTCATACATCCATCTTTCCCACTTAGCTGTGAGTGGCCTCAGTGCAGAACGGTGCCTTAACTCTAGAGTCTGGTAGGAAATGCCATGCACATTTGTCAAATGAATGGAAATGCAGCTGACTTGCTAGAGCTCAGTTCTGAGTGCAGGGTGCTTGAATGCTATATAATCAAGTTGAGATCTTAGTCTGGGGCAGCAGAAAACAAGAAAAGGTTATTGAGCAGGAGAGTGACAGGCTTTCATTTGTATCTTAATGGGTTAATTGCAGTGGCATTAGAAAAGGGGAGAGATTGGGGTAAGGCATTAGTTGGAAAGCTTTGATAAAGTCTAGGTGAGTCAGGAAGGGGTTCTGCATTGCTTGTTTCCCATTGCTCTAACTAGATTTCTTAGAAAAAAGAAAATCTTACACCAGACTTTTACAGCATTTGCAACTGAGTAAATTTCACTTTGTAATACCCTGGATATTATACAATTATATAAAGCACAGTATAATAAGAGAGTTAGTAGCTTCATTGTAATCAGTAAAAATAATTTTTAAGACAATTGTTATTTTTTGTATATTGTATTATAACAAAAAAGAAGTCATAAGTGGGAGGAGGTGTTGTTTTGAGACGTTTGCTTTCATCTCTTAATCCTGCAGACATTTATCTAGTCCCTTCTCTGTACTCTTAAATGCTAGGGATTTAAAAGACGGATAAGATACAGGCTTATTATGTCTGTGTTCCAGACACTGGACTCCAAACATAAAGCAAACATTACATTATTCTTCCTTATGTAATAGAAATGTTTATGTAAGATTGTGTGTAAATCAGTCTTGAATAGACTGAATTAAATGGAATGTGCCAATAGGAGTTGCTATTTAAAGAAGCCCTCTGATAAAACATTTGTATAATAATATACTTATCTAAACAAGCCCACTAATTTCTATGGGTTTTTTTTTTCCCCCAAGGCGAGGTATCCTGTATATTCTGTGTTGATTGAATTCCAGTTGGCCAACCACCTGCCTGGTTAATAGAGTATACCATTAACTTAGTGACACTAGAACCCTGCAAAGGAAATAAGACACAATCTATCATTGTTCAGTCTCCACTATTAAATAGATTTTCATTCACTTCAGCTTGGGTGGGTGTAATTTGCATCTTTCCTAACAGGCAAGCATCTGCAAGTGTATTGCCTGTAGAAGCTCATTAAAAATCAGTGCAAATCCTGACACTGTCTCTAGAAGCAGGCATTAACTTGCAGAAAGTGGTTTGTATTTCCAGTGTCAGTAGAGCTTCCTCACTCTTTTCCTGCTTCCATGAAAGTTTAGTCCTAAACTAGTACCACTATTTTAGTACAACTAGTACCACTCAAATAATGCTGCTTTTTAAATAAATTCAAGGGGAACTGCTAAGGAACTGAGAACCTGTAAGGTGACAGGAAAAAGGAAATTCTATTTTTGGGGACTAGTTTGTGTATTGAAAATAATTTTTGCTGAGAATCAAGCTAAGAAAATTACTTGCTAATTTAAACAACATGACAGTCCTCAGAATTTTCCAGCAACAGTTAGGAGCACTGTGATAAAGTTGGCTTTTCTGTTGAGAACGTTTTACCTTTTTGCTTCAGCTTCTTTAAAGAGTTTGAAATTAGTAATTTCAGTAGAGCAGCTTTGCTGTTGCGTCGTACTGCTCAGAGCTTAGTGAGCTGAAGCCTTTTGGGAAAATAGCATTTGGGGAGAGACTCGTGGTGTAATAGCTCATCCCACTGGCACATGTCCCACAGTAAGCTGGGCTGGAAGCTTTTAGTGTAGTTAAAAGATGCCAGTCTGTCATTTGCATGCACTGTAATTGGGCAAGTGGTTTCAGGCTGAGCTTTACATTATCCTTCCACTGAGAGCAGCTGGTGGTGGGCTGTAGATTCCATATGAGCTGGGGACCTATCATCTGGTGTGTTTAGTGCAATCCTGCCTCATCTTGGGAGCAATTTTTTATTTAATGATAATAATAATGCACAATCTTGGTGAAAGATAATGCTTGTGGTTATTAGAATGTGTAGACTGAGTAGGGGCTTTGGCATAGAGATGGTAATGGTGGGGAAAGACATATTTAATAAAAGGATTGTAATGGGGAGAAAGTAAATATTTTGCAGGATAAGGAAAGCCACAAATATGATTAATTTAAGAGTCTTAAATAAAATGTCTATAAAATGTTAGATTTTTAGTACCAGTAAGGCAAAGTGGCCAATCTCTAGCTTCCTTTATAAAGTCTACTCATCCTTGGAGGGTCGCTTTTTGGTGCTTTTTTTGTTTGTTCAGAGTCAACCTCTTCCTCTAGGGATATGTTTAAGTCTGTCACCTTTCCTTAGGAATTGTGCCAATCTGATCATTTGTTCCACCACTGCTGCCCCGCCCCCTTTTCTTGACTCAAAGAATAATTTGTGTACCCTGTCTCTGTTTTTTTTTTTTCTTTTCCTTTTTTTTTTTAATTATACTTTAAGTTCTAGGGTACATGTGTACAACATACAGGTTTGTTACATATGTATAGATGTGCCATGTTGGTGTGCTGCATCCATTAACTCGTCATCTGCATTAGGTATGTCTCCTAATGCTATCCCTCCCCCCTCCCCATCTCTGTTTTTTATTATTTATTTATTTATCGTTAGAGACAGAGTTTCACTCTGTCACCCAGGCTGGAGTACAGTGGTGCAGTTATAGCTCACTGCAGCCTCAAACTCCTGGGCTCAATCGATCCTCCCGCCTCAGCCTCCTGAGCATCTAGAAGTGCAGGCACATGCCACCACACCCAGGCAATTTTTCTATTTTTTGTAGAGATGAGGTCTCTCTATGTTTCCCAGGCTGGTCTTGAACTCCTGGCCTTAAATGATCCTCCTGCCTCAGCCTCCCAAAGTGCTGGGATTATAGTTGTGAGCCACTACACCCAGGCCCTGTTTTTAACTTGCAGTACCTTTTCTTCAAGATTGAATTTATATTAGATTATAAAGTTTGTGGACAAAATAGAACACTCCATTATAAAAGCCTCCTTCATTTGTTTTATTCTCTGGTGTTTGATTTGACTGATGTGGATTTGAGTATGGAAGTGTTCCATGCTTTATTAAGGAAAGCACTTTGGGAATCGGCCAGGGCCCACTTAACTTAGTTTCAGAATGGCAGCACTTTGGCAGTCCTCAGTTTCTCTTATTTCCTAACCCATCCCTACTCATTAAGACGGGGCTATTGCATTCCATTTTCAGGGAATGCTCTTTCATTTTTCGTTGGTGAGAGAACATGAATGCCTCTTAAAATGGTGGTTTGAGCTTGCTGAGAATTTTAGGGGATCCACAGAGTTGAAAAGTCTTACAGGCTATCAATGAAGCATGGAGGGTTTTCGTTATGAAAATGTCCTGAGATGGGGGGAAGACTGGACAGATGAGGTAGGGGAGCCTCCTTGCAAAGTTAGAATTCAGCTGTTTATACTGGTAACAGAATCTGCTTTAGTAAGGATGAAGCAAAAAGAAAAACAATATTAACACCTTGAGAAAATCTCTGTATTGTGAGCTTAATCCAACAACTCCAACGATGTTAGCTACTTTTTCAAAATACATCTTAGCCCTTGTTACAATAACATTTACTTGTGGAGTGAAATTTTGTATTAGGCAGATTCACTGTAATCAGTAATCTTCCTTCCATTGAGATTCTTCCTGTTACTTTCTTATTTAAAAACCTTCAGTAGCCTGCAGCCTCAGGGTTCTGTTTACAGAGACCCTTAACAGTCTATTCAGCCTTACTTCCGCCATTATCCCTACTCTAGGCTGTGTGTTAACCATACCTACCTATGTACATTTGCAGCTGTGCCATTTTATCTGTTTGGATTCTTAACCCCCTCTCTTGCCCAAGTGCCTAGTGGCGCCCTGTTGGCACGTTGGGGGGTAGCTTAAGTGTTCACTTCTTTCCCGACTCCCTCAGTCCGTGTTAGCAGTACCCTCTTCCATACTCTTCTATTATCTTCTGCATACTTCTGTACTCCACCTATCTGTTGCCATGAAACAGGTCACCCCAAAACAGTGGCTTAGAACAATACTATGGACTGCGTTTGTGTCCCCCTACCCCAACTCATATGTTGAAATCCTGGCCCCCAGGGCGATGGTATTAGGAGATGGGGCCTTTGGGAGGTGATTAGGTCATGAGGGTGGAGCCCACATGAATGGGATGTCTTTATAAAAGAGACCCCATAGAGCTCCTTTCCCCTTCTACCATATGAGGACACAGTGAGAAAACATCTGTGAAGCAGAAAGTGGGGTCCTCACCAGACACATAATCTGCTTGCTCCTTGAGCCCAGACTCCTTGAGCCTGGACTCCTCAGCCTCCAGAACTATGAGAAATAAATGTGTGGGGTTTTTTTTTTTTTTTTGGTCTTGTTTGTTTGTTTGAGACAGGGTCTCTCTCTGTTGCCTGGGCTGGAGCAAAGTGGCATGATCTCAGGTAACTGCAACCTCTGCCTCCTGGGCTCAGGTGATTCCCCCACCTCAGCCTCCCAGGTAGCTGGGACCACGGGCCTGTGCCACCACGCCCAGCTTATTTTTGTATTTTTTGTAGAGAGGGGTCTCCCCATGTTGCCCAGGTTGGTCTCAAACTCCTGGAATCAAGTGATCCGCCCACCTCAGCCTCCCAAAGTGCTGGGATTACAGGCGTGAGCCACCGAACCCAGCCAGATGTTTGTTGTTGAAGCCACTCAGACTATGGTATTTTTGTGTCTTCCATTGTACTTAATCTATGGGTCTTATATTCAGCAGTATTCTATGTTATATAAGGAGTTGTGGCGTGAAACCACTTCCTTCATGTTTTTATGTTTCTTTTTAATTAAATTTTAAGCCTGGGAATCTTGGTAATGACATATTATATGCAAAATATGTAATATTGGACTTGATTTTCATCAGATCAGTTTTAGCACTTTTCAGTGTGCAAAGGTGAGTGGTAATGGCTTTTTCCAAAGCATAGTCCCTTGGTTGTATTACACTATTAATGACTATGGGTAGTGTCAGACCCCTGAGCCCAAGCCAAGCCATCACATCCCCTGTGACTTGCACGTATACATCCAGATGGCCTGAAGTAACTGAAGATCCACAAAAGAAGTAAAAGTAGCCTTAACTGATGACATTCCACCATTGTGATTTGTTCCTGCCCCACCCTAACTGATCAATGTACTTTGTAATCTCCCCCACCCTTAAGAAGGTACTTTGTAATCTCCCCCACCCTTAAGAAGGTTCTTTGTAATTCTCCTCACCCTTGAGAATGTACTTTGTGAGATCCACTCCTGCCCGCAAAACATTGCTCTTAACTTCACCGCCTATCCCAAAACCTATAAGAACTAATGATAATCCACCGCCCTTTGCTGACTCTCTTTTCGGACTCAGCCCACCAGCACCCAGGTGAAATAAACAGCCATGTTGCTCACACAAAGCCTGTTTGGTGGTCTCTTCACATGGATGCGCATGAAAGGTAGCATAATACAATTTTTGCTGAAGTTTTGTTGCTCTTCTACTTTTAAATTAAGGACCAGATAGGAAAGAACATATGGTAATCTATCAAATACATAGCCGTTGATATTTTCTTTGTTTTCTTTCACTAACCGGTTTATGCAAGATTTTTAAAAAAACAGCAAAATGAAAAGCTTCATAATATCCTGACTTCCTGTTTTATTATAAATGAGATGAACACCAGGTAGTGTTAATTTCCTTTAATTTCTTTATGAGTTGTCCTCAAATTAATGTTTGAGGAATGGTTGGGTGTTTTCAAATATCTCCTACATCTTTTATTTAGACAGCATAGTGAAATGGAAAGAAATTTGGAATCTGCTAGACTCAAGTTTGCATTTTGGTTCTGTCATTTACTCATAGATGTACTACTTGGAGTAATCATACTGATTTTGTAGACCAATTGGAAAGATAATTGACCAGTGTTTTAGGGTATATGTATATACACAAAATTTGACAGACATGTAATCACACAATGCTTAAGCCCCATATGTTATTAAGCCCACACTTTGGTAAATAACATTTGGGGCTTAAGCATCTGTGTGATTCTATATATGCCGGTATTTGTAAATGTAAAAGTGATACCAGCTAAATCACCCATCTTTCTGGGAACTAAGTACAAAGGAATGGTTCTGTTTCTAACCCTTTGGCTTAGAGTATCATAGAGTTTTAAATTTGGCCAGATTTTAATTTGACAGATAAAAAAATGAGGCACAGATAAAAAAACGAGAAGTTGAATGAATTATGAAAACTCACTAGAGGCAGAGTTGAGGACGTTGTCCAGTGCTCTGTTGTATCATTATGTCACTGCCTGCCCTACTGTTTTCCTGCTCTTTCCCTCTTCTTCTTCCTCCCTCTCAGCCCTGGTCCACCTACCTTAGTGCATGCACACACGTATGGCAAAGATCAACAAGGATGCTGGGTTCAGGGTCCTTTTCCCACTGGAGTCTGGCAACACTGTTCCTGCCTTGATATGGTTCTTGGTTGTTGGTCACTTAAAACAATGGCATATTTTGAAGGGCTGAATAGACTTCCTTCTTTTTAAGCTTTTCTTTTTATTTATACTTTTTGGATCCGTGTAATTTCTCTGAGTCATCCACATTATTTTCTACTTTTTCTCAGTTTTCATGACCTGTGTTACCATTACAGGTGTCTCTGCTATAATTCAATATACATATTCCTGAAAACCTCATGTTCTACAAAATCATACATTCAGAATAATCTGGCTAATGGGAAATATTGGTTTGGGGCAGTCTGGCTTATGGGAAATATTAAGTTGGGACCAACCACTCTAAATCTATGCTACTTTGCAAGCACAGCACTAACAAAAACAATGAAAACCATCATAAAACAGGAGCACAGTTCAGAAGACATACTACATTCCTACTATATACAGATACACTTTGGTAAATATGACTTTAACTCATGAAAATATGCGGGGCTGCTTGATGGAAGGGGATGTAAGGAAGGATATGAGGCTGGTGAGTACTGGGAGACAAGAATGAAACACACCAAGACGTTTGCATGAGATCATGCAAAGAGAATCATGCAGAAGGTACATCTAAGACACAAGGCCAACCGGGCATGGTGGCTCATGCCTGTAATCCCAGCACTTTGGGAGGCTGAGGTGGGCAGGTCACAAGGTCAGGAGTTCGAGACCTGACCCTTAACAGTCTATTCAGCCTGGCAACTATGGTGAAATCCCGTCTCCACTAAAAGTACAAAAAATTAGCTGGGCGTGGTGGCACGCACCAGTAGTCCCAGCTACTCAGGAGGCTGAGGCAGGAGAATCACTTGAACTTGGGAGGCAGAGGTTGCAGTGAGCCGAGATCACACCACTGCACTCCAGCCTGGGCGACAGAGCGATTCTCTGTCTCAGGAAAAAAAAAAAAAAAAAAAACACACACAAGGCCCGGCAGGCTGAGACCATGACAGGAACGGTTAGAGTGGACCCTGGTGCAGTGTGGGGTGCTCTGTTCAGCCTCACTATGAATTTCACATCCAGCTTCTGTTACTTGGAGATATAAAACAGTAATGTGTGGAGACAAATCGTGGATGAACCAACTCCTGAGTTACGGCGTCATCAATCTGCTATGACCAGTCAAATTCGCAGTATAGAAACATGTCTTGTAGCTGGACAGAAAACATCCAGCTCTACTGCTGCTAAACATCATGGGATGTACCCATTGGTTTATCCATATAGTAAGTTTTCACATTATTTTGAATATATTGTTCATTCTGAATTTGACAGTGGTCTGCCAAGTCTCCCTGAACTCCACAAATTAAATAAAGGTATCTCAGAGGGCCTTTCCCAAGAACTTTAATGCCATCTTCCTAGCAAGCTATAGAAAACATTTGAAAACCCCAAGGGCAAAGTTCCAGGGCTGCCTAGGGGCAAAATCAGTGAACAGAGTAGTAAACTGATAAAACCAGCATAGAGGCCTCTGTGGGGGAAAAAGATACCTTTCTGCAGTTAATAAACAGTACCAAAGAACACTGATTGTCTTCTCAGGGTTTGTAGCCCATTTCTGTTTTTTATTTTTAAATCTCACCTGTTATTTTTGTTTTTAGCTGTTCCATAGTAGTCTGATGGAAATACACTTTATGTGTTCTTGTGTGCCAATCAAAAATAAAATAAGCACAATGAATACCTCTAATTGCATAGTTCATGAAAGGCTTGAAAATGATGCAGAGCAGCTGGCTAATGCTGCCAATGAGCCATTGGCTGGAGCCCCTTGTAACTCAGCCTTTGATTCTGTCTTCAGCAAGCCCCAGCATCCTCAGGGCCCATGTGATGGGTGCTCAGTGGAACTCCAGACTTTGTGGAGGGCTCTGTGGTTCTCCTGCTGGGGAAACTGTGTTTCTGAGCCTATGGGAATGGGTCAGAAAGCCTGGGAAATGGGGGAGAATAGGAGCAGGAACACAAATGAGGAGCCAGCAATGCAGGTTGCTATTATGTCCCATGTCACTTCAGGTCACAAGTCACATGTCACTTCAAGTCCCATGTCACAAGATACACTTCAAGAGTATCTTGATAGATTAGCTTCCTTCAGGCCCAAAACCATGAATGGACATGAACCACAGTATCAGGGCTAAATGAGTAACAGCCCAAACCAGGTCCACTCTCCAGACAGTTAGAAAAGGTAGACATCTCTTGTAGCTGGATGGAGCAGGGGTCTCCCCCAGGGGTGGTAATCCAGCAGGTCTTTAAAGAATGAATAGGATTAAAGTAAGTGAAAATGGAAAGCTGAAGGCAGGGAAGGAAAGTGAGGCTCAGGCAGAATTCTGGGCAAGGGAAAGTTACAGAGTGATTCCTTAGGGCTTGTGAGTCTAACAATTTTGATGTCAATGGACCTTATTCTTGGAACCACAGGGCAACTGATTGACTTTAGTTTTCTTTTTTGCTATATTCTTGCCACTCACTCCATGACTGCTCATTGAAAATTGATGATAATGGCCATATGGAAAGTCTCAGAGCTTATCTAGGATTTGAGTCCCTGAGGCATAATCAGTGGGTGGAACAGCAGATGGATGGGGCAGAATATTTTTCTCTTCCTTCCTGTGACAGTTGATTATAAGTTATAAAAATGGGCATTCTCTTTGTGATCTTAGCTTCCAAAATTACGGAAGGTTATCACTATTTATTATTACTACTTCCTCAGCAAACTCAAAGAATCAGAGTGATATTGATTATTTAGATTTAGCAATGGAGGACTTAAGCTCTTATAAATCAGGGTCATCTGAATCTAAAGATGTATGTCTTTCTTATTTTAGTCTGACCAGTTATTTAAGAATCCAAGATACCTTTACTTTTTATTTGAAGTTCCTTAATTTGATAAGAGCTCTACCAAGCAGTTGGTTCTGTTTCTCTTTCAGTTCTCTGCCAAGCTTTTGTGTGTCTTAAGACACTGGGACTGGGAAAAGACTGCAGTGTTTGTTAAATGTAAATTATACTGAGCCTTGAGGATTTGAATGCATGGGGAGAGGTACATTTTGGCTTTCCTTCCTTTGTAAAATGCAGTTAAACTGATATCCAGAACAATGGTGAGAAAACACCAATTAACTTAATGTATGAAAGACAGTAAAATAAACAAGGTGGGCAGTCCTGTATGTGAGGCATTTTTAAACTCTTTGCTGTGTACGTGCAGGCTTTTGGAAAGATCTGCTTTTCACTTTGATTTTTGCAGTCCCACACCAGCTTGCTTCTGGTTCTGCCTTCAGGGACATATGTGCTCTCTAGATCTGGGAATCTTTTTGTCTGGAGACCTCAAGATTGGGATCTGCCCCCTCCCCACCCCTTCCTGTCTGAACTCTATTTTAGATCTGCAGTAAAGACTTGAGGCTTTTTGCAAGCTTTCAACTCTGAGGTATTTTGGAAAACTGTAATTTTGTTTGTTCTCTGCTGTATGCATGTGGTTTCTTAAAACACGAGTGTGATTATTTTCTGCATCCTTTCCATAGCAAACATTTCCCTCAAACTACATGCTCCAAAAGTAGGTTCTCACTGCACTTGCCATGCCGTCTCATTGCTTATTGAGAGTGACTGTCTCTTTACAACAAATCAACTGGTTACAATTTTGAGGCTTTTTAGGTGGCTTCCAAACTTGTCTTGGGGTTTGTCCCTCATATGTTCAGCAGCCAAACATGCTCAATGCATTGTATATTTCCCAGCAAGCCATGAAGCACTATTGACTTATTATGAAACTTAATTTGATGATAATGAGGCAGGTCTATAAAATAGCACTTTGGGTAGTTTTTATGCATAAAATAGCAATTTGTGGAAGACCGTTAGTATGTAGCATGGACTCTGAAGCTAGAGAACTTGAGTTTGAGTCTCGGCTTTTCTACTTTTTTTTTCTAGTAATTTTATTTATTTTATGTTTTACTGTTAAATTCTTAACCTACCTGGAATTCAGTTTGGTATAGGGAGTCATGTTTGGATCTAGCTGTTGATTCTTTTTAAATATAATTTTTAGTGATTTTTTTATTGTGATAAAATATACATAAGATTTATCATTTTAACCATTTTAATTTAGATGTACAATTCAGTGGCACTAAACACAATCACAAGTTTTCCACTTTTTAGCTGTGTTAGAGGTCAAATTATTTTACCTTTCTGCATCTCCGTTTCCTCTTCTGCAAGTGGGAATAATACTCTCATTAAGTTGTTATGAGATTAAGACTTAATTCAGGCCGGGCGTGGTGGCTCACACTTGTAATTCCAGCACTTTGGGAGGCCAAAGCAGGTGGATCACTTGAGGTCAGGAGTTCGAGACCAGCCTGGCCAACATGGTGAAACCCCATCTCTACTAAAAATACAAAAAGTTAACTCGGTATAGTGGTGCATGTCTGCAGTCCCAGCTACTCAGGAGGCTGAGGCAGCAGAATTGTTTGAACCTGGGAGGTAGAGTTTGCAGTGAGCTAAGATTGTGCCACTGCACTCCAGCCTGGGTGACCAAGCAAGACTCTGTCTAAAAAAAAAAAAAACAAACCTAAATTCATAGGAAACACTTGATGACTTGATGTGTACAGGACAAAATAAGTGCTTAATAATAGTTGATGGCCATGAGGATTTGTGGTACTGGCAGTCCCCCATTTGCTAGTTAAGAAGCATTTTTTGAGCCTGGTGCCATATGTCTGCCCCATGCATATGCCTGTGTGGTCACAGTAATTGCCGGTTGAATCACAGTGGAGACCTCGAGAATTCTCATTGGTAACACCGGATAATTTTTTCATCATTTTTATGTCCACTTTAGCATGAGACTAATATACAGTTTGAACTTCAGGGGAGAAAAGAAGATTTTCTAACAGATTTATATTTCAAATTGTTTGCAAGGCAATTGATAATGAAAAGATAAAACCTACTTACTCTTCAAGTTCAAAGCATAATGCAAGAGGCTTGAAGAGGGTAGACTTCTGAATATATTCCATAAACAGTATCTCTTTTCAGAGCTTTTGAGGAAACCCTTGTTTAAAAAAAATGTGAGCAACAATTATTTGTTATTCATGAATTCTAGATGTGTAAATTGTGTGATCAAAATAAGAGGAAAAAGAGAAGTCTCAAGAGAATAAGCATTTTGTCTACATTTAAGTCTTTTGGAAATGATATGTTTGAAACTAATATACCCGTTAAATATATTTACTTAAATTATTTAGATAAACTGTTTCTATTGTAGTTTCTGGTAAATAGTAATATGAAATGGTTTCTATTTTATTGTCAACAACTTCATTACTTTTTAATTCAGCAAAAAGCTTCCAAATAGATCTGTTAAAAAGACTGCAGAAATCCTCTGAATTGAATGAACTATTTCTAGCCTTAAAATTCATGTTTCCACAATGGAATATACTATATTCAGCCACCATCACAAAAAATGTCTTTCTTATCAGTGCTGCCCTAGCTAAATGTGAACTTTAAAAATTGGAAAATCAGGCACTTTGTAGACAGTTCACTCTTTGTTTCATATTTTTGGGCTAAGGAAAAAAAAATTGCCCAAGGAAGTATTTCTGGAAGGAGTCTAACTTCTCAATAAACATAGTAGTTTAGCCTACAATATTTTTGTTGTTTTGGGAATTGATAGTGACCCTAAATATAACAAAAGAATATTGATTTCTAAAGCATGGATCATGTTGGTTCCTAAAGAGTGAGTGATAATGTAGCAATTAAATTCTGCCCTGTATTATACACAGTTGGTCAGGGTATCAGCAGAACGCCATCATCATTATTGAATTGTGTAATAAATACTTGGGGCAGAGTGCTATAGTGGAAATAAAACTACATTTTGGTTTAGGACTTCCTGCCCTAGCCCATGGCCTATAGAGCCAAGCCTTCACGTTTCAAGAAGTTATGAGGGGAAAGAGACAGGCATTGGCCTCATGGTAGCAGCTGCTGGAGGGTTCTTTTCCTAGCTCATCTTCTTTTCTCATTTTTCACATTTTTCCAGGGTGACATCACATGTGGTCACTATTTGTATGGATCTTCCAAGCCCGCATTTTAGCCAAGACATTTCTCATGGGCTCCAGACCCGCAATCTGGTGGTCAACATACTCTCTACTTGGTTGCTCCATAGATACCCTAAGTCAAGGCATGAATATCTAAACTGATCATGACTCTCCTCTCCCACCATCACCTCCAAACCTGTTTCTTTTCCTGCATTTTTTTTTTTTGAGACGGAGTCTCGCTCTGTCGCCCGGCTGGAGTTCAGTGGCACGATCTCAGTTCACTGCAACCTCCATCTCCCGGGTTCAAGCGATTCTCCTGCCTCAGCCTCCTGAGTAGCTGGGATTACAGGCGTGTGCCACCATGCCTGGCTAATTTTTGTATTTTTAGTAGAGACGGGGTTTCACCATGTTGTTCAGGCTGGTCTCGAACTCCTGACCTTGTGATCTGCCCGCCTCAGCCTCCCAAAGTGCTGGGATTACAGGCGTGAGCCACTGCGCCCAGCCTTTCCTGCATTTCTTTTGAGCATCTAGCACGTTTCCAGTCATTCATCCACGTCAGAAAGCCCCAGATGCCACCAGCTCTTCCTCACTATCAATGTTTAATGGAACACTAAGGTCTGCGAATTCTACCTCACAAATGTCTTCCCTGGCGAATTCTCCTTTCTGTGCCACCCATCTTCACTTTATTTCGGGCCTTCCTCATTTCTCACCTGGATCTTTGTAATGATGGCCTCTAGAGCTGGCTCCATGGATCCCTACTGGCCATCAATCCCATGTGCCTCAGCTGTAATGCCAGTCACAGTTCTCAAAGAGCTATTCCCTTCCTCCCTTCCTCATTCAGGCTGTGCCTGGTAATCTGGAGTGAATTTTCCACTCCATCCTGCAGACTTCCAAATACTTATCCAGAGGCTCAGCTTACAGCTCAATGCCTCTTTGAAGCCTTTCTCAACCTTTGCGGAGTTGAGATATAACTATGTTGCTAAATGTAAATCTAACTCTTCATACATTTTCTCTTGTTTACCTGTCTCCCCTTCCTGTCAGAGTCTGAGTTACTTGAGGTTGTGAATTGAGTCTTATTTATGTCTGTCTCTAATATCTAGCATGGTATGTCTCATTTATAGCAGACATCTATAAATGATTGAGTAAGTGAGCCAACGTGTGGGTGGTTTTTCCTGGGGCGGGAAGGGTTGGGACGGTACCACGTAGTCAGTGTGAGCCTCCCTTCAGGCTCTTTGACTTTCCGATGAGCATGCTTACTGGTAGTGACTTCCCTTGACCCTTACCAGTTAGATACATGCTCTGGGACCAGAGCTGCAGAATATAAACCAGTAGTTTTAAAAAGTTATTATTATCTCCATAAAGATTGGGTTTTTTATAGGCACAGGTAACAAGGTTGAACACAACCAAGTGAACCCAGTGAATTATATTTATTTCAGTGAGGTGTCTGTATGCACTGTGGCCATCCCAGAGGCCTTACTTTCAATTCATATCCACTAACTCAAGGGGGCTTTACTGCCACCCAGCACTCACACCGCCGTTCTCTTCTGCAGAGACTTTCCCAGTCTGTTCACTACTTCATACTTTCTCCTGCACTTGAACCTTTAACATGTCTCCATCCCTGCCTCTCAGCTAACAGGGCTTGCAGGCAATTAGAAAGAGCTTCCCTGTGTACCTGCCACCACATCTTCTCAGTTGTCTGCATTCGCTGGCTAGTCTCCCTTGCTGTGGAGGAATTGTTGATGCCCCTGGGAAGGCCACACCCTCCACTTAAAAGATCCGGTCCCCTCCCACCTTTTTTTTTTTTTTTTTTTTGAGACAGAGTCTCGCTCTGGTGCCCAGGCCGGAGTGCAGTGGCACGATCTCAGCTCACTGCAAGCTCTGCCTCCCGGGTTCTCACCATTCTCCTGCCTCAGCCTCCCGAGTAGCTGGGACTACAAGTGCCCGCCACCATGCCTGGCTAATTGTTTTGTATTTTTAGTAGAGACGGGGTTTCACCATGTTAGCCAGGATGGTCTCGATCTCCTGACCTCGTGATCCACCTGCCTCGGCCTCCCAAAGTGCTGGGATTACAGGCGTGAGCCACCGCGCCCGGCCCCCTCCCACCTTTTTAAGGACATCACTCCATCAGTTGTCTCCTTTCTCTTCTGAATCATCAGTTTTCCCCTGGCCACCAAGCTATTCCCATCAGCATACAAACATGCTGATTTCTTCCCCCATACCATGCCCCTCTCCAGCTTCCATTTATCTGCTCTGTTTTACCTTGACTTGCCTGAACTCATTATAACTTATTCCTCTCCTTTCAGTCTCTCTCTTTGCAAAGTTTTTAAAGCTCTTAATTTTGGTAAGATATATACAACACAACATCCAACTTACCATGTCAACCTTTTTTTTTTTTTTTTTTTTTTGAGATGAAGTCTCGCTCTGTCACCCAGCCTGGAGTGCAATGGCACGATCTTGGCTCACTGTAACCTCTGCCTCCTGGGTTCAAGCGATTCTCCTACCTCTGCCTCCCGAGTAGCTGGAATTACAGGCATGTGCCACATGCCTGGCTAATTTTTTTTGTGTTTTTGTAGAGATGGGGTTTCACCATGTTGGCCAGGCTGGTCTTGAACTCCTGACCTCAAGTGATCCACCTGCCTTGGTCTCCCAAAGTGCCAGGATTACAGGCATGAGCCACTGCGCCTGGCCCATCTCAACCATTCTTAAGTGTGCAATTCGGTAATGTCAGTTACATTTACATTATTAAGCCACCAATCTGCAGAATGTTTTCATCTTGCAAAACTGAAATTCTGTACCCATTAAACATTAACACCTCATTTTTCCCTCCTCCAAGCCCTTGGCAACCATCCTTATACCTTCTATCTCTGTAAATTTGACTACTCTGGGTAATCGTCCATTCTCTCCTGAACCCACCTTCATCAGGCTTTTGCTCCTACATTCCCCCTCCACCACTTTTCTCAGGGTCACCTGTGGCCTCCACTTGCTGGATCTGACAGTCATTTCTCAGTCTTTGGCTGATTTGACCCGGCAGCAGCGATAGGAACAGTGGAGCACTCCCTCCTCTTTGAAACACTGTCTTCACTTGGTTTCCAGGGACCTTGCTGGCCTGTGTTTTCCTTCTTCCTCACAGACCACTCCCTTTTAGTGTTCTTCCTCTTGTTGCCTCTGTAGGTTGGAATGTCCCAGGGCTGAGTGCATGGCCCTCTTCTCTAATCTTCACTCACTCCTCTTTAGAGTTGATGTCTTTCCATGCCATTTATACTCTTACAGTTCCCAGCATTTGTCCCGAGGCCCAGCTGTGAACACTTCCTTACCTGCATATCTAATAGGTGTCTCAACATTTGCATCTCCAGAATGACTCTTGACCTGCCCCACAGTATCTGCCATAGGCTTCCACATCTGAGGATGGCAACTCCGTTCTTCCAATTTCTGAGGCCAAAATTGGGAATCATAATTGACTACTCTTTTTCTCTCAAACCCCCATCCAATCAGCAAATTCAGTTGGCTTTACTTTCAAAAGATACAACCTGAATGTGACCACTTCTTGTCACTTCCACTCTGCCACTCAGGTCTAACCACCATCTTACATTGCTTGGGTTGTCACCTCCTCCCTGGCCTCCCTGCCTGCCCTAGATTCCAAACACAAATCTAGCGAGAAGAGCCTATGAAAATGTGAGCCACCCTCTGCTCCAAGCCCTCCAGTGGCCAGGAAATGGCAGACTTTTACAGTGGCCGAAAGCTCTATGTGATTGCCTACTCCATGACCTCATTGGCCTCTTTTCTTGATTTTCTCACCCTTGTTCCCTCGCTGGAGTCCCACAGCCTTCCCTGGTGTGCCTGCAGTATGCCATCCTGCTGCTACCTTAGGGCTTTTCTGCTCTCTGTCCCTTTGGGGAAAGGCTCAGCCCTTAAGGATCCCGTGCTTTCCTCTCTTCTTTCCGTCAGCTCTGCACTCAGCTGTCACCTTGGTTGCGAATTCTTCCCTGGTCACCCTGTTTAAAGTTGCCACGCTTCTCCCGCACTTCGTAGTTTTTTTTTCTTCTTATTTTTCTTTCTAGCACTTACCACCCTGTAACATGCCGTATATTTTACTTGTCATTTGTGTTTGTATCACCCCACTGGAGGGTGAGTTCTAGAGAGCGGGATTTCTTTGCCAGCGTTCGCTGGATTTGCCCACTGCTTAGAACTATTTCTGGCGCATAGTAGGTACACAGCAAGTATTCCTTGAATGACTATAGAGAAGAAGCTTTCACAAAACAGAAAAGCGTAATTAATTGCCCACTTCAGCTTCCTAAACTGTAGGCTTCATTTGAAATTTCAAGTTCTTATTTTATCCAAAAGAGAACAAAGCTGAATTAAACATTGCTTCAAACGATATCTTTGAATCGTTTCCAAGAAGGATGTATAGATGAAATTATAATTTAGGTTGCTATGGATACATTTATACATATAAAATATTTATGACAAATATAGTATTTGTATTATATACAAGAAAATTACTATGGATTTGCAAATCGATTCATATAAAATTTACTTTCTTATGGGACATTAAATATATTACAGTAGCTTTGAATTTTCTGAATTATATTTACTTAAAAATGTCACTGGCAATACCTTTGAGGGTTACTTTTTTTGGATAAAACTTGTGGCAATAATTCCTCCTTTGACTTCTTCAGCAATATGTTAAAACTGGCACGGAACCTTTGAATAGCTTTTGAATTTTTATCTCGTTTGAAATTAACCAGTTACTGATGTAATTAATACCATATCGTATAAATTTTGAATTCTGCATGATTTCTACTTCAAAATGATGCCTGCTGCCTTCATTCTACTTTATGTTTAACACAAGTATTTGGAAAACCTGAGTAGTGGTTATCTGGCTTAGTGGAACTATAATTTACTCCAGGTAAAAAGGAGGATTCATTTCTTTGTCTTGGAAGTCTTTAAAAATATACTGATACATTTCCATCCCAAATTAGCACGTCTGTTAGAGGGACAATAATTTTATCTTTGCTAACTGAAGATCTTACATGGCCTCATGCCTAAGATTATTTACTACACATTGTATCAAATAAAAAAAGTATGATATGCCACTAAAAGGCTTTTTTAAATAGGAGAGATCTAATCAATCACATACGCGAACGTGCTGTTCATACTACAAAACCTCTAGATCCTCTTTACCTTTGCAAGAGGGGTGGGTAGTTTTGGCTTTCCTTATGTTTTTATTTGTTATTTGTGAAGTATATAATAAAAGAAAATCTAAGAAATTGAGGATTATGGTTAACTGAAGTGTAATAGACTGTTTCACGGTATATTTGACTTCAAAAGCTTCCAGCAAAGAAAAATCCTGGAAAAAAACTTTCTGGTTTGGTCATTTTTATTATAAAAGGCTTTCTATTTTCCAGCAAAGAACATTTCTTTTATGGTTAAGAGTTTCAATATTTATGTAATTAGCAACTCACAGCAGTGCCTTGTTTCATTCTTGATTCTAATCCTGGAATGATAACATACCAGCAAAGCAGCAGCCGTAGCGTCCACAGAGCCTACTTCTCTGCCTTTTTTTCTGTCTCCCTGTAGTGAGAAGTCCACTCTTTTCTCTGATCCCAGTGTAGTAATGTAAATTTGGGCATGCAGAAAGTCAATGTGCCTTAGCATCCTTGGGATTCATTTTCTTTGCATTTCCAAAATTACTCACCTTGTAGCAGTTGTCAGATCCCTTAATTAGTAACTAGTTTTCTTCGAATTATGGTATCACATAGACTGTCTGTGGTCTGGCTGGTAAGAGACTGTTACCAGCTGCTCAGCTTTAGTCAGGCAATAAGGTATTTGTTACACTTCAAATAATCATGTGATTTAGTGAAAGGCCATTTGAGCTCTAAAGCCTCGCAGTGGAAAGTTTCTGAGACCTCTGCCCTCCCTCTCACACCCCAGAGAATCCCTAGTCTCCTGCCTTCCTCTCATGCTATCTGCATGATTGCTGTTGGCCTGCTCGGCCAGGAAGATGGTCCGACACACACCCCTGTTCACTGCCCAGGGTCTCAGGATCCCTGTTCTAGGCAGAGTCCCAAGCAGTGTTGTACCTGCCAGGAAGCCCTTTGGGCTCTTCTGCACCCTTGGGGACCAGTGTCCCTACAGTAATCTGTACTCATGTTTATTCGCACACTTCTCTCTAGAATTTAAGTCACGAGCTGTGTGTCTCCCTTTCTGCACTCAGAGAGTATCAGAGGAGGCCTGGTGTCCTAGTTATATTTCATTTTTCAACTGTCATTTGTTGAACTCCAGACACTGCTAACTGCTTTGCATGCATCGTCTCACTTCTTCTTCCCAGTGTTTATAAGGTGCAACTGAACCAAGCCATATAGTTGGCACTGTGATAAGTGAGGGAATAGATACATTGATCATTGAATGGAGCTAGAGAAAACTGTTAAGTAAGTTGAGTACTAATTTAGTGGAAAGAGAAACCTTCAAACTAACTTACAGATTGTTCACTTATTGTACAAAACTATTATTTATTTATTTGTGTCTCATGGAACCCAGTAATAGCTAACATAATAATGATAGCAGTTATTCTTAGAGTGCTTCACTCTGTGGCAGGCACTGCTCTAAGGGCTTTATATGTATCATCCCATTCAGTCCTTTCACTAATTCAATGGAGCCAGTACTATTAATGTCCTCATATTACAGATGCAGAAATTGAGGCATAGAGAAATTAAGTAATTACTTCCAAGTTCATGCAGCTAAGTGGTGGGACCAGAGTTTGAACTCAAGCTGTCTGACATGAGGACCTGGAACCAGCCTGGGTTTCCAGCAAGATAGGACAGTGCCCATCTTGGGCTGGGTGGAAACATGGCACTGAAGACATGGGCTCTTCGTTCTGGAGAAAATATTAGGGACCTGGTCAGAGCTCACTTACTTTTAGTAATAAATATTCAATTCAACGAATATTTATTAAGCTCTTACTGTACAACAATGAACAAAGATCCTAATCTTCATGGAGCTTACGTTCTAGGAAGGGAAGAGAGAAAATTCACATCTATCTACATGACTAAATTGCATTGCTATGTTAGAAGGTTATTTATGTGCTAAGATAAAAAGAAAATGTAGAACAGAGGAAGAAGGTTAAGATGGTTATGAAAGAAGTTTTAAGGAGATGATCAGGGAAGACCTCATGGTTCATATTGGAGAATTGTTGATCACATTTCTGTTGTTTGACCTGACTTCTTTGTTGATCTCTTAAGAGATGCAGGCTGAGATCTTGACTCACTCAAAACTTGTAGGGAACTGCTTAATATTTCTGCCTATTTAACCCTGGAAGCGTTGGGTTGTTTGGTCTGCAGAGTCAGGGGTGAGTCAGCCCATGGGTTCTGCTTTATTGGCTGGGTAGCACTCCCTTACTGGAGGGCAGTTCTGAATGTGTGCCCCATGGGTGCTGAGTTATGGGCTGGGTGGGGTGTCTAGAGGAGTGGGAAGTGAGGGTCAGACACCGAGGACATTGCGGAGCTGAGAGAGGAAGTTCAGGATGGATAGAAAGATGTAGCTGAGATTCTTCTAGAGAGACCCTTGCCTGCCTAGGTGAAGATAGGGATGGATTGTCCAAAGAGGGCAGATGACCCTAGATCCTACCTCTACCCAAGGACTATCTTCACCAAGGCAGTGGTCCCAGGAAGAGTAGCAAGAGGGTGGAGATAACAGAGCAGCCCCCTCAGTACTGGGAAAACAGCAGGTTCCATGCACTTTTGTGGTGGGCCAGGGCTTTAGATGAGTGAATGACAGATTCACCTTTTACCCAGTTATTGAGACATCATGAGGAGTGTTAAGATTCTGAAAGTAAATTTCCACGATAACATGTTTATGGTGTCATTTGGTCTTCCTCTGTGGAACTGGTAATGATTTTGACTTTCAAGATGAGATCTTCTCTTCTGACCATAAAACAAGATGTTGCAAACGAGGTTCCCAGCTGTCCTGGTCTGTCGGCATGGCTGCTCGATGGCTCTGGTGGCTGATAATTCAGGATGTTGTTGCTGGAGAGTGGGGAACTCATCCAGATCCTCCTGAGACACCACTTTCCTTTTTCATGCAAAAACAACAACGTGCTTCCAATCGTGCTGACTGCACACCAGATTCCATTGACTGTTTTTCTACCCTACCCTGCTTATTTTTATTCATCTGGCTACTTTATTTTAGGGATTTGCAAAGCTTGTCTTGGCAGTGGTGACTCTTATTGTTTTATTTCTGGCTGCTCGGCTTTCATGTGAATGCTTCCATTAAGAGGCGGACGTGGGGAGGACGTGGTTCTGGGGTTCCGGTTTGCTGCCTAGGTATGTTTGCACAGATAGAGCTGTGGTGGCCCAACTCCACGCTGCAGAGCCAGACCTAGGCTGGGATTCCAGCAGGAAAGGACAATGCCCATTGTGGGTTGGATGGAGGATACGTGGCACTAAAGACATGTGCTCTTCTTTCTGGAGAAAATTTTAGGAACCTGGCCAGAGGTCACTTACTTTTAGTACAGAGCTATAGAAACTTTTTAATGCCTGGTGACCAGGCACCTGAAATGGGTCAGTCATTTTTTTTTCTTCTACAAGCTATACCCATATGAACAACTGATGTTGCCTGTATGCAGTTCTATGAGGCAGAATCAGTAGATTCAAGACAGGACTTTGGTGTCATACAAACCTGGATTAGTTCTTGGCTCTGCCACTTACTAACTCAGTGTCCTTGGACAAGTTACCTAACCTCTGTAGTCTTTAGTGCCTGCACGTGATTGGGAATTGTAACAGCACCTGCTTCACTAGGTTGTGATGAGGATTATGTGAGGAAAAAAACCCCACAAATTTTCTGTGATCATGGACAACTCAAAATATGCAAAACTCCATTCCAGGTCAGATTCTTGTTGCTCTGATTGTATCAGAAACTAGCTGAGGAGTTCAGAGTAAGAATCTAACCTAGCAATGCTTAATTCTGGATTGAGTAAGATTTTATTTCCCAAATTAGGTTATTTCTCAGGTACTAGCCTGGTATCCAAATCGGACCCTTTCTGGGAACTACCTCTGCTCTTAGGACAGCAGCATCTGTGGAGGATTGGTTTAGGTAGAGAGAGCAGAAATAGGTTGTGTCATCTGCTCACCTGGCTTTCCCATAGCACAGTGGGAATCAACTGGACATCTCAAGAATCCTGATGTCCAAGTCACGCTCTAAAGTTTCTGACTATGAACCCCAGGCTTTAGGATGTTAAAAAAAATTCTCCAAGTGATTGCAGTGTGCCAACAAGATTGAGAAACAATATACAAATAGCTCATAAGCCGATTCACTAACACCTCTATACAAGCATATTTATAATAGAATTAGAGCAATAAATAACAAAGAAATACACAAATTCTTTATCTGCATGTATCTCTAGCTTTTAAAAGCTTACTTATCTTTCTGTCACTCAGACCCTACTGTACCTTTTCACAGCCCCTTGCCCATTTGCTCCCTCTTATTTGGTTGCCGTTCAAGACAAAAATACTAGTTGCCTTTTTAACATTTTCCTGTTATCTATGAGCTCTTATTCTTTCTGTCTTTCCTGAGTGGGAGAACCTTCATTACTCACAACTTGATGTATCTGTCATTGTTAGTGGTGCTTCTGGCATGGCTCTGACCTTTCAAAGGCAGAGTTAGGAATGCTCATATCTCTCTGTGAACCATGAACGGACTGCCCTCTCATGTCTTTAATTCAATTAAGTCCTAGATTCATTCCTTCCTTTCTCTCTTTTTCTCTCCCTTTTAAAGAGGGACCAGACGCTGTTTTATTTCTTGGTTATCAGGACAGAAAAATTTTGAACATGTACGTATATCTTTCGCTCCCACTGTTTGTAAAGGGATTATCTGTTCTGGATTATCAGAATCAAAACATCTTGATCCACACTCACTTCCCCTTCCCTTCTAGGTGTCTTCCCCATGGTGTGCTCTCAAAGACACAAGATGATTTCCACATCAGCCTAAGCAAAGCATCAAAAAGCAAACATGCCCATTGTTTTTGCACCCTCTTCCTCTCTTCCGTTAACAAAGTTGAGGATTACATGATACTCAGAGAAAAAGCAAGTCATATATTTGGAAACCTATTAATCAAAATAGAGTGTTTATGTAAGGTTAATATAATCAGCAATTCGAGCCAAACTTCATGTTTTTACTTCTAGAATTAAGCCCATCAGCTGACCTATTTTTTTCAGTACTTTCCTTTTTTATCCATAATTTTCATCACTTTCTTACCTTCTGGGCTTATACGAAGACCATGTCGACTTTATTTTGGTTGAATTTTGGACACATAAAAGTGCAGTGAAGATTTCATTGCTGTATCTTCCTGATAATAAAGCTGTTCTTGCTTGGCCTTATTCCATGGAGAAAGAGTGGTCTTGTGTGGGGAGCTTTATCCATCGTTAGCGTTGGGCACAAAAGTGACAGAAGCTTTCAGAGCCTTAGTTTTGTCATCTTTAGGTTGGTGGGGCTACTGCTGCTACATGCAGTGGTTTAAATGAGGTGCCAGATGTGAAGCTCCAGTGTCAGGCATGCTTGAATTGGTCAATGCGTGGTAAACTTTGCCAGCTGTCATTCATCTACCTTCTCCCAAATGCCTAGCTCTTTATGTGCACCATTTTTAAAGCACAATTAGGGCATCCTGCCTTATGTTTCATTCTGGTTTTGCCTCATCTTACTTTTCAAAATTTAAACTCCTTGAAAGTAGGCCTGAAGTAGTTTTCCATTTCCGTAGATATCCCATCCTTAGTGTATGTTGAGGATGCATACATAATTCAGCAGGGAGTGAACTAAACTAAACAACAAAAAAAAGGAAAGCTTTTGTTTTTCTGTTTTGCAGTTTTGTTTTAACTTGGGTGATGCCGATCTGGGCAACTGTTTTTGTATAGCCAGTGAAAGTGTCTAAGCTGTGTGTAGATTTTGTAATATAGTTTCGTCCTTGTTAATGTAGAAATTGTAACACAAACCCAAGACAACAGGGGACCCATTGCATAGGTGAATTCTCACTAACTCAGTGGACAGGGTGGTCTGCCTGTTTGTCCCCCAATGTAGGCCTGGGCATGGCAGAAGCCCATTGTTACCTTATAACTTTATGAATGTATAATGTGTAGCCTGGCTCCTTTCAGAAAGGAATCCTAAAAAAGTACATCTAGAATAGCATAATTAAAAATAAGAATTAAAAGAGATCAGACACAACTTAAAATAATGGGAAAATGAAGGCTTTACTGGGTAAACCTCCTTTTCCTTTCAGCTAGCAGGACTAATCTCATTCCTTGAGAGGCTCTGACCAGCCCTTAGCACAGCTGCTTCTGGGATGCAGTCACACAGCCAGGGAAGAAATTACTTGGAAGGAAAAATGCCAGAGTTTTCCCTCAAACCTGGAGATTATGGAGGAAAAGATAAGAAGGGGGGAGAGCAAATATAATCTGTATTGTAAATAGTAATGAAAATACCAGACTGATACACTAATTAGTGCAATATTCTAGCATGTTTTTAGCAAATTGTTATTAATGATGCCATTAGTAAGTTTAGCCCAGAATTGAATATTAGCTGAATTTGTAAGTCATTTTGTAATTTATTTGTCTTACCATTACATTTTTCCCAACTTTGAAAACAGAACACTTTTAAAATTCAGATTATATGATGGAATATATATTCTACAGTGAAATGTCAAATTCATTAAAATAATGTGCCAATATTTAATTATAGTATTGGTGGGTTTATATTTTATAACTTCTTGTGATATTTAACTGCTGCTATTAATTATGATGATGAAACAAAATTTCTTGGATTTTGAATATTTTTGATTTAATATATTTGACTTCAGAATAAATTTGACTTATTCACATAAATCTTAGCTTTGAAAAGAATGTTAGAACTCATCTAGTTGTATATACTTTAATGTTACCTATTCAGAAACAGAGGTCTAGAAAATTGAGTAACTTTCTCAAACATCTCAGGTGGTCGTAGATTTAGAACTAGTCTTCTGCTCTCAGGTTAGAGTGGTTTCTATTATTAATTTTATGTCCCATTGTCCTTTAAAAGGTTCGTAGCTATGTGACAGTATTGCTACAAAAATACTATTTTCTTCTTGCTTAAAGAAACATTGGTGATGCTGAAATCACAGAAACCCTCTCATTACCTAAAATAGTTCTTGAAATATTCTACGCACATGTATTCTGTATCTTTTTCATTCAATTAGATAGTATAGTTCTAGCAATTCTCAGGAAAGGTTAAGTTTGGAATGTAAACTGGACCCTCAGTGGAACTTTCTTTGAGTTGAACCTGAAGGAAACCACACATATAAGTTTTCAGGGCAAACTTCCAGCACTGTAGCACATCAAGATCACTATGTCTAGTAAAGTGTTTCAGAAAGAAAGAACACAGGAGACTTCTGGAATTCTCTTCTATTTAGATTCTAAACATTCGTGAAAGGAGTGTTGCTTTAATATTTTCCTTAATTTAATATGAGGAACTTCACAGTTTGCTCTTGCCTCTTAATTCTTTTTAAGTGAAATGAAATTCTTTGTGTAGAGAAAGAGTAAGAATGCTGATGGGAGAATGAGACAGAGATGTGTATACACACATACACACAATTACATATGTTATCATAATATGTATATATTGTGTATCACAATGAAATAAGCAATGCATTGATATCTCTAAAGGCACAGAAGTATCTACAGTGAGTCTTCCTCCCATTCACTCCTGTCCTCCTAGCCAGAGATCCTCTCTCCAGAAACAACCAGTTTAAACAGTTTCTTGTGTAGCTTTCCAGACACAATCTACTTATATTTAAATAATTATGTAAATATTCATTAAAACCCACAAATACTATATGCACTGTCCTACAACTGTTTTTGTTTTTAAACATTTATAATCTATTTTGAAGTTTGTTTTGTATCAGCACATATAGAGCTGCTTCATTTATTTTTATGGCTGCATAGTATTAGTATTCCATTATGGAATATAATGTTTAATATTACATTCAATCACACAAAATAGAATTAATATTACATTAATATTGATTGATTTAATTTTAGCATATTTATGATGTTTGTTAATGGTATATTAATACTTAACCAGTCCTCTATTTTATTTGCTTTCCATCTTTTGCTATTTGAAACCATACTGACCAGGCACAGTGGCTCATGCCTGTAATCCCAGCACTTTGGGAGGCCGAGGTGGGCAGCTCACCTGAGGTCCGGGGTTTAAGACCAGCCTGGCCAACATGGTGAAACCCCATCTGTACTAAAAATACAAAAATTAGCTGGACGTGGTGGTGCATGCCTGTAGTCCCAGCTACTGAGGAGGCTGAGGCAGGAGAATTGCTTGAATCCAGGAGATGGAGGTTGCAGTGAGCTGAGATCACACCACTGCACTCCAGCCTGGGTGACAGAGTGAGACTCCAACTCAAAAAAAAAAAAAAGAAACCATGCTAAAAGTATGTCATTTGCATATGTATAAGAATATCTGTAGATGAGAAAGACTGCTAGGTTAAAGTGTATGTGTATTTGTAATATTTACAGATATTACCAAAAAATGTCCTTCATTTACATCACCATGGCCTCAGCATTACAATGTGTTTATCAGATTTTTTTATATTCACAATTCTAATAGATGAAAAATACTATCCCATTTAGTTGTAATTTGTGTTACTCTAATTTGAGTGTGGTTGATCCTTTTTTTCATATGATTAAGAGCCATTCGTATATCATTTTCTGTGAGCCATCTGTTCATATCTATTTTTCTTTTCTTGTTTATGATTTGTCTTATTTCTGTCAACTGTAGAAGCTCTTTCTGTGTATAAAAAATGTGCCTATTAGGTTTAGGAATTGTAGAACTTTCCATCCTCCCCCATTCCTTGATTGTCATATATGTTTATGGTGAAGTTTTTGTTTTAAAATGCCATACTTTTTTGTGTGTGTTGAATTTGGCACTCTGGCTTTATACTATTCATACAAAGCCTTCCCCATTCTGAGATCATAAACACAACCCATGCTGTCCTGGTGCTATTACAGCTTCCCTTTTCACAGTAGATCTCTGATTCAACTAGACTTTATTGAGATAAAAGGTGCGAGATAGGTAGTCGTCTTTTTTTTTTTCGTTGTAAATGGCTATCTAGTTTTCTCGAACTACTGGCCTTGTGTCTTTTCCCTGTTGATTTGAAATGCCACCTTTATTGCACACTTCAGTGGTTCCCAACCTTTTTGGCACCAGGGACTGGTTTTGTGGAAGACAGCTTTTCCCCAGACCGGGGTGGGGGATGGTTTCAGGATGACTGAAGCGCATTACTTTATTGTACACTTTATTTCTATTATTACTACATTGTAATATATAATGAAATAATTATATAACTCACCATAATACAGAATCAATGGCAGCCCTGACCTTGTTTTCCTGCTCTAGAAGGTCCCATCTGAGGGGGATGGGAGACAGTGACAGATCATCAGACATTAGATTCTAACAAGGAGCACGCAACCTAGGTCTCTTGCATGCACAGTTCACAATAGGGTTCATGCTCCTATGAGAATTCAATGCCCCAGCTGATCTGACAGGAGGCGGAGCTCAGGCAGTAATGTGAGCAGTGGGGAGTGGCTGTAAATACAGATGAAGTTTCACTTGCCAGCCTGACACTCACCTCCTGCTGTGCAGACCTGTACCAGTCTGGTCCGTGGCCTTGATTTCCATATGTATGTCTCTTGACCCATTTCCCATCTTAGTAATTCATGCCATTGACCTTCCCATCTATCCACCACACTGCTCTATGATGTGTTTTTAATATCCAGGCGAACTCATCCTCTCAGGGCTGTTCTTTGTTGAGAAATACTTTACTGTTTTCACATTATTTAACCATGAGATCTTTAGAATCAACTTGTGCAATAACCCCAACAGTTTTTTTAAAATTCTGGAAGTATTTTTTTGTTTAAATTGGAAGTGCCTTAAATTATATAGATATAATCGAGATAATTGTCATCACCTTTTAAAATTTTGCCTTAGTAGCATTTTAAAGTTTTCTTCATATAAATTTTGCATATTCCTTAAGATTTGCTGGGGATTTTGCCCTGTTGCTATTATCATAAATTATATCTCTTCTTTTGTGTCATTTTGCTGGTGTGTGTAAAATATATAAAATATCCCTTAATAAGGTTGTTTAAAAATTAATACCAAATGCCTTTTACATATCCTTGAAGATGATCATATATCATTTCACTTTGGTCTATTTATAAGGTGAATTGTTTTGATAGTATAAGACCCTCGTGTTCTCTATGAACCCATAAAAAAGGACGATTTTATGTTCTTTGCAGGGACATGGATGAAGCTGGAAACCATCATTCTCAAAATTATTCCTTGAAAGTTTGTTAGAATTCTCCCTCTGAAGCTATCTCATCCTGATTTTGCTTATTTGTATATTTATTTATTGGAGGGAAGGTGGCTCTTTAACATCTATTTCATCTGTGATATTGACATATTTACATTTTCTGTGTTTTCTTTGGCTAAGGTGTGGTTCCTTAAGTATATGTTACATATTATTTACTGAAAATCTTCAGTTACTGTTTGAGTCTCTTCTGATACAGGGTGAGGTTATCTCTTATTGTTGAGTTGTTTTCAAAAGTAGTGGTTCTTTCCTTATAGTCTATGTTTTATGGAATTTGACAATCATGTCTCCCATTCATTTAGATATTAAGATATTAAGGACTATTGCATAATCTTATCATCAGGATGGTAATACTGTAGGCCGTACTGTATGATTACGCTGCTCTGGGGACTGTGATTGCTTTCTTTGGTACCTTTGCCCAGTGGTGTCCAGTTTTACTGCTGATTGTGCTTCATAGTGTCAGTTCTTAACAGATACAGTTTATCTCAGTCTTATATATTATAGGCTCTCAGTAATTCTAGTGAGTAAAGTACTTGGTTATTGTCTGTTATGGGTTCATTTGTAAAGGATGTAAAAGACATGTTCCTACAAAAATTAGCCAGGCATGGTGGTGCATGCCTGTAGTAGACCCAGCTACTCCAGAGGCTGAGGTAGAAGGAACACCTGAGCCTGGGAGGTTGAGATTGCAGTGAGCTGAAATCGTGCCACTGCAGTCTGGTATAGGCAACCAAGTGAGATCCTGTCTCAAAAAAAAAAAAAAAAAAAATTGAATTAATAATTTTGGTAAATATATATGTATTCAGATACGTTAAAGGATAGCATTTTGCATACTTGTCTGGTAGAATGAGTTGGAAATAATTTTTAGTTACAGTAAAAAGTTCTTTAGAGAGCTAAAAAGTTTTAGTGGTATTTTTGCTTTTCCAAATACCACATGTCCCAGAATTTGGCAAGGAAATAGAAAAAGGAAATAGAAATCACAGTGCTGTAGTAACAGAGGTGCAAAAAAAAAAAATGATAATGTTGGTCAAAATGTATAATGTTAAGAAAAACAGTGTTTGTGGTTAATAAAAGTGTATTGATTTTGTTCAAATTTTGTTGAGAAAATATTCTCTCCTTTTCTTATAGACTTATCTAAAAACAGACTGGTTGAAGTTCCAATGGAATTGTGCCATTTTGTATCACTGGAAATTCTTAATCTGTATCACAACTGTATCAGAGTCATTCCTGAGGCCATCGTTAATCTGCAGATGCTGACTTACCTGAACTTGAGGTAGGTTAAACATAAAAGTTGTAATCAAATTCAATGAAAGAAATAAAAAACTTATGCTTTCATTTCTATCCATTTTTTCCCCTTTTTGCAATTCTTGATTTTTCTTTGATGTAGATCACACACAGATGTTTTAAGTAATAACTTTTCTAATAAATTTGTAATGTTGTTAATACTGTCCTTGGTGCTAGACTTCCCTGAATGTGAATAAGACAAGGTTTTTTTTTTAAAAAATGATTTATATTATATCATTTGTTCTCTTTGTCTAATTGGCATTTGTAAGGTTGTAGTTATGTTGTCTTCAAGTATTCATGTAGATTTTGGAGGAGGAAGTATAAAGGAAGTGAAAAAGAGTTTGGTTGTCAGGACAAACAAGGAGCAAAAAAAAAAAACGAGAAAGCCTGGGTGATCTTTGGCAATTATTGGTAACATTGGGCTTTGCTACCTAGTACTAATTGAGCCCATTCACTTTAAGCCTTCTTAAGAAAGTTGAGGAGCACTGAACAACTCTAGCCAGATACAAAGTTTGCTATCTATCTTTACATCCCGCTAACTTAGGTCAGTGTTTGCTGAGCATGGTTTAGTAATGTGCATTGATTGATTATGCACAACATAATATCATATATTAATGCCCCTGAGTAGCTCTGATATTAAGAAAATCAGTTATTTTAAGGCCTTGGTTTTAGACTTTGCAGCTAGGTTCTCTGGTCAAATTCTAAATCCTTTCCCCATATCTGGGATGTCAGGAGAGAAAGGGAAACTGTTTCATCAAATATATCTTTACGGTGAATACAAGATCCCCAATTGCAAGCCTGAATGTAGCCTTTACTCATGTCATTGCATCATGTTAGTGTGCAAAGGGGAGCAAGACTTGTGTTGAATAACAGATATACCCAACATCAAAGTTCAGAAAGTTCAATGAACCAGGTATAATGTCAGTGGTTTTTTAGTTTTGATTTTAGTTTTGATTTAGTTGGCTACTGAAAATTACTGGTTTTGTCTTGTTTTCCTTGCAGTCAAAAATGAGTTTCTGGCCGGGTGTGGTGGCTCAGGCCTGTAATCCCAGCACTTTGGAGGCCGAGGCGGATGGATCGCCTGTCAGGAGTTCGAGACCAGCCTGGCCAACACGGTGGAACCCCCGTCTCTACTAAAAATACAAAATTAGCTGGGCGTGGTGGCGCATGCCTATAATCCCAGCTACTCACGAAGCTGAGGCAGGAGAATCGCTTGAACCCGGGAGGCAGAGGTTGCGGTGAGCCGAGATAGCGCCATTGCACTCCAGCCTGGGTGACAAAAGCGAAACTCCATGTCAAAAAAAAAAAAAAAAAGAGTTTAAGTTGCATTTCTGTAGAAGTGCTTTTTTTTTTTTTTTTTGATATGCAGTCTCACTCTGTCACCCAGGCTGGAGTGCAGTGGCGCCATCTCAGCTCACTGCAAGCTCCGCCTCCCGGGTTCACACCATTCTCCTGCCTCAGCCTCCCAAGTAGCTGGGACTACAGGCGCCGGCCACCAGGCCTGCTAATGTTTGTTTTTTTGTTTTTTTGTTTGTTTTTTGTTGTTTTTTTTTTTGAGACGGAGTCTTGCTCTGTTGCCCAGGCTGGAGTGCAGTGGCGCGATCTCGGCTTACTGCAAGCTCCGCCTCCCGGGTTCACGCCGTTCTACTGCCTCAGCCTACTGAGTAGCTGAGACTACAGGCGCCCGCCACCACGCCCGGCTAATTTTTTGTATTTTTAGTAGAGGCGGGGTTTCACCATGTTAGTCAGGATGGTCTCGATCTCCTGACCTCGTGGTCCACCCGCCTCGGCCTCCCAAAGTGTTGGGATTACAGGCGTGAGCCACTGCGTCCGGCCAAGTGTATTTGGTTTTTTTTTGTTTTTTTATTGTCAGGGTTGAAAAAAATCCTAGCAGGTTTTTAAGTAGCCTTAACTTCTTTTTGGTAAATAAGGTGTAGGTTACTGTTAGGATCGTCTGGAGGCTCATATATCTAATCTTCACTTTTGCAGATTTCTAACTTATCTGACCATTTTGAATTTTCTTACTGTTTCTGCCATAGTGGGGTGTTAATAACCTTGGAATTTCCTGGTGCAGCAAGCATAAGTGTCTATAGAATTTGGGTCAGTATCTCCTAAGACATCTGTACTCAAATTCCAACATATACAGGGGAAAGCATGTGTAGTTGGTCTGTTTACTTAGCTACTCCTGTCCTGCTGGGACATTTTCACTGCTGGTAGTCCTGGATGCAGTCAGTCTATATATTTAACTTTGCATTGTTGTATTTAGTCCGTGTTCATTGAGAAGCTTTTGGGTATAGATAACATTTTACTTTTACAATGATAGGGATTTTAAAATGCTAATCACACTAAATAATGTCATCTTAAAATGTATATTATATTTTTAGAACATTAGTAAAATGGTTTTGGTGTGACGGTTTCCATGTCACACCTAGTTGAGAATAGATTATTGCTGTCTTCAGATGGATAGGAAGAATATATTGCAGTATGGATCTGAGGATGTTTTAAGGCAAAGACTGAGAATTCATTGAAACGGATCATGGCTGAAGAGGACCATGTGGTATGTTATAAACAGTTTTGTGATGAATTCCTGGGTAATGGAAAGGAAAAAGAATATAGGAAGAGGCTGTTAAGCATCTAACTCTTCAAATATGGTTTACAGTCTGTAATTTTTAGCTTCCTGGTTGCATCTGTTTTCTCCCACTTACATGGGTCATTCTGTTTTTGTTCTGTTTTTCTTTGCCCACTTCTCCTACTTTTAATATTACCATGTTTGAGACCTATTCTCCCATACTGAATCATGTGCTCTTTGAAGGAATTTGACAAATAGAGAAAATTTGAGGAAAAGCTTATCTCACAGAGGTATTGTATAAAGATAGCTATCCTCTAAAGTTGTTGAAAGCCAGATACTATATATACATATATAATTATTTTCAAAACCTCCTATAAAATTTTTTACATGAGTATAAATGTATAACATAAAATAGTAGGCTGGGCGTGGTGGCTCACGCCTGTAATCCCAGCACTTTGGGAGGCCGAGGCAGGCAGATCCCTTGAGCCCAGGAGTTCGTGACCAGCCTGGGCAACATGTTGAAACCCTGTCTCTACTGAAAAAAAAAAATACAAAAAGTAGCCGGGCGTGGTGGCGTGCACCTGTAGGCCCAGCTACTTGGGAGGCTGAGGTGAGAGGGTCTGGGAGGTTGAAGCTGCGGTGAGCCGTGATTGTGCTACTGCATTCCAGCCTGGGCAACAGAACAAGACCCTGTCTCAAAATAAAGAAAGAAAGAAATAAAATAAAATAAAAATATTAATGAGAGTAATCTTTAAAGTAATCAGAAAGCTGGTCCTCTTGTGTTATTCAATTACAAGGCCTTTAATTCCTATTTGATTACTGGGTATAGTTGAAACATGTCTTCTAGGAATTGGACCCTTGAAATTGAGATATTTATCAGATTTGATGTTGAATGCAATATAGCTTTTGACTAAAAGATGTATTAGTATCTGTGAAACAGTGACTGTCACATTTGTTTACTTCCAAATATGTAATTGTATCTAGAAAATACCAGTGGCATCTAATAAAATTCTTTTGAAGTCTTCTCAGATGTTGAGTAGTATCATCCACATGATAGTGTTGTCTGTGTGAGTTCTTCCTGTCCACAAACTACCACCCCACTCCCAGCCATCCCTAAGCCTGGTAAGCAGGAGGGACTCAGAATATCCTGCTTGTGTGTGATGACAACGTGATGTCTCCTCCACAACAACCAGGGTTAGCCATGGTGGCCTTTTCACGTCTTTTCTGCTCCTCCTGGATATTATTAAGTTAGCAAAATAAAATATATATTTTGTTGGGTATGGTGAAGGGTCGTAGTGGACTTCATTGACTTTTGACCTTTGGGGAGAGACTGCCAATCCCCTCACTTGAAAAGGACACAGAGACTTAGGATGCTGCAAACACACCACTTTGTAGAAGAGCTAATCTAGTGTTTTTTCTTCAGTAGTTATAAATGGGATAGTATGCCAAAGAAAAAACTTAGATATCCAAGATAGAAGTATATAATCAATGCAGGACATTATCATTAATTTTGATGTATGGGGAAGTCGGTGTGAATTTCTTAAAATTAAAGAAACTGTAAATTGCTTTTGAGCTCACACTTAAGGTAGATGATATCAAGTATAGTATGATCTGAAAGAGCTTTAACAAATAGGCAAGTATATCTGATTTTATAAACAAGTACCCTAAAATACTTTCTTTTCTGTAGCACTTAGAAATTTTCCTCTTATTTCTATTAATTGAAAAGAAAGACTTGTTAGATCAAATAGTGCCAAGAAGCTGGTTTTCAAATTTTCACAGATTTTGTCTGTCTGTACTTAAAATCAATGTGACCTCACTGTATTTAGATTTTTTTCTTCTCTCAATAAATTGCATGTAGAAATTACTAATTTTGTATATTCCAAAGTAGGAAGATGCCATATGAAGCTACTTTGAATTCATGGGAAACATTCAAAACTGATTACACCCTCTGGGGTATATGGTGTATTTCAGCTGAGTAAACAGCCATAAATATTTGATAGTGATGGTGATAGTGATGGTGATGATAATGATGATGACTATGATGGTGGCGGTGGTGGTGATATGTCACTGCCTAACCAGCTTCTTGGCTGATATGTTGTCTTTAAATGTCAAAAGGCTGCTTGTTGCCAACAACCTCTAGTCCTAAATTAGAGATAAATTTAATTAGCACATGAAAAAAATCCTTACTGTGAAGTGCAGTTAAAAACACTTACATATTTTTCACATTTTCTCACATGACAGAAATGTTATGTTTGTGGAAAATATTAATTTACTGCTGTTTATGTAGCCTGTGTTTGAAGGATTTGGGCTTTTAATCTTTGCCTCTTGGCGTTCACAACAAAAGGTTATGTTAGTTTAGTATATGTGCCACTGTGTCTTTTCCTGTTATAAAGTGTCTTAATCCAAGACATGTGGCCAAGAACAATAAAAATGATTAAGCAAGATTTGTTCCTATAGAGGAACCAACACTTTGAACCTGAGTTACACAGGAAAGCCTCACAAAGTTTAAAATCTATTTTAAGATGCTGGAGAGTTTGTTGTTGATGAGCCTCATGAAGAAAATGTACCGTAGGAAAATAAAATAACCCAGACTAGCAAAACTCTTGGCAATAGTAGGAGTGTTGTGAATCTAAGAATAGGGACCTTGGTTAAAAAGTCTCATTTCAGCGTTAGCGGCTGCCAAGAAATGAAAGTTCTGTATAGTATTTGATCATATTGCTTCCAGAAGTCGTGGTGAGTGCTTTTACTTTTCTAGGGTGAAATACACTCAGCTAGGCCTGGTTTATTCATTAGAAGCCCCAACCTCTCCCAACCTACTAGGAGTGGGTTCTGAAGCATTGCCTGTAAAGAACAGGGCGGTCTCTTGAACAAAATGTTATCACACCATAAAAGGAATCTGTTTTGGCTGCTTTCTCTGCAGCCTGGCATTCTTTTTGGCTGCTGAACAATGTGCAGAAAGAGCCAGCTTCCTGATGGTCCTATAACCCGTATCCCCACATTCCTCTGGGAGTCACACTGAGAAGTCATCTTGGATTGGGACAAGCGTCTTGCATGCTAGGGTTGCCTTAGAAAACACAGACTTTATACTTTTTTTGTTGTGAACTAAAAATTAAATTTACCTACATTTCTTCTTACTTGTAGAAGAAATGTCTTCTCTCCTTGCACTGACAATTCTAAAGAAAGTCTCAATTGTAGGCTAGTGTTTCTTCTCTCTTAAAAAATGAAAGAATTGATGATGTCTTCCTAAACTGGAAAGGAGGAGGAGTTTTGTTCAATTCGATAAAAATGTGTATCCCACATTCTTTCATGAAGATCTTACCCCATTCAAAGAGAAAATGAGAACACTTTAGTGTGTATATTAATGTATATATTTTCGAGCTGGTCTTTGGTAGCCAGGTTTTGTTTTGTGAAATGATAGATCAGCAGAAAGACACCAAAAACACAGTGAACTGAACTGGAGTTTGAAAGTGAACTGACTTAAAATTTGAAAATATTTTTCACAGGATAGCAGAGTTGGAAGAGGCCATTGGAGTCATCCAGTGCATATGCACGGCCAACCATGTGGAGTTTACGCTTTGCCTTTTCTAGTGCTCACTGGGCATCTATTTTCAAGGTGGAACCCGTAGCCAATGGTCCCTAAAATTATTAATGTGTTTATAAATTATTGTGCCTGTAAAATTATGTCCATTGCCATTGGTAGCTGACAGGCTTTATAAAGTGTGAATGAGTGAATGATTGGCTATTTCTTATCAGATTGAATTCCTTTTAGGATAGTTCATATTTGGCATAACTTCCAAAGAGGATTTTCCCATTATTACATATCACCTGATCATAGCTGTTGTTTTGGATCAGTGTGTATTGAAAAAAAGAACAGAGAGACACAAAAGGGATATTATGACTTTGATAACTACAGTAGTGTCAGAATGTGTTGGTTTTGTTTTCAGTTCTGTTTCTGATCTTAATAGAGTTGTTAAGATCTTTGTGCAGCAGGTTAGTGCTCTGGAACTGAGGTAAATACCCACTCCTAATTCAATTGTATATATTTTTTTGTTGTATATATTATTTTGTTTATAATATATATATTGTCAAAGTTTATTCTGCCAGCCCCAAATGAACAAGTTCCAAATTGCATTTATTTGTCTAATGAGACAGATAAAAAGCACTGTGAAACATTGCCATTTCATCAATAATCAACTTACTATATATCCTCTAAGAACACTGCACTTTACTAAGTTCTATAACAAGTGCTGTAGAGAAAAAGAGAGATTTTTTTTTTTTTTTAAACATACATATATAAAAGGTGTGGATTTTGGGGATCATCACCACCACCACTTTTTTTCTTTCTTCTTTCATTTTTACTTTTTCTTTTCTTTTATTTTTTTTTTATTTTTATTTTTATTTTTTTTTTTGAGGCAGGGTCTTGCTCTATTGCTCAGGCTAGAGTGCAGTGGTGTGATCACAGCTTACTGCAGCCTTGACCTCCCTGGGCTCAGGTGACCCTTCCATTTCAGCCTCACTAGTAGCTGGGACTACAGACGTGCGCCACCATGCCCAGCTAATTTTTTTTTTTTTTTTTTGGTAGAGATGGAATTTTGCCATGTTGTCCAGGCTGGTTTCGAGCTCCTGGGCTCAAGTGATCTGCCCACCTTGGCCTCCCAAGGTGTTAGAATTACAGATGTGAGCCACCATGCCTAGCCACCACTACTTCTTAATAGCTAAATAGGATTTAAGATTAACCATCACACCATCAGATCTGAGCCCTTCAACAACCCTTAACTTTGGATAGGAAATAGGAAAGTGGTTTATCCCTAGGCTACACTATTTCATAATTAAGAGAAATGAATGAGATATATTTCTTTGACATTTTATAGGTCACTAAGCACTTTCACCTCTGTTACCTTGTTGAACATGATCTCTATTGCATTTCATGCCCCTTAAGACAGTTTCATAATTGTGAAAATAGTTGTTAGGGATTTTCCAAGGGAACAACATCAGTATTTACACAAGGAAGGCCTTTGTATTTTTAAAATTTCTACTGTAGCTATAATTGGTTCCCATTGTTATTTCTGATACTATAAATTTGTGCATTCTTTTTCTTTATCCACTGTTATGGAAGATGGTGTGTTTTAATAACTTTTTTTTAACTTGGCTTTTGATTTTGGATATTTTGCTCATTGATTACCAGTGATTTTTTCTTTTCTTACAGGAGCATTTAAGTCCACAATTTCCCTGTGCATAGTGCTTTAGCTGACTCCTAAAAGTTCTGCTATGCAGTGGTTGTTAATCACTCCCAGGCTTTTCTACTTTCCATTATTACTTCTGTGGCTTGTGAGTGTTAAATTTCTTTTTATTTTCATTTTTGGTGATGGGCAGGGTCTTGCTCCATCACTCAGGCCGGAGTGCAGTGGTGCGATTACGGCTCACCACAGCCTTGACTTCCAAGGCTTAAGCTATCCTCCCACCTTAGCCTCCGCAGTAGCTGGGACTACAGGCATGCACCACCATGCCCAGCTAATTTTTAAATTTTTTTGTAGAGATGGAGTCTCGCTCTGTGGCCTAGGCTGGTCTCAAACTCCTGGACACAAGTGATCCACCTACCTCAGACTCCCGAAGTGCTTGGATTACAGGCGTGAGCCACCACACCTGGGCTAAATATTTATAGAACAGTTTTTAAAGTTATCTTTAAAAGTTTACTTTTAATTTAGTTATATTGTGTCAGAGAATATTATCTGTTTGAAATAGATTCATTGATTTGGTCAAGTTTTGCTATGCATAGTTAATTTTGTAAATATTCCACATACGCTTGAAAACAATATATGTTTTCTAAGTCTGGTATGCAGGGTTATAGTAAGTACAGCAAATTTAACATTTTAATTTGGGGTTTCACATTTCCTCCATTGTAACACATTTTGCATCTGCAGGTCTGCAGGCAGAGATAACCTGGAAAGGTACATTAGACAAGGCACCTGGTACTCTTTTTGCCTGTTGCAAAATTGTTCACAATTTTTTTTCTGATACTCCAAATACTTCAGATTTATTTATTTATTTATTTATTTATTGAGACTTGTTGAGTCTTGTTCTGTCACCCAAGCTGGAGTGCAGTGGCATGATCTTAGCTCACTGCAGCCTCCGCTTCTTGGGTTCAAGCGATTCTCCTGCCTCAGCCTCCCGAGTAGCTGGGATTACAGGCTCCCGCCACCATGCCCGGCTAATTTTTGTATTTTTATTTGAGACAGGGTTTCACCATGTTGGCCAGGCTGGTCTCGAATTCCTGACCCCAGATGATCCGCCCCTCTCAGTCTCCCAAAGTGCTAGGACTGTAAGCGTGAGCCACTGCGCCCAGCCCAAATACTTCAGATTTATATCACCACATACAAGAATTGTGCACCTTCATGAACTATTGGAACAGGTCTGTAGGTAGCAAAAAACCAAAAAGAATGAAAAGAATATCAGCAGTGATATTCAGTGGGGATGGTGAAATGTTTCCTTTCAGATCGTGTGTCCTAAGAACTGGGAAAGCTTGTTTGTGTGTGGGTGGCTGTGAGGGGTGGGCTGAAGCAGTAGCTAGTGTTTTAGGGCAGTTCATTTACTTTTGTTCAATCAATAATTTGAATGGGTGATCTTCAGGGAATTTAAGTAAACTGTTATGAGTTGTGGCCCCTCAAGTAAATTAGTCCCAGAACCAGACCCTTGTGACCTCAGTACCAGTAGGAGAGAACAGCCTGGGATTTTCAGCAGAGGCAACCTTTGAACATTTGACCACGGTGCCAAAAATCTGCAAGCAGTTGTTTACAGAATTCTTAGGACCAGCCTGGAGTCCTTTCATTCCACCTTGCATGATAAGATCGGTAAAGGAAGTCTCACTTTCTGTATTCCTTAGGAGTCACTTTTTTTTTTTTTTTTTTTTTGAGACAGGCTGGAGTGCAGTGGCGCGATCTCTGCTCACTGCAAGCTCTGCCTCCTTGGTTCACACCATTCTCCTGCCTCGGCCTCCCTAGTAGCTGGGACTACAGGCGCCCGCCACCACGCCCGGCTAATTTTTTGTATTTTTTTTAGTAGAGACAGGGTTTCACTGTGTTGGCCAGGATGGTCTCGATCTCCTGACTTCGTGATCCACTCACCTCGGCCTCCCAAAGTGCTGGGATTACAGGCATGAGCCACCGCGCCTGGCCTAGGAGTCAATAAGTTTTTTTAACTTAGATTTTTAGAATCCCAGAAGGAAATATCTGCTGCCACAGCACTTTAAAAATACATGATCGGCCGTCTCAAAAAAAAAAATGTATATATATATGATCAATGTCCAGGTAGGATGTAGGTGATACCAGCTTAGAGAGAAGTTGGCTAGTCTTGTTAGACATAAAGTCTTAGGATTTACACACATTTCGTATTTTCTCTGAGCTTAGAATAGGTTCTTGGACAGAGCAGGAACTCAGCAGGTGTAGAAAATAATCGACTTCTTTTCAGTATTTGACACGATAGCGCCTTCCTTTGTTGTCTTTGGTCACATGCTTTCCTGGTCACTTTTCTACTTCTTCCTTTTTCTTCTCTATTGCCGTATCTGGATATTCTTTCTCTTCCTGCAACTTAGTGCTAGAGTTCCCTAAAGCTTTGGTCTTCAATCTTCTCTCCAAGACCTTATGCCTCTTGTGTCTCAAATATGTTCTTTATCCCTTTGACTCAGTTGAGCACTAGCCCTTATTTCCCCGGTTCCCTAATATTCAGTTCCTCTTAGATGTCCTAGTGACCCTCAAATTCCAGTATTTTCTAGACTAAGCCCATTTTCTTCTTTTCCAAATTAGTGTATCTTCGATCCTTGTTTCTGTTCATGCTCCTACTGTTTTTCTCCAGCACCCCAGGTCAGAATCTCAGAAATTATCTTTGACCCCTTTCCTCCATTCATTTTTACATAAATCAATCATTAACTACTAGTTCAGTATCTCATTGCCTCGTGCTTGGAATTCTGTGCCCTCCTTCCACTGTTTTCCTGGTTTACCTATACGTTTTATTCCAGAGGAAATGAGAAAAGGCTGCACTGTGTAGAGGGGAGATCACAGAATTTGATCTAAAGCCTGACCCACCCGGTTTCAAACCTGAACACAGAGGCACTCACTAGCCAGGCAACTTATAATGAATTATTTAAATTCTCTGAATGTCAGTTTTTGTGTCTGAAAAGTGGGAGGTCTTAGTACTTATGTTACAAGATGGTTGTGAATATAAATAAAATAATCGTCTTAGTGCCAACACAGTCCCTTATATATATTAGCCAAGAAATATTTGTTGACTTGTTGAATTAAGTTTTGTGGCATGCTGTGTCATCATGCAAATTGAAATATGGGTTAAGAAGCAAAGTGTCAAAAGAGCTAGTATTTGAGTAAAGTAAGTGGATTTTTTAGTATTTTTGGCAAAGAGTAAAATTTTTGGCAAAATTTTACTCTGTGTAAAAATGTTAGAACACTAAAGAAGAATCTAGTTATTAGTAGTTGTCAAGTTATACAATAGAAGCTCTCTGAAGATTCATTTCCTTGGAGGGATGAGTAGGAAAAAAGGATGTACGTACACTAATATCCATGCATGTTCCACATTCAAACATTTCTAGAAATAAATGGAGAGGAACGCGTCTTCAAGTGGTAAATGGCAATATGCAGGCATCTTAATTTTTATTATGAATATTTTTATTACCTTAATGTCCCTAGGTAAAAATTGATCTCAGTAGACTGTGCTCACCTAAGTCAGTATCAGTATCCCTTTCCTTTTTTAAGGGGGAAAGATGTTAAAGTAAAAAATATATATTTTTGGCCAGGCGCCGTGGCTCATGCCTGTAATCCCAGCACTTTGGGAGTTGAGGCAGGCGGATCACGAGGTCAGGAGTTTGAGACCAGCCTGACCAACATGGTAAAACCCCGTCTCTACTAAAAATACAAAAATTAGCTGGGCGTGGTGGTGTGCACCTGTAATCCCAGCTATTCAGGAGGTTGAGGCAGGAGAATCGCTTGAAAATGTATGTTTTCTAGGCTGTGGTAGGTGGTATGGAAGAGAAGCAAAGTAGGAATACCTTCCTGATAGTAGGAAACTAGGGTTGATTTCACCTGGCACATAGCTCCAAAAAGTGGGAGAATTATCTCCACTGCCCGTGTATCTTTCCTAGTCATTTAGTGATAATTTCCTGTGTGCCAGGAGCAATGATCTGCACAATGGTATTTTTCAAGACCCAGAGCTTAGGCCGCTACAAGTCTTAATACTTAAAAGCCCACATCTACATTGTTGCCTCTAAAAGTGTTTGCAAAATTAATATTTTGGCTGGTATTAGATATTGAGTCCTCTTTGAACATCCACAGTTCACTTATTTTGAAAGCTCAATTGATTTTGAGCATTCAATTCCATTTTAAAAGAGAGGAAATTTAAAGCAGTGGTTTTTAGAGCACAAAATAGGCCTTGATCTTTTGGAATTGAAGAACTCTTAGAAGAAAGGAGAGAAAATAATTAAGATAGAGCTAGTTATCAAAACTGCCCTTTGAAATCTAAGTGTAGACATTGGTAGCTTACATTGGTTGCTGACCGTTGGGGGGAATATATATATATGAATATTTTAAGCAGTGGCTTATTTATACTCACGAGGAGATAGACTATTATTGTGGGAAACCAGTTCAGTTGCAAGAGGTCAAATATGGTGCAGGTATGCATAGGAAAATGCACAGTGAAATAAATGACTGTTGCAGAAATTTGCCTGAATTCAGACTTGCTTTAGACACTCTGTTTTTGTTTTCTTGCTCTTCTCGCAGTTCTCTTTTCTAAAGTTAATCTTTTACCTTCTCAACACATGGCTTTTATGTGTTTGGAGTGTGAAATTGATTGGTGTAGCTTTCAAGACTTGTTTCAGATTCAATTCAAATGATGATTCTGTTTTTCTAGTCTGAAAACATTTTAAGTCTTCAAATGATTGCCACAGTCAGGTTGTAGTTAGCATAACTGCTTTCAAAGTTAGATTTAAACTTAGGCTCCCAGATTTAATATACATTATGTAATTAGGCACCTATAATATAAATATATAAGATAATAATAAATCTCTGTCCTAAAAATTAATGTCAAATGTTATTTTTTAGCTTTACATTTAAGTGTAAAGATAGTCTCTATTTGATTTTAGCTTTATAGCATAAAATTACAGTTGACCAGACTGTCACCAGGCAACTGAAAGCAAAGCTTTTGTTGTTGTTGTTGTTGTTGTTGCTCATTGTCTTAGACGTGTAATTAATGATGGTGGAATGTAGGGGAAGGGCAGGCAATGAAGGGGAAGCACTCAGTCATTAGGGGGAACCAGGGTGAGACATTTTGCCATGGTGGATTTTTCAGAATGGAACAAGCAGGAAAAAGGAAATGGTTCTCTATGGATATTGTTCACTGCTGTGTGCATATAAAGACAAGAGTCAGGTGTCATATGCAAAACAGCAAAAAGTTACTCTAACTTTGATGAGAAGCAAACAGGGTATTCATAAAAGAGCATAAAAACAAAATTAGGTGAGGTATCCTGTGAAAAGGAAACTTACTAGGCTAAAGTAAAATAATTGCTGTTTACTGTAGGTCGAGTGCCAAGCACAGACAGTAATATTCAAATCAACAATGACTGGATCCTTGCTAGCTCCTTTCCCTTGCTGAGACTCAGTATTGGATAAGCCCAGAGTATCCACGCTGTGAAACCTGCCCAGCTTTCTCTGTCACTCTTTAGATTCAGGCCTGTGTCATTTCCTTAATAGTTTTGTGATGGTTAATGACTTTACATCATTATTTCCATTACTATTTGAAAACAAGTAGTAAACAGAGATTGTAACCCCTGGATATTCATGCTTTTCCAGTGAAATGGCAGGATCCTGGAATTAGGAAGGATGAGAGAGAAAATGTCATTTATAGGATTATATGTTGTAGTCTTGGTTATCCAGATTGGAATTAGGTACATGGTTTGTTTGGGCCTGAAATTTTATAGCCCAGCCTGGTTCACCCTGGCATGTCTGAGCTATCTCTTTATTTTTAATTGGCATATGTTTTCAGTGAGGGAAAGATTAAACCATATTTTAAAGGTGGCTAAAATTTTAGCAATTAGGATGTACAATAAGTAAAATTAATAAATAGAGTCATACACCACATAATGACATTTTGGTCAACAATGGACCACATATGTGACAGTGGTATAAGATTATAATGGAGTTGAAAAATGTCTATGGCGTAGTGACATAGGCGTTGTAGCCACATCTTAACATCTGAGCATAACACATTACCCTTTCTATGTTTAGATGTGTTTAGATACAAAAATACTTATCATTGTGTCACAGTTGCCTACAGTATTCAGTACAGTAACGTGTTGTACAGGTTTGTAGCCTAGGAGCAATGGGCTATGCCATATAGCCTAGCCATGGAGTAGGCTAGACACCTAGGTTTGTGTAAGTACTTTCTGTGATATTCACACAATAACACAATGGCATGATGAAGCATTTTAAAGAAGGTATCGTTGTCATTAAGCAACACGTGGCTGTAAAATCGAGCTGAGCACACCTATGCTCTCTATGGTTACCTCCTCGCTGCTTTGTTACATTAGTGGCTGGGTGAGGTTTAATCTTTATATATGGTTGTGGTGTTGGGCTAAGCATTTTCACATCTATAATGTCGTGTTAGGTAGGTCTTATTGTCTCTGTTTTATAGCTGAGAAAACCAGAGAGATTAAATGATTTACCTGATTTGTGGCAAATCATCTCTATGGTATTTGAACCCAGGTCTTAAAATTTCACAGCAGGTGGCCTTTCTCTCTTTATCTCTTACTTAAAAATTGGCTCAGTCTGGGAGGGGCAGTCTCTTGACAATCTGAAAGGTTTTTACAATTGGTGACTTTTCTGCCACACCAAGCAACCAATTGAGTGAGTAAATTTGTTATATAAATTTTTCTATAAATTATTTTCTAAGTGAAAATAATTTTCTGTATTCTGTTAAGTGAATCCATTCACTGAAAATACAGAGGTATATTCCAGTAGAATTTAAAAATGTGGGTATTATGCTCTGTTAATAAAATCACCTGTAAGAACATAGCATGTCTTTATAATCACATATCTTAAGGAAAATAACCTTTTGATAAACCAATAATAAATAATATCAGATACTAAGATTGAGACTCAAACTATGGACATCAATAAGTGCCATAGTCAAAATACATCAAAATAGTACTCTAAAAGTAAAATCAGAAAAAGTGATTTGGTTTGTAAATTCCTTAATTTAGGAGTTAAGTGAGGGATAGTGGTACTTGAAGCCAAGATAAATGTATCCTGCAAATTTAGGCTGCCAAGAATGTTTAGATTATATTGAGCTGCCTTATTTCATCTTGAAATGATGAAATAGACAGATGAATCCAGCAGGAAGTCATTTAACTGAAAAAGATGGAAGATGAAGCATTCACAATAATATGGATTTGGTAAAAGCCCACTGCCTTCCCTCTCTTTCTCTTTCCTCCCCACCCTGATCTTCAACCCAGACTCTGCAGGGACAGTGACAAAGAGACAGGTTTGGGGTAGGGGTGGGGGTGTAGACTTGGCTCTGGTGATGTAGCTTGTCAGATACAATATGGCCTTATTTTCAAACGTTCTTTCAGCACAGAGCCAGTTTATAGCACCAAGGCTGCAGAAGACCAGGGATGTAGGATAGTGGATTGCGGCCTGAGGCACTTACTTGCTTGAGAAAAATTGCTGCCAGAAGAGTGGTTTCAAAAACCTGAGGCTGCTGCTGTGGTTGCTAGTGGGTAGAGGATTAAAGGGAATGCAGCTTTTCCTCTCCTGTCTAAATATTTGCTGGAGAGCAAATGGGTTTTTGTGTGCATGTGTATTTCCTTTTTCTATTGGGGAAATTACAAGTAATACAGGAACATCCTGTGATAAAATATATGAATTAGAGGCTGAGGGAGCAGAGAGATGAAGTCGAAGAAATGTGCCCCAGGTCTGTGGCCTGCTGTACGGTGACTAAATTCTTGGCATGGTGAATTGGTAAGTCTACAGATGATTAATTACAGTGTAAACAAGACATATATGGAACATAAATATGAGATAGGCCATTCCATCAGCAGCTTTTAGTGTAAAAAGCATCCGTTCCCATCAAAGAGACCATGAATGTTTTCACAAGCTTAAATTTTATTTTATTTTAAGTAAGTACCCACTCTGGAAGATTTCCAATGAGAATAAACCCATGTAATCTCAAATACTCACGCATCTGAATGAGCAGAGCTTTCTTTGTGTTTCTCAAAGTAGTATGATACATGACTCTCCCAGTTCCATATCTGCTAATCTGGTTAGATCCCTGCACCAACTAGTGAGACGGATAACTTAGAGTGTAACTCTGAGTTTCCAGGCAAAGAAATGTAGGAAAGATCTTAACTTGTATTTGTTAACTCTGCTAAAAATAGGAATATAGAACTTCCTTGAAAATACTAATCTTTGTTCTCATTATCCCTCTTCAAAAGGAGGTTTACGTATGGCTCCAAATAAATAGACTTGCCTTATTAACATTTTTATTTGCCGATCCTCACTTTATAAAATTGCATATTAACAAATATTTTATAACCACAAGTTACATTTCAAATTATTTACTTGCCATCTTTTAATAAACTGAGTTCTCTTTTCTGAAGGAGCCTTTTTTGGAGCTTGAAAAAAGCCCTCACAGCAGGGTAACAGGAAGACCCCCTCCTCCAGCCAAAAGAGTCCCACTGAGCCCCTGCTGGTGAGAGAGAGCCTTGGGAGGGATGTGAGAGGCAGAAACACAGGCTGCTGGCCCTAGCTCCTCCCTTCCACCGTCCCCAGAGACCAGGAGAGAGTGCCAGTGCGGGCCCATTGCCCTTATTCTCTTGGTCCAATCCTGCTAACTAGGGAAAGTGAAGAGCTGGTTGGTCTTTTGCAAGCCAGGAACCTACCAGGAGGGCACTCAATCTCCTCCCTCCTTCTGCTGGACCCTCTTAAAGAAAAATCTGCCTCTTTCTGGAAATAGCTTTTTCCATGGGTCTGCACAATGGAGAGAAGATATGACTGTATCTCTTCTTGCTAAAACATAGTTACATGGGTAATTGAGTGCCCTGGAGCAGCAGAGATATCAAGGTGTTGACAAGGCCGTGCCCAGATTAGAAAGGTTCTTTCCACAGCACAGCACCTGCTTTTTCTGAGCTCATCAGGTAGAGCTGCCCTTCAGTTAACCAGATTTCTGCTCCCTCATATGGAGGAGAGTCAAACTTCTAATTGAAGAATGACATACATTCAGAAAAGTGCACAGATCATAAGTATACATCTCAAAGAATTTTCATGTTCTCACTCATAGGTGGGAATTGAACAATGAGAACACTTGGACGCAGGAAGGGGAACATCACACACCGGGGCCTGTCGTGGGGTGGGGGGAGGGGGGAGGGATAGCATTAGGAGATATACCTAATATAAATGACGAGTTGATGGGTGCAGCACACCAACATGGCGCATGTATACATATGTAACAAACCTGCACGTTGTGCACATGTACCCTAGAACTTAAAGTATAATTAAAAAAATAAAAAATAAAAAAAAAGAATTTTCACAAATAGGAGCACTCGTAACACATATCCAGGTCACATTTATCATTTTATAATGATGTTTCTTTCCTGATGATAAAAGCACTTGTAGAAAGTTTGGAAAATACATCAAAGTATAATAATGGAAATAAAAACCATCCATTGTACCTATACCCGAAGAGGAGTACCAATAGTATTTTGGTGTATTTCCATTCTGTCTGTCTCTCCCCTTCACATACACAGATACATGCATGTCTATAAATACACTCACACAGGAACACAGCTTCTGAAACTTTATGCATGTGTGTGCAAACACACAGCAGTTTTATTAAATAGTTACACTGAATGACATACAGATTTTTAGATGTTTCACTCTGTGGTTGTTGGCTTCAACACCAGAAGGGCAGAGAAAGAAAGGGAAACTGAAACCCATCTGTCTTTTTGCTTGGTAGCAGGAAAAAGGGGCTTTTTGTGGGGGAGGAGATTGAAATAAATGGCTGACATATAAATAAGGATGGTTCGTAGATTTTATTTATCCAGTATTTTCCATCTCCATGAAAACTAAGCACTGATGATAGAAAGTTCAGAAACTTCTGGGTAGAGACCCTCTTCTTGTAGAGCAGAGATGAGACATCAACTTAGACTTTTTTGGCTGCTCTGTGGAACTAAACCCCTCTGGCCTGCAGTTCCACTTTGCCAGAAGACCAACTTTCCTTTCTTTTTCTTTTAGTTAGCTCTCTTGCAGATACCAAAACAGACTTAAACTGTAGCAACCCTTGTTTTAACAAAAGGAAGCTGAGTCAAAATGTTGGAAATGAGCCCGGTGGTTTTGTGAGTTGCAGCAAAATTATCTTCCCCATCCCTACTGCAATGGATGAAATGATGCCTGTGTGGTGCTGGTTGCTTTGGTCCAGCTGAGTTTCCTGCACACATTGTCAGGAGAGGGCAGTTGGCACCAGCTTCCTGTTGCTATTGGTTGTGCAGGATGTGCTCTCCATCTGCCTCCTGGCTGGCCGAGGGCTTGGCTTCTAAGTGGTGGTGGTGGGGGGACTTTGATGGCGTTCCTTGTGTTGAAGAAAGTTGTCTCTTTCAGAACTGCCCATACCCTTATTTTTTATTTTTTATTTTTTTTTTAAAAAAGAAAAACATATTTTGTTTTCTTACATACTTGTCATTTGAGTTGTCACACAGAAAATATATTGGACTTCTTGTATTTGTAAAATGTCTTCTCAGATCACTCCTTTTTCCTTTCTTGTTAAAAACAGGTTCACAGACAGTATGAAGTGGCCTTTCTGTTTACATGTGTTCTTGTTGTATTGTCTTTGCAGTCGAAATCAGCTGTCTGCCCTGCCTGCCTGCCTGTGTGGTCTGCCTCTCAAAGTCTTAATCGCAAGTAACAACAAACTTGGATCATTACCAGAAGAGATAGGTCAGCTCAAACAGTTAATGGAGCTGGTATGTTACCGATTTTTAAGATGCTCTTTTTTGTTGGTTGACTGATCATAGCCTCTCAAGGTATTCAGAAAAACTTTTTGCTACAGTTGGACAAGGTGGAGCCTCTGTTGTTTGAGGGCAGGTATATGATAAAGACATTAAGGGGGGAGAGGAACAGCTTTGAAACTTCACTGTGACAGACACAGTTCCTGGAATTTAAAGGCTTCCTGTAATTTACAGCTCATGAAGTTTGCAGGATTTGCCGTTTTTGAAGTTTATGGGCTATCATGTTGTAGTTAGTATTTTCAGATTGCGTATAAATTTGTAAAAAATTATGGCTAAACTGCCAAAATAATCTACAAATAAGTTAGTAGGCCACACTTCATGAAGGTATAAAATGAAGTCAGAAGACAGAAAGAATGGGGTGCTCTGATTCTGTCGAGATTTTAGAAATCATTGTCGCAAATCGTTGTAATTTTTAAATGTGACCGTGTCCCTAGGGATAGAAAAGGAGAACAAGCTATAGATGAGCAGAGATGGATTACAAATGTGTGTGAAGCTGAGATGCACTGTTATATTTCAGCTCTTTCACTACTAATTTAATTATTTACCTTTTTTCTAAATTGGGAAAGAATGAATGCTTTCTAAACTTCCATTGAGCTAACATAGGTGAAGGAAGAAGCAGGAGTTACCAGTCAGGCTGAAAGGTGATAGTATTCATTTATCATCTAAGCATGGGCTTATTCCATCCTGACCTTGTGTCAGGCACAGGGCTTGATGTGATTAAATGATGAAAAGGGCACAGTACCTGTCTTTCAGTAGATTCCAGTCTAGAACAATGATGGCCGATAAGTTTTGTCTTTTGTGCCAACTCCTCTGGGGCCACCTGGAGCACCACGGTGCTGGCCTGTGAGGCCCAGATAGAGAATGCTGTGATTGCTTAGTCATGTCTGTAGTGGGATTGGGCTAGGAGAGTGATGGCACCCATGTCACATACGTATCAACTTTGACTTTAATATAGAAATTAATAATTGCTGTAGAAAGGCATTAGAGCTATAGAAAGTGTCTTTTTCATGGATTATTTGATAGCATTGTCCAAAACTCATTCCAGCTAGCTCACACCAAAAGTCAGCGTTGGTTAGAGGATACAGGGGTCCATCAGATCACTTACGATGAAGACATTTGGTCACAGGTCATGAGTGACTAGGACAAGACACTGGAATGTTGTGAAGGACCATGACAGCGGTTCATTTTTCTGCTCAGCTTTTCCTCTTCCATACAACGGCAGAGGTTGCCCAAGTTTAAATGTTCTCCCAGGTAAAGCACCTAGCAAGAGACCTACTAGCATCTCTCAGCCCTGGGTTCTAAGTGAGAGGCAGATCTGGTCTGATGTTCTCCCCGACTGAGTCTGCTGTGCCCAAGGCACATGATCACGCTGCTCAGATGTGGCTGTTGGGCTGCCACCAAAGGGAGTAATTCTGAAAGAAGACAGATATTAATTTGAGCAGACAAAACCCTGTCCCCAGAAGTTTCTATTACAAGAAGCATGTGCACGAGGCAGGGAATGATTAATTAATTCAGTCTTAGGGTTGTGAGAGGTTTGGAAAAGAAGAGCCCTTTGAGAGGCCCCTTAAATAAGCCCATGTGGGGTTTCCTAGGAGGAAAAAAGAAGTCAGGGACAGGGACAGGGAAAGCATTCAAGGAGAAGGGACAGCTTGTGCAAAGGCAGTATATCCTAGAAGTCCATGTCGTGCTTGGGATTAGGAAGCCGTTTAATCCTGCTGAAGTCTAGGTAGATAGAATGGGGCTGGGCACACCCTCCTCATGCCCACTGCCTTACATTTAGGCCACAGGCAACTCCTTCACAGGGCATTCGGGGCCCTCTGTGGTCGGGCCCCTGCTTACCTCTTTGGGTTCATCTCTTGCCACTGGCACCTTCACTCCCCGAGTTCCTACCTTCTGGGAATGCACCTTGTTCATTTTCACTTCTGGACTTGTGCACGCGTCACTCTTTCATCATGGGCTGTTTCTTCCTCCCCCCTCCTTTCTTGGTTAGTTCTTAGCCAAGTTAGATCTCACTTTGTCCAAAAAGCCTTCCCAGATCCTCCAAGCCTGAGTTAGGTGCTCCTAAGGCAAGCACTCCATACTTATTACTCAATTTTCATAGCATCACAGTTGTTTTCTTACTTGGCTTTCTCTGTGCCAGCTCCCCCCACACCCTGATAGCTGCTTACTTGCTGTTGCATCCCAGGTGCCTGGCACCTGATAGGCACCCAGCAGATGTTTGCTGAATGTTACTGTTGAATGGTGGAAGGTGAACCTGGAAAGATGGCTGGGGCAGATTGTGAAGACCCTCAGGTGCTGGGCCTGAATGGGGTTGAGGAGGCAGGAAGACTCAATCTTGCTGTCCACATAACTCAGAAGGTGCCATTTTAACTGGTTCTAGGAAACAAAAAATTTCCTAGATGAAAGCTTTGGATGAAAGTGACGGTCATATGCTGCTGCTTTTTCTTTTAATGCTTCTTTTAGGTATCTGATAGCCACAAAATCCATGGTTGCTAAAATTTGGTTTAGGATTTGCAAATACAATATGAATAACAACTAAAAAAACCAGACTTTATTTTTAAGACAATTTTAGGTTCACAGCAAAATTGAGAGGAAGGTACAAAGATATCCCACATACCCTCTACTCCCATGCATGCACAATCTCCCTGTCATCAACGTTCCCCACCAGAGTGGTTCATTTGTTACAATCTGTGAACCTATCCCGACACATGAATGTCACCCAAAGTCCACAGTTTACATTAGTGTTCACTCTTGGTGTTGTACATTCTATTGGTTTGGGTAAATGTATAATGACATGTGTCTCTTTCACTACCCTACAAATCCTCTGTGTCATCCCTCCCTCCTCCTCAACCCTGGCAACCACTGATCTTTACTGTCTCCATAGTTTTGCCTTTTCCAGAATGTCATGTAGTTGGAACCATACAGTATGTAGCCTTTTCAGGTTGGTTTCTTTCACTTAGTAATATGCATTTAAGTTTCCTCCATGTTTTTCTATGGCTTGACAGCTCATTTTTTTTAGTGCTGAATAATATTCCACTGCCTGCACAGTTTATCTCCTCACCTCCTGAGGGACGTCTTGGTGGCTTGCAAGTTTTGCCAATTATGAATAAAGCTGACAAGTTGCTTTTTTTTTTTTTTTTTTTTTTCATTATTTGAGGTCCCGTGCAGATGGGTGGCACATGGGTGAGATCAATCTTCTGGAACTTTTTGGTGCTGATACGTGCTTCTGTCCCATGAACCTTGGGTGTAAGTGACACCGCATGCCTTCCATCAGCTGTGCTCTAGAGCTGTGTCAACCAGCTTATCTGTTAGCAGGTGGCACATGTGCTGAGCCTGAGAGTCAGCCGCATACTAGAGCAGGGCTTTCCTCAAATACCCTGTGTCAGCTGCAGGGCTGACGTGTAAACAGCATTGTCTCCAGCGTCAGGACACACTGGCTGTCGGGTGGCTCTAAGGGACACCCCATGCTTTTCTTGGGCACCCTGTCCTGGCCCCAGCTCTAATGAGGGCTGCCCTGCATTACCATTACCTGGTTCTTGTGTCTTTTCTCCACCAGCAATAACTGTTGAACCCACAGGTTCTAGGATCTTAGAGTGATAGGGGATTGTAAAAGGCATTTAGTCCAAACTCTTGACATCTTACGAATGAAGAAACCCGAGGCAGAAAGCCAGTGCATGACATACGGAAGGTCACCCCTGTGTAGCTAAATTGTAACATAAGCTGAAACACCCTCACCCAGCGCAGTCCTGTGGAAATATAATGTAAGCAGTAAATGTGATTTTTAAAGTACTGGTAGATACATAGCCAAGTAAGAAGCAAGTGAAATTAATTGTAATAATATTTATTTAACCTGAAATAGCCAAAACGTTATTACTTCGTCACCTGTATAATATAAAAAATATTAATGAGATATTTTAGATGCTTTTTTTCATGCTAAGTCTTTGAAATCCTGTGTGTATGTAACTCTGAAAGTGCATCACAGGTTGGACTGGCCACATTTCTGGTGTTCAGTGGCCACCCTCCTGGATTCGGCAGCTCCGTCACCTGTGTTCTTTCCGTTCCCTGCCCCTGTGTATGAGCAAGCGTGATCTTTGGAAAAGCATTTACTTATGAAGTTGGCAAAAATTTAATAAGTGGTCATTATTTAACCACAAAGAGGGACTGGCCTTGCTTAAGGTCACAGTCTAAAAAAAAGATTATTTTCCATCCATTCTCACTTATCTTTCATCTTTTTGCTTAAAATAGTAGTGTTACTATAGGTAACCATATCATTATTTTTAGCTATCAATTGGAAAAAAAAATTCCCTGGAAGGCCAGAAGTAATTCTAGAATTGCCGTGGGAGGCTTCTGTTTTGTAGTCACAAAGTAACCAACTTATTATAAGATTTGGGAGCACCCCAAGCATTCAGAATACTTGAAGCCCTTTAGCGCCGAGACAGTGTCTCAGCTTATTAGGCTCTAAGCATTGTTTGTTAACTATTTTAGAAGAAATATTTTTAAATTGTTCACATTAGACTCAGAGTATTCCAAATGGAATTTTTTTTTTTTTTTTTTTTTTTTTTTTTTTTTTTTTTTTTGAGATAGAGTCTTGCTCTGTCGCCCAGGCTGGAGTGCAGCGGCTGTCGCCGAGGCTAGAGTGCAGCGGCACAATCTCGGCTCACTGCAGGCTCCGCCTCCCAGGTTCAAGCAATTCTCCTGCCTCAGCCTCCCAAGTAGCTGGGACTACAGGCACGTACCACTGCGCCCAGCTAACATTTTGTATTTTTAGTAGAGATGGGGTTTCACTGTGTTGGCCAGGCTGCTGTCGAACTCCTGACCTCAAGTGATCCACCCACCTTGGCCTCCCAAAGTGCTGGGATTACAGGCATGAGCCACCATGCTTGGTCAGAATTGTGAACTCTCTTTTTTTCTAAGTGTGAGTGAACATTCCAGAGTCAGCGATCCCTTAAAAAAATAAATAAATAAAATAAAAAAACTTTAGCCATCTACAACAAAGCAGTTGTCCTTTCTAATTTGTGAAAGGAATTGGAGTTGGAAAATGGTATCTTACCTTTCTAAATACATTAGAATTATATAAGATCTTTTTTTAATGCATTCCCATTCAGTCACTGCCTTGTCCTGCCATTTGAGACTGTGCAGGGAATGTCGAAAAGCAGTTGTTCCCCCTCCCATGAGGAAGCCACAAAGAGACACTACTGAGATGTCCTTTTCTTGACTCAACAAGAGCAGCCAGGTTGTATTTCCACATTGTTGCAGGTGCAGGAAAACTTATGGAATCTTAGCTCCATGGAGCTGGCCCCTCCAGGGTCATTTCAGATGGGAATGATCTGAAACTTTCTGACCTTCCTGGGGGCTCTGAATGACTTCTATATGCTCTGTTGCCTCACTGCTGTAGCAGTATGGATATGTTGCTTTGTACGTCTGTCTGCCTGTGCTTTCTATAAGGGGAAGAGATAAAGCATTCACATTTACTGAGCACCTGCTATATACCAGGCACTCTGCTAGGTATACATGTATTATTTCATATAGTCTTGAAAATAAGCTAGCAAGGTAGGTATCATGTTTATATTTTACAAATAAGTTTCAATTTTAGAATTACTTAGCCAAAGCCACAAGGATATGAAGACGTAGAGCTGGAGTCAAAACCAGGTTTTTTAATCAGCGTCCTCACCACAATACAGCACTGTCTCTTCACCGAAACTGTAAGCCCCTCATGGAGTGGGGCTGTGATTTTTCTCCTTGGAGTTCCCTGGTTTAACTCCTAGTGGTTTTTCCATTAAAGTTGTGGGAGGAAAATGTTACCAAAAAAAAGGTTTGGTACAAATGGTCAATGTCTCACTAATGTTTTGTTACTGTGGAACCAAGAGTCAGGGAAGGGATCTGTAGACTTGTGTTGGCTAAATCTCATTTTACTCATTAAAACCTTGTTAACATATTGGAAACATGGTTCTTTTACTGCTAAACCATGCCTGATGGATGAGGTATATTTGTTAAGAGATGCTGTATAAATGCCATGTGTTATAATTAACAGGCAGCTGTAAAAACAAACACACTGTTAGAACACAATAAAATTGAGAGCCTTTTATGGGGCATTTGCCAAAGAAGAGTTTTCTCATTGGTTCCCTGTACATGGTGACATGCTGTGGTCCAGAGATGTTTTTTTCTCAATTCTGTCCTCTCTGAAGTCATGCAGTGTGTGAAAATCATGTCTTCTAGCTCTTACCTTCACATAAGAGAACACAGTATCTCTGATTTAAAACCTGCTTTTCTAATCAAAAAGCTCACAAGGCCTGGCTCAAGTAACGACTAGTTGGAGGGTGCATTTCCTGGCCTTGATTGGATATGCTATTTTTTATTCTTTTTTCATGAAATGTTTGGTTGTGTGGAGAGTTTGGATTCAAAGATTGATTATTGAGCAGCTGCTGAGGAAAATCCCTTCTTCATTATTTGCATGGGCAGCGTTCCAATCTCTGAGGGAGATAACAGCGGAGGCATAAATTCATGTGCTCGCCATGCTGTTTGTCCATTCATTGTCTCTGGAGGCGCCTCCTAACCTCTGGTTTCTGTGGGATGATTGGAAACCCAGGGCTTGCTCAAGGCCCTCTGTGCTTCCATTTCTGCCTTTCTTCTGAAGAGCAGTGGGGTAGGCCGTGTGTTTGTAAACTTAGGAGAACCGTGCAACAGAGTTTTGCTCTGGAAAAAGACACTGGTGTTGAAAGGTGATAATTTGTCATCCCAGAGCTTTCTTGAGAAAGTTTCAAGTTTAAATGAACATATTTTCTTTTTAAGACAGCGAGTTCTGGCCGGGTTCGGTGGCTCCTGCCTGTAATCCCAGCACTTTGGGAGGCCGAGGTCAGGAGTTCGAGACCAGCCTGACCAACATGGTGAAACCCTGTCTCTACTAAAAATACAAAAATTAGCCAGGCATGGTGGCATGCACCTGTAATCCCAGCTACACAGCAGGCTGAGGGAGGAGAATCGCTTGAACCTGGGAGGTGGAGGTTGCAGCGAGCCGAGATTGCGCCACCGCACTCCAGCCTGGGCGACAGAGACTCCGTCTCGGTGGGGTGGGGGGAAAGACAGCAAGTTCTGACCACAAGCATTGAGGGTTTTTGACTGTTAAGAAATCAAAATTGACATTTCCCAGTTAGTTACATACCTGTGTTTCAACCAAAATCATTTCATTATCTCGGATGTAGCAAATGGACTTTCCTCATATTGGAGGATAATTAGAATTATTTAATCCTTACCTGTTCTTTTGATAGAGACACAGAAAGGGTAAGACATTTACCTAAAGTTACACAGTGAGTCATACAAAATGCACTTCCACAAAAGGGCATGGCTACATGATAGGAGGCTACTATTAGTAGCTTGCAGTTCCTGTCAGAACGTTTGCATTTTATTCAACTAAATAAAGAGCTAGATTCTTACAAAAATACATCTCAAGCAGTATTACCATAAACCTAAGTATCAGAGCAAGGTCACGTGTACAAATACTACCTGCAGTTCCAGTGTGTGGCCTGGTCTTACTGGAATTATTCTGTAACCAAGATCATCTTGACACAGTATTTATGTTGTTTTTCTTTTTTCTTTTTGTTTTGAGACAGGGTCTTACTGTGTCACTCAGGCTGGAATGCAGTGCCATGGTCACAGCTCACTGCAGCCTTGACCTCTCGGGCTCAAGCAATCCCCCCACCTTAGCCTCCCGAGTAGCTGAAACCACAGGTGCATGCCACCATGCCCGACTAATTTTTTAAGTCTTTTTGTAGAGTCAGGGTTTCCTAATGTTCTCTAGGCTGGTCTAAAACTCCAGAGCTCAAGCGATCTGCCCACCTTGGCCTTCCAAAGTGCTGGGAATATAGGCATGAAACATCGTGCCCGGCCTATGTTGTTTTTCACTAGACATCATTCCTTAAAAAAATACTTCTAGTCGGCCGGGCACGGTGGCTCACGCCTGTAATCCCAACACTTTGGGAGGCCAAAGCGGGTGGATCACCTGAGGTCAGGAGTTCGAGACCAGCCTGGCCAACATGGTGAAACCTCGTCTCTACTAAAAATACAAAAAAAAAAAAAAAAAGTTAGCCATGTGTGGCGGCACACACCTGTAATCTCAGCTACCTGGGAGACTGAGGCGGGAGAATCGCTTGAACCTGGGAGGCAGAGGTTTGCAGTGAGCCAAGATCGCGCCATCGCACTCCAGTCTGGGCGACAGAGCGAGACAATGTCTCAGAACAAAACAAAACAAAAAAAACTTCTAGTCTCTTTTACCATATTGCTTTCTGAAAGTGAGTATAACCTAGTTTAATAATCCCTGAATTTATTCTCGGAATTTAAATCCTTGTTATTTTTGCATTCTGAAGGTCATTTAGCAATGAGCACTTAGTAACAAAAATATATTAATCTCCAACATGGTTTTAATACTTCCAGAGACTCTTTTTATTGTGATGAGGAGAGAATCTTATTTCTAAAGTTTTTCTTTTGGTTACCTAAAAACATGATGACCAGTGGAAAGTAAGTATGTGTTAAGTCACAGTTCAAATTCTCTATTTTGTTTTTTATCTAAATGACAAAGTTGGACTAACTGGTCTATAAAAAACTTAAACTTGAGTATTTATATTACTATAATTAGATTCGTTTCTGTATCAAAAAGAATAAATTCAGTAAATATTTATAACACGCTCATGATTCTTTCTGATCTGCCTGTATATTTGTGGTATTGTAGTACTAACTATAGGGTGCTATGATTTCACTGAAGTTTGGAATCATTCTCTAAGACATAGCTTAGGGCTAATAGAAAATTCAGAAGGGATTCATTTGACTATTTTAATAAATAACTGAATATGGAATTTATAAGCTGATAAATTCTTACTAATTGCCGAAGTTGAGGCATTAGTGTTGTTTTTATTTACATTCATTTTCCTAAATCGTATCTTCTTTACATCAGTCTGTAAAATTCATACCTTATCTTAGGCTGAATTTGAACAAAAGTGTTCTAGAGAACAAGGCCATTCTAGAAATATTGCTTTTACATTTTCAAAACAGAAATATTTTATCCCTAAACACCTAGACTATTATCTCCTGTTTCTTCCTCCTTAACCCCCAGCTAATTAAGATAGTGACCCATGGGGTTTTATTTTTGTGATGAATTTATAACCTTTTTAAAATGTGGCAAGTTTCAATGCCTTATGGGAATAGAGTTTTGCACTGTTTCTACAATATTGATTACACAGTAGTGAAATGTTATCTTATGTGCTAAATCTGCTTGGGTGTTTTCCCCCCATTATTTGTCAGGACAGGAAGTAATTGACAACAGTGCAGAGTACTATTAAAATAATTTGACCTTCACCATATACCCTCCAAAATGTGAATGGACAATTGGACTTTGTGTTTTGAATTGTCTACAGATATCCTGTCCTCTAAATCAGAAGGAAAAAAACTTGTATTTATCGTTACATGAAGTTTTTTAAAGTAAATTGAGTGACCATTTTCCCTACTGCCAAATAAGTTTTCAAATATCGCTAGGGGGAGTTGATTTTTTAATAAGGCTATTATGTTAGAAACATACGATGGAAAAAAATCACCTTATGATTAGAGAAACAGCATATTTTGATTTCCTAGCTAACTCAACCATGACCAGCAAAGAGCAAGGTGAGTATAGTTCACACTAAAAAATGGAATAAGGCTTAGTTTCATCTCATGCTGTGAATAACGTGCTATCTAAATGTATCTGTTATCTTTTTGCTTTCCTCTCCTCCTTCCTTATTTATTCAGAGAAAGATTTTTAAAAAATTATGTCTTTGAAGCTTCTGGAAATTGTCAGTTTCATATTGAAAATCTGTGATTTCCATAATTTATATAAGGATCTTTCTCGTGCTGTCACTCACAAGACTTAAAAAAACTTGTTTGAGATGCCAATAACGTCCATTTTCTCTAGAGATGGAAAATAATTCCTTCTAATTCTTCCCCACAAGCACGCCCATTTCTCCTGCCAGCAACATCACCAAAGTGACTGTATCTGGTCATGAGTTCCATAGAAGGATTTGATTTCCTGCATTTCTAGGACTCACCTGTGTGGTATTTGTGTGAGGACTCTTTTAAAATAGGATGGAATGGCACCTTTTGCTTATTTGTAACTTAGTTAAGGCAAAGAAAGCTTTCATTGAAAGCATTTGATTGTTGGCTCTTGTGACTGAGCAAAGGCCCCCGTAATTGGGAAAAGATGGCATTTCACTGTTCTCTTCTCCCATGTGGAAATACATTCGGAAAGGCAGGGCAATTTACTGACTCAGCGAGGGGCTGAGAGTGACTGAACACAATCTCTGGACCTCCTAATTCTGTAATTACTTCCTTTGACGTTTTTGTCTGTGCAGATGTGCTTGTGGAGTTTGTTTCTGTTTTTGTTTTAAACACTAGAAGTGTTTTTCTCAAACTTGTGTGTGACTTTTCTGGGCCAGGAGGGATACAGCAACCGCAGTTGGGGGTGATACTGCTGAACACCTGGTGCTCTCAGCCCGTGCCACCCCACCTCCCCCATCAGCCTGTTGTACAGAGAAGCTTGGGGAGGTATCTGCACTGTGCACACTCAGCCTTTATAGAGGACAACTTCATTCCTTTTTAGCAGGAGTGATACTGTTCCTCTTCATCGGGTGGTATCCATTGATCACTGTCCTGGTGAGGACGGGTTGATAGATCACCTGAAGCCTTTCAGATGAGACCAGGTTAGAGGGCAGGGATCAACTGTGTTGTGTACAGCCTGGTCTAAATGTGGAGCCTGGGGGTGTTCACTGGATTGGTCGATGATGAGTTCATCTTATTTGAATGAAAGTGAAACAGATTTCTGAAACGAGGCTCTGCCGCCTTCTATGGTGAAAGGGGAGAGCTTTTCCAGGTTCAAAAGTAAAGCGGGATATTTAAGGCCTTGATCTCACTGGAATGATTTGTATCTTTAGTTCTGTGATGCCAAGTGGGACCTGCATGGGATTTAGTATGTATGTTGGAGCATCCTGGGTCCTAGGGTCCTGGAGACAGAAGGAGCCACAGTATTATGGAGTGTCACTGTAAGTGGATTTTAGAAGTTTGATCCAACATTTATTGATCCCTTACTTTATACTTGGCACTCCACCTGGCAGTGGGAGGATGGAATGAATAAGACATGGTCCCTCCCACCCAGGAGCTCATAGGTTTAAAGGGGAATGTAAACCCATGAGCAAATGACTTACAGTGACATGCTATCTAAAGGACCACACAAGAAGAAGTGGTCGGTCTCCCTGGGCATTAGATCAGAGTGGGAGAGGTGGGGGAAGCCTCGTGAAAGATTTCACGAAAGAGGTTGAGGCTTGAATTAAGTCTTTAAAAATGAGTCAGTGGGACAAGAGGACAATATTGGGGACTGGCATATCAGGCAGGGAAGGAGCATGAACAAGTTTGGGAATTATGAAATACGGAAAACTGCCAGAAGCAGTAACATGGCTGGAGTGTAGGTTGTGAGGAGGGACATTCAGAGAAAAAGTGCTGGAGAAATGGACAGACCTCATCATAGATACTGGCCTTACTGCCCAGTTTGGACTTTATAGTTGTTGAGGAGCCTCTGCAAGTGTTTAAGCTGGTGAACAGCGTGATGGCATTTGCACTCTGGCCGCTCTGTGAAGGATGCATTCAAGGCGGAGACTGATGTATGGAAACCAGTCAGGAGATCATGATAGCACCCAGCTAAGAGAGAGCACTGGTCTACACTGTAGGAGTAGCTGGGGGTGGGTGGGGGAGTGAAGAGCCCAGCACGGCTCCCAGAGCCAAGAGGAAGAGTGGGATTCGGGGAGATCCTAAGGATATAGAAGATTATAAATGTCAAGGCCTCCATTTCGCATGTGTCAAGAGGGGGTTCCAATCAAGGCTTAATTGAGTATTTGCTTCCTAAAGCAAAGAAGACAAGAATTGTTTGTGAAGTGTATGGCAAGGTGGTCAGCTGTAAGATTTCTAGCCTGTGGTGAAGAACTCCATTTTAAATAAATAGTGCATCCAAACATTGCATTAATATTCTAGTTCTTCACTGCAAAATGTGAGAGTTTGGTAAAATAAGATGCATTGTAGTCTTCTGTTTAGAGGCATGATGGGATAGTGGCTTAACGGTGAGCTGGTAATTCACTTCTAGTGTTAACTCTGGCACTTGCATGCTTTGGGCGACTGGCTAAACTTTTCTGAGCCCCACTTTTTGATTTGTAAATATTAGGCTAGTAATATTGCCCAATGGGTTTGTGGTGAGAATTCAGTAAAATCGAAGCATGTCAAAGTGGCAGGCCAGAGGCTGGTGAAGCAGCTGGCGAATGCTACTAATGTCCACCCTTTCTCCATTTTTCTCTCCTCTGAGGGAGTTTAAAATGTTCAGCTTTCTCTTCTGTGTGCTGAGTCTTAATGCTAGGGACCTGGAGATGAATATAAAAGTGTACCTGTGTAGTTGTCCAAATATTTAAATTCCTTAAGGAGATTTCACATGAAATGCTTGATTTCCTGGAAAAAGATGTTTATTATTTCTCTCTCTGCTTTTGATACAGGATGTCAGCTGCAACGAGATCACAGCGTTGCCCCAGCAGATAGGTCAGTTGAAATCTCTACGAGAACTGAATGTCAGAAGAAATTACCTTAAAGTTTTACCACAAGGTAAAAAAGAAAGAGGGAAAATGAAGAAAATGGGAGACTTGCATTATTTTATGTTTTGGGGGGTTTACTTTTGTGAAGAGGGTGGATCTGTGTGTGTGTGTGTGTGTGTGTGTGTGTGCCTACTACTTAATTAGGATTTGAATTTCACATACAGATAACAAAAAAGTGATGTTCAGGCTGTGATTCTAGTCAAGGGCTACAGCAACAAAATCATTCCCCTAGGTAATGCTGTGGGGCACGGGGGTGGACGTGGGTGTATTAGTTTGCTGGGGCTACTATAACAAAGAACCACAGATGGGGTGGCTTAAATAACAGAACTTCATCTCCTCACAATTTTGGAGGCTGGATGCCTGGGATCAAGGTGCCAGCAGGGTTGGTTCCCTCTGAGGCCTCTCAGCTTGGCTTGTGGGTGGCATCTTCTCCTCCCTGGGTCTTCTCGTCATCTCCCCTCTGCACATGTCTGTGTCCTAATCTCCTCTTCTTACAAGGACACCAAGGATTAGAGCTGCCCTCATGACCTCATTTTAATTAACTTAATTACCCCTTTAAAGACCCTATTTCCAAATACAGTCACATTCTGAGGTAATAGAGGTTAGGACTTCAATATATGAATTTTGGAAGGACTCAAGCCAGCCCGTCACAAGGGGTGACATGAATTGTTTTGGGTATGGGTATGTGACGTTTTGGAACGTGAAATTTCGGGGACATACTTTGTTGTACAGATCCTGTCTGTCAGGATTTCTAGCCTTGGGGATCTGGGAGCACTGGTTGGGAACTCCCAGTGTCTAGAATCTGTTCTGAGGTGAGGGTGCTGCCTCTGCTGGAGTGATACTTGGACTAATGTCTCACTGGTGGTCTTGGTAAGTTTCACCAGTGGTGACAGCAGAACCTCAGCATTGAGACATGGCTCCCAACCATCCAGCATGAATGCCAAGACCTCAGACAGCCCTGGTTTGCAGCCGTGGGCTTCCGTAGTATGTCTGTCCAGTAGTGTGTTGAGTTCAAGGCAGATATGTATATTTATTCAGAAACTGCATACCATTTAGAGCATGAAAGCAGCCTCATAGGGGGTAGTGGATCTGCATTTGGTGTTTGGGTTTGGACCTGGATCAGGAATGAACGGATGAGTCCTGGAACCCTGAATGCTTTCTCCAAAGCATACTCTGGTTTTCAGAGATTACATTGATTTCCACTGTTTTTGTTTAAAGTCTCTAGACATAGCTGATTTCAAACATATATTTAAAAATATTTCTCAAAGCAAAACCCTGTAGTACTTGGAAACAGTCAGCATTTGGTTAATCTGACATTAATGGAACAATTTATGGATGCCTGATTTTAATTATCCTGTCCCTGCATCTTGATCTTTGGCTTGAAATGCTTCATAATAAGGCAAGAAAATGGAGCTCATGAAAGGGAAAGAACTTTGCAAAAGGTAATGTGCTTTATAGATGGGAGGTTCAAGTCCGCTTGCCATCTTTCACCTCTCTCATACTGACTAGCATTTTAGAGAAGCAGAGTTAGAAACTCAACATTTTTTACTTCAGTACTTGAGATGACTTGGTTGAAAAATATTGATTGATTTTTCAATTTGTCCTTGTACGATCTTATTTTTTGGATATACAAAACTTGTATTTGGTTTAAGCAAGCACAAAAGGAAAGCTTATTAACAGCAAATTTATATGCATACAACCTTTTATGAGTTAAAGAAAACTTTCATTTAAACTTAAGCTCTCATGTTAATCATTGTGAAAATGTCATAAATAATTGAACTCTCATTTTCAAAAGGAAAAATTAATTTGATCATTTTGCAATTGCCTGTCATAGTTTGGAAACATGTGGAAAGTATATTCACAAAATCTAGATTTTTGTCTCTCTCTGGTTTCTCATTTTCTTACCTTAAAAGCATTCCTTTCCCTTAAAAAGATCAGTTATTCCATAATTATGTTTTCTCAGTTTTGATGTTTTAAAAATATACTCAAAGCTAAAACTTCAGTTTACTGGAAATTTTTTTTAAAAAATAACTTCCTCAATATCAAGTTCCTTTTTGCTTCCCTCTGGAGAACTCTACTGACAAAAGACCATCGAAAATACTTTCAGTCAGTGACTGTAAAGACTTTCCCTATTTACTTATATGTTTTTCCTCTTTGGATACCCCTCCTCGTATGCTTTCAATTTGAGGATGAAAAAAGAAAACACCAAAATTGTGGTCTGATTACTCATATCAATTTTGTGGTGGTTTTACTACAACAACTGCAATAAGAAGACCATATTTTATTCTTTCTAGGACTAGAATGAAGAGAGGAATAAAATAGCCATTCATTGCCTCTCTTAGCAGTGGGGAGAGAGAGTGGGATTTGTTCTTCTGCTTCTTTTTTTTCTTACTCCCTTTTTCTACTCCACTTTTTTTTTTTTACCTTTCCTGGGCTGTTGTTGCAAAATTATCATTTTCTCCTTCATTTTATTGTTGTGAAACTGTCTGGTTCCTGTTTTCCTGAACTATGATGGCAATTGTGTTCCAAACTGGAACTAGAAAAGAAATGGTCATTATAAAACCTTTACTTATTTTATTTACCTGTAAGTTTTCTCCTGCTATGTTTTCCATGAACTTAGCCCTCTAGTCTTGCTTTGAAGTCTTCATTTTAAGTGGCAAAGAATTGCTAAAGATCCAGAGTCCAGTTAAATTTTTCCAGTGATTTGCTAAGCTAACTTTAATTAACCATCTCGGAGATAGGTTGATATTGCTAGGGGAAACAGCTAGGAGGTGTTCCTCTTATCATGGAATCTTCATAATTTTTAACATCTTACAAACAAGCTGTGAGGTGAAAGGGGATCTTGCTTTTCCTATTGTTTCACTTTCATGATTCCAGGGTCCTCCAGGATTAGTGTGGCCTGAGGTCAATCCCTTATCCTGCCAGAGGGGAGACAAGCTGGGTTGAGCAATGAACTAACTACTCAGGGCAATTTAAAAAATACAGTCCCTTACATTCCCAGAGTGCCTTGAATTCTGAGAGAGGTACTGGTTACTAGAATCTTTTCCTGCTGGAATTTGACATAACGTAGCCAAGTAAAGTGAAGACTGAAGAGCAGTGTAGGGGTAGAGGAGAAATAGTGTGAATTTTTACTCCAGGTCAGTGTCTTCAGTTACTCTTCTTTGTCTAATTCTTGCCCTTCGTCCACTTTAGAATTCCTTGAGTGTTTTAAAGCGCAATATTCCATCCCTTAACAGATCCCATAACAAAAGTTCTGAGGCCTCGTTCTGGAGTGAACCCTTCATAGCCCTTCACACAGAGATCTCAGTGGCTTGCCTGCATCACCCTAGATGTCTGGCGTGGCCCAGCCTCTCTGCTCTATGGAATATATTTGACTTTATTCCTAGCAGCTGCCAGTGTCGTTTTGAATGCTTGAAATTACTTAGTGTCTACTGTGCCACTGGGTGGGGATTTTAAGCTAAATGTAATGTTCTGTCTTCTGAGTGGAGCTACAGAAGACTTTTTAAAAGCTGTAGAATAAAGTCTCATCATACCAGAATTACAGGGCCTGTCGGAAAATTCTGAATTGGATAACATTTATTTTTTTAAATGCAGTTGAAAAACTCATGAATATATTTAGTGTAGCTAGTTCTGGGATAATGCCAGCCCAGATACATTGATTAGATAAGAATATTGTGTAATTAACGTATTACTCATGGGCTAGCGAGTGCTACTGGGAAACAGTTTGAAGTTAAAACATAAACATGTCCTGTGTGATGTGGCTTGCGTGATTCTTTTGCTGAAAAAAAAAAGTATTTTTAAACAATAGATATTGTAAATGTTAAGTGTTTCCAGTTTTTATCAGAACTAACAACAATTTAAAACTTTGGGGCATGCAATAAGAGATTTTTCCTCTTTTGGTAAAATGTTATGTACACACACCATGTATTCCTAATGTACAACTTGCCTTTGATTATACTCAATTGTATTTTTCCTGAGAAGCAGAACATTAATTTTTGAATGATTAGCCATTTAATCTTATTGATTTCTAAGGTTTTTTCTTTCTTTTTTTCTTTTTTCTATTATTTTAGAACTAGTAGATCTTCCCTTGGTAAAGTTTGACTTTTCCTGCAACAAAGTGCTCGTGATTCCAATTTGTTTTAGAGAGATGAAGCAGCTGCAAGTGTTACTACTTGAGAATAACCCTCTGCAGTCTCCTCCAGCACAGGTGAGGGGTCTTGCAGCAAAGCCAATGCCCCATGGGATGTGCTGTTATAGGAGCCAAGGGAAAATTTCCCCTTCACCCTCTGAAAGTTTGCTGAAAATCACTAATCACTGGCAAGCGTGCAGATTAATTGGAGAAAAGGCATCAAAATTTATTAACATGTACGTGGAAGCCTCCAGAGTGAAGACCCAAAGATACAAGGGAAATTGTCCATTTTTATGCTTACAAAGTATGGACAGCCATGTAGAAATATGATTGGACAAAAAGAGTATGATCTCATGTTAATAGACTGAGTGAGGAAACCCAGCAGGGCCTGTTTGTCTGGATTCTTCTTGGGCTCTCTGAGGATTATTCCTTCCTTCTGGGTGTGGGGCAGGACCCTCTTTGCGATGGGGGGTCTTATGGCCTACTGTCAAACAAGAGAGGTCAGATCATTTCTTTATGGGCAGTTTTTACACAGAAAGGCCGAGGGAAAGTTCCAGTAATATTTTGAGGTTTTAAAGGGGTTTTGGTTTCTATGACCAGCTTTGGGGAAGAGAGATTCAAATTTGTAAGGCTCCCTTCCTTGGGAGAATGGGACCGAGGGGCAGGAGGGCAGGAGAGGTCAGAGAAAAACTTTTGCTTCTGAGGCCTTCATTTTGGGGTATTGTTTTCTGATTCCCAATGCTATCAATCATGCTTAAGCAACTCTCCAAAGGCCAGTTTTCTGATTCTCTGCTGAAGAGAATAATACTGAATAAAACTTGATTATAAACAGTCACAGTGAACCCTTGAGTGAATGTGAGAAACAATAAATTGTCTTCCATTGCATCAAATCCATTCACCAGCACTTGGCTCACTATGTTAATCACTCCAACTCCAGAATTAAATGTCTTATTATTTATCATTTTATTTGAATTTGTTTCATGGAGTATATTGATTTTTTTTTTTTTTTTTTTTTTTTTTTTTTGAGACAGAGTCTCGCTCTGTCGCCCAGGCTGGAGTGCAGAGGTGTGATCTTGGCTTACTGCAGCCTCTGCCTCCCAGGATCAAGTGATTCTCCTGCCTCAGCCTCCTGAGTAGCTGGGACTACAGGCGCCTGCCACCACACCTGGATAGTTTTTGTATTTTTAGTAGAGACGAGATTTCACCATGTTGGCCAGGCTACTCTCTAATTCCTGACCCTCAGGGATCTGCCCGCCTTGGCCTCCCAAAATACTGGGATTACAGGCGTGAGCCACTGCTCCCGGCCATATATTCCTTATTTGAATGTTAGCTGGAAAATGGAATTTAAACACATTAAAACATGGTTATTGATTATTTAGAGACAAGTCTCCAGCTCAAATATTAAACTGCATGAGAGAAAAATGAAGTGCTATGCTTTCAGATGCTTAACCATGTAAATATTTTGAAGTTTATTTTCTTTTTAAATAATTTAACAGCTTCTTAAATCTACAATTATTTTTAGGCTCTGAATTGCTTTCTATCAGCTCGAAAATAATTGTGCTTTTCTCATCTTTTGTAACTGGAGTTTCACCAGGCTGGTCATCTGAGTTTATATTTTTTATACTATATATACTTGAATACATTTTTGTTAGAGTTTTATAGTTTAATGCAAGAAAAAATGGGAAATTGCTTAAGCATGATTTTCTATTCAAAGTAGAATTTGGAGGGAATGATTCCCAAAATTCTTACATGTTTTGGAAAGGATGGATTTAGTGTACATTGGTAGGGTGTTACTTAAAATGAAATTGGGAAAATTGAAATATACAGAGTAAGGATTTGATACTTACATTTTGTTTTGTCATTGAAAAATGAATATGATTGCTATTAATTTCTTCGTAGATTTGCACAAAGGGCAAAGTTCACATATTTAAGTATCTGAGCATACAAGCATGCCAGATTAAGACAGCTGACTCCCTTTATCTCCACACCATGGAGAGGCCACATTTACACCAGCACGTGGAAGATGGGTGAGTCATGCCCTCATTCAAAGCCCCAGTTTAAAATTTGCCTAGGCCAAGGCCCTCCAGGTAGCTGACTTCAAAATCTGTTTGTTTTAAGTCACCATGGTATCTGCAGAAAACAAAGCAAAACAGAACAATTTGGTTTAATCACCTAATTTGTATTTAAAACAAGAAGTTGAGAAACTATTGGGATATGAAAGAAAAAACTGCTGCTATTGAGAATATTTTGGTATATCTCAAATATCATCTGTCTCCTAATCAATAATCAGTTCTTCCTGAGTAAATATGTGCATACTTATAAATAAGATCTAGAATACAAATGTGAATATTTTTTACTTATCAAAATAACTATATTGAGCCCAGACATGCCTTTTTAGCAATTATTAATGTTGAATATGCCTCCAGAGCAATGTTAAGAAAAAAATGAAGGCTTTATTTTTGGTCTTTTAAAAATGCAGTATGTGTAGTTTTTTCGCCACTTCCTGTTTCAAATGGAAAAGTTAGAACCCTTTCACACATCCTAGAGCTTCTTGTGGCATAAATCAAGCCTTGAGCTTCCAAAAAACAACATTCTCACACTGAACACAGTTATAGAAATGCGGGTTCTTTTTAAGAAGTCTTCACTGCAGAAATCTTTTCCTTCACTTTTTGCTACATAAGTAAATTTAAAATTTTGGACTACTCTAATGTTACTTTTATATAATGCTTAAAATATGTACACTGTTTTATGTACTTAATCCCTGGATAAAAATTTACAGAATTATTGAAAGTAACCACATTTCATAACATAAGGGGTAAAAGCAGTTATGTGGTTTATTAATTTTTTATATGCTAGATGCAGTAAAATAAGAACATTGGTAACTATTTTTAAGAAACACCTTGACATCTAAGAGCAAGCCACTTGATTAGAGCATAAATCCATGAAACCCTGAACACAAAGAATTTTATCTTATCCTGTGTTTAGACTGTGCTACTGTCTGATTTTCATTAGGTCCATGTCTTAATATTCTTTAATACTAGACTGATTTGTTGCCTTATGGTAATAATAAAAATTTGCATAGCAAAATTATTATTAGAATATAAATTGATGTTTCTTGGTGTGAACTTTGTGATTTTAATCTTTTTTAAATGAATTCAATATTGATGGTGTCTATCTCAGCAAGAAGGATTCTGATTCGGGAGTTGGAAGTGATAATGGAGATAAGCGATTATCTGCCACCGAGGTAAAGTTAGTGATCAGATTCTTTTCCTTCTGTACTTCTAGACATATCTACCAGTGTTCATTGAACTCCTTTCTGTTAAAGGGCATCGATTCATTTGTATATTCATGTGATATTTGTAAAAGTGATTTGTATATTCATGTGATTTGAAATCCTCGAAGTGTTATATAAATATTAGCTGTTGTTACTTATTCTGCATCTTTAATATCTTTAATATTTTGTAAATGCCTCAAGAGTGGAGTCTGTATCTTCTCCTCTCCTACACATTATCTAAAATATTATTGAGTGCTCAATAAATATTACAAAATGGCTAAGTAGTACGCAAGTGCCCGTGAAGCACTTTTATAAATACGCTTATTTTTCAGTAATAGAGTAATTTAGAAAAACATTGTTATACATATGCGTAAATGTTAAGGAATCAACTGTACATTTTATTTTAGTAGTTGATCCACAGGAAATGCATTTATGAGTAGCTATAGTTTTTATAACGATGTTTGTTTTCCTCAGACTCTTAGATTGTGTTCTGTTCTGTTCTGTTCAGTTAATTGGATACAAGTTTGGTTACTTGCAAGCTAACAGGCCTCACACATTAGAGCTTCCTATAGTGGTTATAAATCATGCTTTGATAACTGATTTATTATCTCACATGTAGTCTATTAGAGTCCCCAAAGTCTAACACTAATGTATCATTAAATGGAGCTTCTTGGCCTCAGGGATCTAGAAAGGAGTGGTAGGAAAAGTATCAGGTGCTCTTCTTTTTTTGAGGGAAGTTACTTTCTGTAGTTACTAAGTTAACATTATAATACTCTGAAATTGCAGTTAATAGGCCAGTTACCCCATCAAAGAAACTCACATTTTTTCTATGTATGACTCCAGGAAAAAAACCTTTCTCCAATTCTCCTCAAGTCGTTGAATTTTAATAGGTAGCTAAGGTATTTGAATTTATTTTTCACAAAATACTCTATATAGCAGTATATTAAAAAGTGGGATTCTTTATCTTTAAAAATCCTTCTAATATAGAGCATTTTGAAAAGAAGAAGAGTTAGTAGGCAGAGAAGGCCAGTGTCAATAAAAGAAAATAACCCATAGGAAGGCACATGAATAGTTTACCGTGCTTCAGTGGGAGAGAGGGGATACTAAACACATTGCTTTAGTTGCATTTTAATTCATCCTCTTCAACTCCTAAGTCCTCGCAAATGGACCATTGTTTCAGAAATTACTCACCCTAAGTATATTTTCTGTTAAATTAAACAGACTCTGCTTTATCTCTCTTCTAAGGCTAATTAAACTCATTAATAAAACATTACATAAAGAACTTCATTATCCTTTTGTTGTCACTTAAGCATAAGTAGGATGCTAGTATCATTCTAAAAGGAGCCCAAGGATTTATTCTGTGCCTTTTAATTAGATGCATATCTTTGGAATTTTGCTAAATTTTTAAGATGAGAGGTGGGTAGAAAGAGAAGGGAATACAGAAAAGATTATATTCAACAGAATGAAATGCACACATCTTGCCTTTGGCCTTTCCTTGTCTTATATTACAGCCTCCTTTCCTAAGTACACCTCCAAGAAATTTATTTTTTAGAGTGATAAGTGTTCCGAATTATCTTACATAGCTTCCTATTTTCACTTGGTTTGGCAAAGATTTTACCATCTATGGTCAGGTGATCTTGCTTCCCATTTAGATCACATTGTGGGGTTCAGGGATCGATCACACCTCATTCTTTTTCTTTGGCTGCTGCCATTGATTGATTTAGCATTTGTCACTGAGAGATTAAAAACATCTTTTTATCAAGATAAGCAGGAAAGTGTGGAGCTCTATGAATATTTGTTGAATGAATGAAATGCATGCCTAATTTCTGCCAGTTTCTAAACAATCTGTGCATATGTCCAAAAGTAAACAAGGACAGACTCTGAAAACCATACCTCAAGAATTTAGGAGCAAGTCACAATCTCCTGAAATGTGTTTTGTGGAGGTTCCTGATTTTTGAGATTTGGAAAGCTATTTCCTAAGTAGCAACAGTAAAATGGAGACATAGGAAAATAAACCAGGCTCCATATTTCAGAATCATAGGTTTTCTGAATAAACGTCATCAGCTACTGTGGGAAAGGAAACCCTCAGAGAGAACTAATCCAATTATTAAAGCCGAAGCTTTCTTCCAAAAATCACACAGAGCAGTTCTTTTTAACTACTACAGTTGTTTAGCATTTTTATATATGTGATGCAGCTTCCTCAGCCTAAAACAGAGAAATAAAACAGGCACCCGTATTAGTTCATTCTTGTGTTGCTATAAAGAAATGCCCGAGGGTCGATAATTTATAAAGAAAAGAGGTTTAGTTGGCTTACAGTTCTGCAGGCTGTACACAAAGCATGTGACCAGCAACTGCTACTGGCAAGGGCCTCAGGGTTGAAGGTGAAGGGAGTGCCTCCTGTCACATGGTGACAGCCAGAGCAAGAAAGCAACGAGGTTGGGGGAGAGCAACGGAGGAGGTGCCATGCACTTTTTTTTGTTTTTTTAAGATGGAGTCTTGTTCTCTTGCCAGGCTGGGGTGCAGTGGCGCGATCTTGGCTCACTGCAACCTCTGCCTCCCGGGTTCAAGTGATTCTCCTGCCTCAGCCTCCCGAATAGCTAGGACTATAGGTGTGTGCCACCACGCCCAGCTAATTTTTGTATTTTTACTAGAGATGGGGTTTCACCATGTTGGCCAGGATGGTCTCGATCTCTTGACCTTGTGATCCACCTGCCTCAGCCTCCCAAAGTGCTGGGATTACAGGCATGAGCCACCGCGCCTGGCCGGTGCCATGTACTTTCAAACAACCAGATCTCACATGAACGCATAGCAAGAACTGCATAGACCCTTCTTGAGGTATCCACCCCCAAAACCCAAACACTTTCCACCAGGCCCCACCTCCAGCATTGGGGATTACATTTCAACATGAGATTTGGAGGGGACATACATCCAAACTGTGTATCAGTACCTGACAAGATTTCAGCTTAAAACAGAGAGAAGAAAACACAGAGAAGCCCATAAGTGTTAGCTCCATGAATTTTCACAGTGTGAACACACCCGTATAACCAGCTTCCAGTTCAAGAAACAGAACTTTACCAGCACCCCAGAAAGCCCCACCCCGACCCCAAGAATAACCTCTTCCTAATTTTAAATACCATGGATTAGTTTTGCATTTTTTGAACGTACATAAGTGGAATTGACCTTTGTATCTGGCAACTTATATTCAATATGATGTTTGTGAGAATCACAGGATGTTGTTTTATTACATAGCATTCTCCTTATCTACATTGATAACACTTCTCTTGAGTTAAACAGTGCACTGTATCTTTTTAGCCTTCTGATGAAGACACTGTTAGCCTCAATGTGCCAATGTCAAACATCATGGAAGAAGAACAGATCATCAAGGAGGACTCGTGCCATCGCCTTAGCCCCGTTAAAGGTCTGAGAATAAAAATGTGGAGAAAGTGCTTGTTTTTCAGTTTCAAATGTTATGTTTAAAATAACCTGTGCACAGATAGGGCAGTGATAATCTTTCTAGAGTATGTCCTATGTACCAGGTACTGTGTTCTTCTGGGAAGTTGAGCTGATTTAAAATTTAAAAGTCAAAGATGGATACTCTAATCATCTCTATTTTATAGGTGAGAAAACCAAGGCTCAGAGAGTTTAAGTAACTTGCCATTGGTCACATAGCTGATGTGTGTGTAGTACTACTTCCTACGGTACATAGTAGAACTAATCTCATTCTGAAGACTTAGATAAAATTATTATTACTTTTTTTTTTTGAGACGGAGTCTCGCTCTGTCGCCCAGGCTGGATAGAGTGCAGTGGCGTGATCTTGGCTCACCGCAACCTCCGCCTCCTGGGTTCAAGGGGTTCTCCTGCCTCAGCCTCCCGAGTAGCTGGGATTACAGGCACCTGCCACCATGCCCGGCTAATTCTTTAAATCCATTCTTGGAAAGAAAATATTGATATGATAGATATATTAGTTAGGAAAACTCTAGCTGCCGTAACATAGATTCCCAAATCTTAGTGGCTCAACACAATCCAAATTAAGTTCAAATGGAGTTAGTGATTGGCAGACAACTCCCCTCTGAGTGTTGATTTAAGGACCCAAGCTCCTTTCATACCATGACTCCATCATCTTTAACACAGGGCTTCCAAAACTTTCATGTCCATCTGTTTTAAGCCAGAAGAAGAGCATGGAGGTTTGCTCGTGGGAGGTTTTTATGGACTGGGTCTGGAAGGAGTGCCCATCACTGATAAGCTAGACTTCATCCCATGGCCACATCGCACTGCACATGAGGGTGGGAAATGTAGTTGAGGTGTGTGTTCAAGAAGCTACTTGACTTTGGCCCAGTCAGGTGACCTTGATTCCCTCACCTGTACATGAGATGATTAGATTAGGTAATACCAAAGGTCCAGTGTAGCTCGAAAATTCTGTGGCTCTTTAATAATCATCAAATGACCACTAAACACTGTCTTGTGTGCCTTCAAGATCCTTGTAATACGTTTCATATCTTGGTTGGAAGCCCTCATTGGGTAACATTAAGGCGATTTTTTGATTGCCCCTGTTTCCCCATGACTTTTAAGGAAAATACAAGCATTTAGTTTTACTCATTTGTGGCAGAGACTGTTTCACAATGTATGAATAGTGCAGAACTGGATTAATATACAGATCTTCTCATAAATAGTTGGAATCTGCTCTTATTCATGATAGGAGAGCTGTTTAAGTTCACTCAAACCTTAGTGTTGGCTTTCACTTCTTACACTTAGGTTTTTAAGTTTAGCATTTCTGTTTACCTGAGATTATCATGGGAACCATATGTTGTCTAAAAACATAGCTGTATGCTTTATATACAAATATAACTGCCACTTTATTAATCATATAAAGTTAGTAATATTATACACTGTAGGAGGTAGTATTTTAGGCAAATTTTTCAAATAAAAGAATTATGTAATTTGTTACCAGTGGGTGTTCCCCCTCTCGTCTAGATGTGGGTATTGCATTGGCTCAGAGTGTTTAAAGGGTGGCCCAGTATGGTTCTTTTTCATCTTCAGAACAGTTGGAAGAGTTCTGCAGGGTGTTCCTTTTGCTCCCCCACCTCCCCTGGAACACATTCTAGGTGGAAGTGCCACATCTGGGCATGCTGTCACCTCTGTGTGGCCCTTCTTGTAGACACTTCTTTTGCTGTTATGATTTGGGGCTCTTGCCTAGTTCCCCTCCCACATTCTTCCTTGAGATTATTTGCTGTTTAAGGACAGGAGTCAGATTTGGCTGATTTTTTAATCCCTAAAATGTTTAGCATAATACCTGCCATTTAGTAGCTGCTCAATATTTGTTGGATTTTAAATATGAAATACATAGTCACATATTACTGAGGGCAAAAAAGCCCTCTTTTATACTTTCTTTTCTCCATTCCTTAAAAAAGTAAGAGAAAATCTAATTTTTCTCATAGGGAACTGAGCCCAGAGAGGCCTTGACTTTTTAAGCTCAGTTTGGGGCTTTCTGGGGTTATTTTATTTTTATCTTTTCCTCCCTGCAGGGAAGAGAAAACTTGGGTTTTTCATATACCTTCTTCATAGGGAACACAGAAGACTTGAAGTGATTAGATCATATTTGAAGATCAGCTGTGTTTTGCTCTTCTGTTCATGAAATCATGCTTTCCATCTCTCTATATTTTCCTAATAGGGGAATTTCATCAGGAATTTCAACCGGAGTCTTCCCTTTTGGGTGACAGCACCAACTCAGGAGAAGAAAGAGACCAGTTTACTGATAGAGCAGATGGTCTCCATTCGGAATTTATGAACTATAAGGCAAGATTTTCAGGATCAACTACGTTTTTTTACTCATTTCCTTCTGTTTGGCACTGTACAATTTAAGTTCAAGGTTGCCAATCCATCCCCTTCAATGTCCAGCTTGCTGCACCCTCCCTGAAGCCTTCCAAACATCTCAGCGCTCAGCGTGTCTATTTGCTGATGTGAGGAGCTGGTCCCTGCCCTGTGTGCCTCTCCATTTGTCTGTTTATGGATCTGATTTTCTTTCCAGTACTCAGTGCATCGTACAAATTAGCAAACTCATTAGTGTGACCATTGCCACGCAGTAAAAGCTGAAATAGTTTCACATTCTTTTCAACATGTTCTAGGTAAATCCTTTTCTTGGGAGTATATTTATAGTGTGAAGACAAAAGTGGAGACTTTTAAAATTGAGAAATGAATGTCTTTCCTTTTTGGAAAGATCTCTCTGAGGACACTTATTCCTGAACTTTTGTAGGTGCCCCGAGGCATTGAAAGGACAGGTGAAGTTGCCGAGTTGTCAGGAAAACCTTCATCTTAGCAGCAACAATGGGAGGAAAGAAAAACTAGCCCTTTACTGAAGCAGATACTGAAGGTTCCACTTCACAACATGATTAGGTGCTTGGTATGTTTCTGCCAGCCCTTTTGGTTCAGGTTGTGGCGCCCAAGAATCATAAAGATTATTGTTTTTGTAAAATTCAGATTCACTGTGGCTTCGAGGTAACTTCTGAGTTATTATGTTGAAGCCAAGAATGGGATCCCTAAGTACTCATCTTTATTTTCTGAGCATTGTGTCCTGATGGCTGGACCCAGCCTAAATTAACATCTCTGGGCATCACCTTCAAGGAAATGGAGAGGAAAACAGCTGAATTTTACACTGTAGGAGACCTTGGTGTGCTCAGGACATGTTTATGGCCTCCAGATAAAAATAATGAACGTGACATATGTTTATAGATTACAGAAGTTGTGTAGAAGGATAAAACACAGCCTTAACTCTTTACTTGCTATATTTAATGTCATTAATCCATACATCCTTGTTTTAAAATAGGTCACACCCATTGCCTTGTTTCTGTCCCCTGTCTCCATTGACATTGCTTCATTTGAGCCTCATAGTTTCTCACTTTGATTACTCAGGCACCACCCCGCCCACTCCACTTCTTACCCAATGCTGCACCCCCGTGCATGCATGCATGTGTGTACACACACACACACTCTTTATATTCTGCCACCAAACATTTTTCTAAAGTGCAAATCTAATGACATTCCTCTCAGGCCACTGGTTCTACAAGGCTTCCCCAGATTAGACCCTATCTGTCAGCTCTGTGGGACGATTCTTCCATGAAAATGTGAAAATTGGAGTATATCGAGCATTCATCTTAAGTTAAGAATCTAAGGTAAAGATGGAAACCCTGAAGAACGTGTTAAGAAGATATCCATATTTAAGTTCTAGAGGAAACAAAGCAGTTAGTAAGAATAAAGCATATTGTTTCAGGAAAGCAAATTTCCCTGGATTCAGAGATTTCAAGGACTTCCTGGAAATGGCTGCTCTACAGAATGGGTCCTGTAGATGGAAACTAGAGGAGCAGATAGGGGTGTGGAAATCAACTTGGCAAAGGCTTTCTGGAAGATACTTCTCTTGGAAAATCAAAAGAAAAATGTTAATGATAAAATGAACATCTACAACAAGTTAAGGAAAAATTGTGCTTGAAAATCAGGCCCGTATTAGGCTTGATATCCATCAACTTTAAGTCTTTCAACCTGTGCTTGGCCTGGCGGAGTGAATCACACCTGTAATCCCCCACTTTGGGAGGCTGAGGCAGGAGGATCACTTGAGCCCAGGAGTTCAAGACCAGCCTGGGCAACATACTAAGATTCTATCTCTACAAAAAAACAAAAGCTAGCTGGGTGTGGTGGTGTGCTCCTTGAGTCTCAGCTACTCAGGACACTGAGGAGGGAAGATCACTTGAGCTTGGGAGAGTGAGTCTTCAGTGAGCCATGACTGCACCACTGCACTCCAGCCTGGGTGAAAGAGTGAGACCCTTTCTCAGAAAAACAGAGTTCTATGCTTTACATAATCCTGTTTTCTTTACTGAATAAGCATCTTGGACCTTTGCAACCACAGTCAATTTTCATTATTCACAGCAGTTATGTTGTGTGACATCACTGTGCATATCGAATTATCTAATACTGAGCCCTAACTCACTGGGGAAATAGAGGGCTGGGTTCCTGCACCCTCTGCTCACAATGTTTTTGTCAACCAATCAGCACACAACCTTGGTGTGTGTGTATTTCTGTTTAAAGATACCTTATTTAATATATATTGTTTTGATGAACATTACAACCATACCTTATTTAACATATATTGATTGATGAACATTACAACCAACAGCACTGTAACTCATGCCCGAAGGAAGCTTGTCTAACACACGTATTGTCCTCTGTAAGGCATATCACAACTTCCTTGGGCTTCTGAACACAAGGCAGCACTTCAGTACTATGTCTGGGGCCATTTTAAAGTGAAATCACCAACAAAAAACACAACAGTGTGAAAACATGGCACTAACTAGACTGTGAAAAAGGACACTTATTTACAATAAGAGAGCTGAAAGAAGAAAGCAGAGTGTCACCTTGTTCTACCTCATCTGGGAACATACACATCCTGGGACTCGAATTTTTTACCACTCTGTAGATGTCTGCAGATGACCTCCAGAGCACCACGAATACTGGTTTTGGGACTAAAAATACATGTTAGTGAATAGGCAAATTCACAAATGCAGAATCCACAGATAATGAGGATCAACTGTAAAACCATTTAACTTAGCAAAAGCAACCCAGTACGCCTGTTTTGCCTAATGAAAAAAAGAGACATTTTATACTATTGGCTACTTTTAGTTGTGAAACAAAAAAATAAAAAGAAATACCCTTTGCTTCTATCATTGAAACCCAACAAAACGAAGTAAGAACATGTTGTCTTGGTCATTTCTGGTAGTATATTTTTACCCATGAATTTTTCTGTCATTTGGAGTGTGGAGAGTGGCACAGTCTTTTATACGTTGACTGTATTGTACATGAAAAGTATAATCACTACAGAAAAAGTCCAAGTGTGTTCCCAGCCAGAGTCCAGCATTGGGCAGCTAGCCATGTCCTTGGGAAAAGTCTTGTCCTAACAACACATCTGGAGGACTGGCTGGTCCCCAGTTAGTTAATGATATGCCAGAACCTTGACACCAAAAATGGTCCTTTTGGCTGGTGTTCTCTCCTAGCTAGGGAAATGTGGCCCTATTCAGGCTGGCTTTCATTCTAGCCATGAGCTGGGTTAAAGCAGCGTTTCTCTGTGTCAGAGATGAACGTGCAAGGAGGCCTGTGGAAGGCTCATGGTGGTACATGACTTTCCAAATAGCCAGTGTCACTACATTGCCGCTTTGGGAAAAAGTGGGGTGACAGTGCAGGGAGAACATTTGAGTGAATTCTGGATGTTGTACACGTGAAAACTATTAGATGCAATCGGAAGCACTTTTCTGTTGTTAAGAATGTTACACTTTCTCTTTTCCCCACTACACACATATGCGTGCACACTCACACTTAAACACACATCCCTGCTCTCACAAACACTATGATGCATCTTCACAGGTGACCCACAAGCACAGGAGAGGGATCTCTCAATACAAGGAGGTGCTAAAAGGGCAATAGGAAATCCAGTGAAGCTTTAAATTTCTGATGATAAGTTAACAGATGCTGTGGTCTTGGGCCACATTTTTTTAAATTTAAAAATGTTTAATTATGGGAAAATACTTATAAAATGTACACCTTAGCCATTTTTTAAATGTACATGTAGTTCAGAGTGTTTTAACTACATTTACGTTGTGCAGCCTATCTCCAGAACTCTTCTCACTTGCAAAACTGACCCTGTGTACCCTTTAAATAACAACTCCCTCGTTCCTTCCCGGCAGCCCCTGGCAGCAAGCATTCTGCTTTCTGTCTGGATGAATTTGATTACTGTAGACACCTCATATAAGTGTAATTAGTACAGTATTTGTATTTTTGTGACTGGCTTATTGCACGTAGCATAATGTCCTCCAGGTTTATCTGTGTGTATGGCATGCATGAGAATTTCCCCCTTTCTAAGGCTGAGTAATATTCTAGTGCATGTACATACCAGATTTGTTTATCTATCCCTCCATAGATGGCTGTTTGGCTTGTTTCCAGCTTTTGGCTATTGTGAATAACGCTGTTATAAACATGGGCTGGGCAGGTTTTGGCTCCTGACTACTGAGTAGCCACTGGTTTTCAGGAACCCTGTGTGTTTTGTCCACAGGCAAGGGCAGAAGACTGTGAAGAGCTGTTACGGATAGAAGAGGATGTGCACTGGCAAACTGAGGGCATGTGAGTGCCGAGGCCTTGGTTACAAGCCATCATCACTCAAATCCACTTTGCAAGCAGTCTGGCAGTTCTGTTGTGATAGAATTTTGACCTGCTTTTCTGTGGGCAAGCTGATATTCTTACAGACAATATTGATAAGAAGTTGCCAGTTTTTCTCTGTCTGATGCTTTTTGTCGTGGTATTGGGCAGTACAAACCTCTTACTTGGCCTTGAGTCTTATTTGTTTTGAGGTTGTGGGTAGTAATGTGATTTCAGAGAATTAGCTAGAATTTCTAGATTGGAGGTTCTACCATCCATACAATTGCCTGAAGAAGCCAACAGCTGGGCCTGAAGTGATCTGTAGCGCTGATCTCCTTCTTTACCCCAAGTCATCCCCTTCAAGATCTGAGAACACCGTAGACTTCTGGTCCCAAGACTTCTAACTGCCAGAGCTACCATTTATTCAACATCATGTGCCAGGCATTGTCCTAAATACTTCACAGGGCATAACTCATTTCATCTTTACAACACTCCTAACAGATAAGTTCTGTTCTTGTCCCCCATTTCACAGATGACAAAACTGAGGCACAGAGAGATTGATTATCTTGCCGCAAGGTCACAGAGGGCCAGCATTTGAACCCAAGGAATCTTGTACCAGACAGATAATCCTTCTACTCTATTGTGTATAAATATTTATTTAGCAAGATTTACAGGGGAGGGGTTGTGTGATCCCATCAGACAATGAATCATGTTCAGGGGAATTGAGTTTGGACTATGTGACATAGAGTATAGTTTTTGTTCCCAGGATTTTTATTTCTATAATCTGGGAGGCAGGTGTGGACTCTCCATCATACCTTGTAGGGTTTTTCTTCTTAGTGAGGATTTATCCCATTGTTAAAACTTTTCTCCTTACAGAAAGTCATTGGCTTACATTCTATAGTGGGAAGGGCTTGCCGTGATCAAATCTCTCTTGCCCTTTAAAAACATTGGAAAGTTCCTCTCTGGTCACGGTCTGTATTACCAGCTACTCACTGGATATGCTGCTGAGAGCCACGGAGGCCTAGCTTGATTAAACAATCAGAGAATCATAGGGAAAGAGGCAGTTGTTTTTAAACTATATAAAGTTTTGGAAACTCCATTCTCAATCTCATACCTAGTGCTTTCAACCCTGGCTGTAAAGGATTATCTGTAGAGCTTTATAAAATGCTGAACCCCTAGTCAGACCCACTTGGACATATAGGGCCTGGCATGTTTTTTAAGCTCCACAGATGATTTTGCTGCATCTAGAGTTTGGACTGAGAACCACTGTCCCACACTGAAACCCTATATGCATGAAAGTAATAAAACTTTGAACGGGAATTGGAAGGCCCAGAAGTAGTACAGACTCAGCCAGCTGATCCCCTCCATGCAACCCCCTAGAACTCAGTAAAGCACAACGGTGAAAGCCTCTCATCTAGGCCATTGCCTGACTGTGCACAGGGGTAGTTAGGGGTGCACAGGCATGAAAATCTTATGTGAGCTGCTTTACAGCAGAGCTGGGCTTCCCCTACTCGGGCTCTTCCCACCGTGCTCTGCCATCCCACCCCACAAGGTACAAACACATTTTCACCATAACACTGAATCTGTTGAAATCATTTTCATATGTTAGATGGATTTTTGTAAGTTTGCTTTTTAAGAAATTAGATGATATTCATGTTGTATTGATCGTTTTCATTCTTATGCTTGGTTTCATGTTACAGAATAAGTTCATCCAAAGATCAGGACATGGATATAGCAATGATCGAGCAGCTGAGAGAAGCAGTAGATTTGCTGCAAGATCCCAATGGGTGTGTATGTCTCCTTGGTCCAGGTTTCATGTGTAAATAATGCATACTAATGTATGGAGTACATTGTCTAAATTCCTAAAATACCTACACAGACGATTTTGGCCCAGTCCAGCTACTAACAAAGAAAAGTCATGTTTATTGCCTGTTTTCCCAAGATGCAAAAGTAAAAGAGTCAAACTTCTGGAGGGAGTGAGATCAATTTCCCCTTTCACCACCCTTTATTGAGTTCATTCACCCCTCATGAAGTTCATATGGAAGTTTTTGGTAAAATTCTTAGAAAACAAAAATATGGTAAAAGTGCATGTTTTATATTGCTTAAAGTTTAAACCCCTGATTTATAAAAAATATAAAGAAAATGTTTTCCAAAAAGGAAAGAATTGGTATATCAAGTAGTACTGTATTTATATGGGTTAGTGCCAAATATATGTTAACTGAAGAATATATTTCTAAAGATTTGGGATACAGGATAATTTTAAAATCTGAATTTGCCTTGATCAATAATAGGCACTACATTCAGTGGATATGTGGATAATATTTTTCGATTTCTTAACTAATGGTAATGGAATTCCCATGGACAAAATATTTTTCAGCTAAACAATAGCAGGTATCATGTATCAAGTAATAACTACATGATCTCTGGAGAACTAGAGGACTTGGTAAACTGATGTGGTCTTATAATATGATGAACACAGGAATCACATGCAGCAATCCTAGCTGGGTTCTGCAAATTTATGAAAAGCGTAGTTAGTGTATCCCAGAATGCTGATGAGAATATACCACCTATGATGTCTGGCCCTGAAAGAATAGTGGCGGATCAGTTTAGTACAGCTGGAAGTCTTTTGCAATTGATTTGAAAAACATTTCAATTCTGCAGACATTAATTGAGTGCTTGGAGTATGGGAAGATCTGCAGTGTGCACCTTGGGGGATGTAAAGATGGACAAGACACAGCTCTTGCTTTCTGAGAATTTAGAATAGATAGAGATTGCCTTGAGAAGTTATTTATAAGTGTAACTGGGCCAGGCGTGGTGGCTCACACCTGTGATCCCAGCACTTTGGAAGGCCAAGGCAGGCAGATCACTTGAGGCCAGGAGTTCGAGACCAGCCTGGCCAACATGGTGAAACCCTGTCTCTACTAATAATACAAAAATTAGCTGGGCATAGTGGCATGCACCTGTAATCCCAGCTACTCAGGAGGCTGAGGCAGTAGAATCACTTGAGCCCAGGAGGCAGAGGTTGCAGCGAGCCGAGATCGTGCCACCACACTCCAGCCTGGGTGACAGAGTGAAACTGTGTCTCAAAAAAATAATATTAAAACATATAAATAAATAAATAAATAAATAACTGTAATTGATTCAAGTGCTTCAAGTGGAGGTGAAAAGGATAGACTCGAGCAAGTGCCCAACCCCAGGAAAAGGGGAGATGGGTGGACTGGTCTTCCTGAAGGATAGGATAATGGCCTGGACCTTTAATGACTGCCAATTTCAAGAAAAAGAGAAATTCTGGATTGAATGAAAGGCTTAGGTAAAGTCATGAAGGTCAGAATGAATGGAGCCAGGTTGGGAAAATCTCAGGCAGAACAGAGGCTCTCCATCCTAGTGTGCTTCAGTATCACTTGTAGAACTTTTTCAGAACAGATACCAGGCACTTCCTTTGGGGACTGGAGTCAGCCAGTGCTTCTGATGTGCAGCCAGGACTGAGAATCACTAGAGACAGTGTAGAATGATGCAGGCAATGCTTTGGATGTTGTTAAGGAGCTGAGATTTTATTTTATATTTAGAGGGAGGCAATGATGGTGTTTAAACATGATTATTCATGTTGTTAATTCTCCCTTATGTTTGGCTCATGGCATAGGCACCTAATCAAGGTATGTTCAAAGAGCTGAATTCTACATCCTGAGCCAGGGCAGTTAGTGAAAGGGCAGGAAACAGGACAGGAGAGCCTGTACGTGTGTTTACGTGTATGCATGCATGTGTATGGTTGTTCATACATGTATGTTAGTACATGTAGGCATGTGCACCCGTGTGCATGTATTCATTATAATGAATCAGGAAGTAGGGTGGCTTTTAGGAAGAACAGACTTTGAATTAGCTAGAAAATTTTTAAACATAGCTGCAGCATCAGTTAACTTGGGTAAGTTGTATGACTTCTCTGCATCTCATTTCTTCATCTATAAGAGGGGGTGACAAGTACCTACCTTTCAGGGTTATGAGGATTTGAAATAATACATAAACGGCCGGTGGAGAAGTAAATTGGCAAAACCATTCTAGAAGTAACTTAGTATGTAACCAAGTCTAGAAACATATAAAACTTCGGAGTGAAATCTAAGAACTTATCCTAAGAGACAAGAAGACATGAACAATTTGGGGAATTTGGGGTAGAGAATGAGGGGTAGGTATTTTTAATAGCAAATATTTGGAAAAAGAAATTATCTAACAATTTGGGGATACTTTAAGTATATTATACTCTTTGATAAGGCAGAATGTGATGTGGCCAATATAATGTTTTTTAAAGTTTCTGGTGATATCACAGAATGCTTTTATACTTTTAAAAAAGTATATAACTTTTTTAAAGTATGTAAAAACGCACAATGTTTGATCCCAATTATATAGATAGAATTAGGTACCAATTGTGCAGGAAATTTAGAAAAACTGGAAGGAAATATATTAAGATGGATTTTAAGAAGGAAATATATTAAAATGGAAGGAAATATATTAAAATGGAAGGAAATATATTAAGATAGTGGAAGAAAACATTCCCAACTAACCTTCCAAGTGACACTTGATTCGCATCTTTATGGAGCACTGTTTTAAAATATTATGTTGTAAAATTTTATATGGATTCTTTCATTTTCTTTCTAAAATAATCCACTACTTTGGCTGCTTTAGATCATTGTTATTTATCCTGAAATAACTATTATAATATGACATCTAATTTTATAATAGTTCTGTGAGCCAGTTTAATAGTCATGAAAAGCCCTGGTTTTGTTTTGGATATAGAGAGGACACTTGAAGATGTCATTTATTTCTAACTGCTTTGGGGCTGAATATTAGTAATAAAAAAGTTTACATACACATTGTGTTTTTTCTTTTATCTCACATTTCATAGATCCAGGAATTTTTTTCTTTTTTAGTTAAGCCATTGATTGTGGGATTAAATTTTAAAAGTTTACCTTTTATGCATCAGAAAATTTAGTTGGCTATTGCTGTTCTGTCCTTATCTTGATTTCTTCCCTTAAGGCCTTCTGATTGTTAGTTTGACGGCATTTTCATAGGCCTCTATAATATAAACGCATCCCTGTTTAAGATGACTTTGTAAATTTTATATAACTTACAGAAATTCCTGGCTTTATAGGTCTTTAAGAACAAAAAATCTTCATCTCTTAAAATAGCAGAAATTTAGAAACTGTGTGAGACTATTTCAGAAGTAAAAATGCATATCAAATTGCTTATGATTTTTTTAAGTGAGAGATATAATGTATATCTCCCTATTAAAACCAAATGCCATTGGTACATACACTATAATGTAATACTCTCAGCAACTTGACTTGCTTCTGTAAATTCATAAAGTTCTAAAATAAAATTTAGTATATGCTATACTACCTATGAAAACTTTGATTTTATTAGAAATTACTATTATATTACAAACAAGTTGGATTGTATTACCAATAGCAGGTGGAATATTATATTTTGGCATGTGGTGGGAAAATACCATGCACTTTGAAATTTCTGTCATAAACTTTTCCTCACTTAATCCTAAAGATAAACATAACTTTTTAGTAAATTAAAAATTTAAACTAAATAAGACCAATAGAATTTATTAAAAATAAGTTTAATACATTTACTAATATCTTTTTTTCCTACTCTTTAGATTAAGCACAGATATTACAGAGAGAAGTGTTTTAAACCTATATCCTATGGGATCAGCAGAAGCCTTAGAATTACAAGATTCTGCACTGAAGTATGCTTGCCTTTTATAACAAATTATATTTTCTCTTTTCATAATACATTGACACTTCTATGCTTTAAATTTCACTTTATATCTTTTTTTTTTCTTTCCTTGTTCTCACAGTGGTCAAATACAGCTGGAGACATCTCCGGTGTGTGAGGTAAGGCTGCTGGTGGATTCACCAGAACTCTGTGCAATATTTTGCCATGGAATACTGGCCACCACATTCTGTAAAGATTTGTCAGGGAGTGAAACATCTTTATTAATGAGGCCAATATTCAGATTTGTTCAGGACACATTTTTCAACTTGTTTATACGTTTGCCTCTTTAGTTCTGCTTTTCTGCTATACCTCACCCTCTGTTGAAGATGAGAGTTGGCTATTTCTATTAGATTCTGTAGATTTTTTACCTCAGATCATCTTGCTGAGTCAAGCGACGGCAACTAAAATACATAGGGAATCTGCCTGTGTGTCAGAACCTGGAGGAGGACCATTCAATGTAGATTTTAGAGCCAAGAAAAGGTCTGGGAATTGGCCAGATGGAAATTAGCTAGAAAATACCTGAAAGACAAGAACAAATGATTTGGGAATGTCGAGGAGGATTGAGAGAATATCATGAAGAGAAACTGGTGGTGATATTTGAAGACAGGGTAAGGAGGGGTTCAGTAGAGTTACATGGAGTGAAATTTGGATGGCTGTAAAGAAAGCAGTTTTGACATAACACTAGAGATGACCTTAGAATGTCCTAAAGCCAGAATGTTACCCCAGGATTAGAGAGAGAAGTTTGAGCTGGTGATTTGGGAATGAAATATAGGCTACAACCCATTTCCTGAATGGATTTAGGATGGCTAATTTAGGCACCAAGATTGTGTACAAACACCTTATGCCCCACTGAGGTGTTTGCACATGTACTATAGTAAAGCGGTTTCACACTCTTACCTTTGTCTCTATGTTAAAGAAATAAGGAAAAGGGAAGTATTAATATAAAAGGGAAAGCCATGTTGCTAGAGAGTGTGGTTTCATTGTTAAGCGCAGTGACTTGGAATTATATTAGGTATCAGTCCCATCTCAAAGACTGGCTAACTGTGGGGAACTTAACCTCTCTAAACATTCATTACTGTAATTGGGATCATAATACTACCTATTGTAAAGATCGAATTAGGAATTCTGATTCAGAAAATGTCACATAATATAGGGTGCCTAAATGTTAGCTATTAGCTTACTTCTCTATTATTGTTATTGGTGTGGCCTTTAAACAGAATTACTGTACCACGTCTTCCCTGGGTGGAGGCCTCATTGAATTACCCAATAGTGGGACATTGGAAGTCTTTTATTTGCAGTCTCCCCTGGACCAATTTCATCAAGCTCTTCCTTTGAGATTGATTTTGGTTCTGTGCAGACTTAACCTCTTTTTTAGCTTCTTATTTGGAAATAATTTTTCTAATTTAATTTTATTTTTTGAGAGATGAGATCTCGCTTTGTTGCCCAGGTTAGTCTCAAACTGCTGGCTTCAAGCGATACTTCCTCCTCAACCTCTCAAAGTGCTGGGATTACAGGTGGCTCACACCTGTAATAATAATTTTAAACATGAAAATAATTTTAAACTTATAAAAGATTGTAAAAAAATTTGCAGTGTTCTACAAAAGCTTGCAAAAATGATAATCTTGTAAAATTAGATTTACTAGTAACATTTTATCACATTTGTTATATTTGTTCTCTTTCTCTCTCTCTCTCCATACACACAGTTCTTTTTCTGAAACACACACAATTCTTTTGCTGAAAGTAAGTTTCACACATCATAGTCCTTTATCCCTAATCATTTTAGTGTGTGTTTTCTAAGAATATGGATTTTTATCTTACACAATCAATTTCAGTTATCATCTTCATAAATTCATGGTGATAACATATTTTCATCTAATCTATCATCCATCCTCCAGATTTGTGAGTTAATCTAATGATGCTCTTCAGAGCATTTTTTTCCTTTCAGTGTAAGATCCAGTTTAGTTGCAGATACTGCATTTTATTGTCAGGTATCTATAACCTTCTTTTATCTGGAACATTTCCATGACCTTTCTTTGATTTTTATGACCTTGAAATTTTGAGGAACACAAACCTCCTCCTTTTTAATAGAATGTTCCTCATTTTGTGCCTGTCTAATGTTTCCTTATCAGTTTGAACTTCTGCATTCTGATTTCGAATACTGCACAGGTGATGTGATTATCTCAGGGCATCACATTTGGGGCCACACTATGTCCATCTTTCCCTCTTTGGTGATGTTAATTTATCACCCAATCAAGATATGAGTCCATTTCTCCACCGTGTAATTGCTGTTTTATTTTTTCGTTGCAACTAACAAGCAGTCTGTGACAAGATAGTTCAAGACCATCTTAGCATCCAGCTGCAGACCCACTTTTGACTCTAGTAAAATAGATGGCCACCTGTGTGCATGATTTCAGGAGCACAAGAAAGACACAAAGCTTCTGGAATAAAGATATATCCCCTCCATTTTTAATACACAATTGGATGGTCATTCCAATAATTTTGTCTTCTAAGATGTATATATTCCTGAATTTTTTTAAAAAGGGAAGTATTGTTACATGCCAGATCATGTGCTTTGTATATTACATAAGTTATCGTTATTTCATTTCTTCAACAAATATTCGTTGATTGCCTCCCATGTGTCAAGCACCACTCTGGACACTGAGAAAGTAGCATTAAAGACACAGAGGTCCTACACTTACGAGTTTACATTCTAGGTAAAGGTATAAGTGAAAAGTGGGAGTTATGCCTGAGTGATGATGCAGGATTTGAAGCTCAAGGTCAAGTGACTGGCCAGGTCACTTACATGTAAAAGGCTTGGCCCTGCTTTCCCACTGTGGTATATTGCCTCTTCATGCTGTAGACTAGTGGCAGCACTAGGTCTTGTCATGCTTACAAACCTTAGTGATGCCTGATTGCATCAAACCTTTTCTTCAGAGCAGATCTTGGCAGAAGAAGAGCAGCCATTATACTTATGTGTGCATGAGCAATGATGCTTCCGGTAATGTGAATGGGTATGGAAGGAATAAGGGATGGATATATACTAAATATAGACTGAGCCCAGTTCATAGTTTTGTCTAGGTCTAGTTTTCATCCTATCTTTTTTTTTTTTTTTTGAGGCAGAGTCTCGCTCTTGTCGCCCAGGTTGAAGTGCACAATCTCAGCTCATTGCAACCTCCACCTCCTGGGTTCAAGCAATTCTCCTGCCTCAGCTTCCTGAGTAGCTGGGATTACAGGTGCCCGCCACCATGCCTGGCTAATTTTCGTACTTTTAGTAGAGACAGGGTTTTGCCACGTTGGCCAAGCTGGTCTCAAACTTCTGACCTCAGATGACCTGCTCACCTCAGCCTCCCAAAGTGCTGGGATTTCAGGCGTGAGCCACTGCACCCAGCCTGATCCCATCTTTTAATCTAATAGCAATACGTGCGCTGATTTACTAACTACCCAATTCCAATGGTTATTAGAAATTGCTACTGTTATTCAACATTTTGGTGGTTTGGGAAGGAATGTTTAAATGTCACATTTCCTTAATATCAGCCCAAGACTGTTTTATTTGGAGCTTCCTCCCATTTTCCCATCAGCAAAGGTGAACTATATCTTTGCAGTCAGTTCTAGATTTTCAAAATGGATTTGTACTTATTGATCTCCTCTTTATTTCTCCTGTTGTTTGTCTTTCTCATTGCATAGCACAAACACTTAGCATTCTCACTTGAAGTGGGACCCGACTCAGTACCTAACTACTACACAGTGAGTAGTTCGTGAGGATTCCTGGAAGGGAGGGAAGAAGAGAGGGAGAGAGATAGGAAATTAGATGATGAGGATTAGGCTTTGTTAAGCAAATTTCAGTGTACTGCTTATTTGATGTACAGATCTCTGGGTCTTAACTGATAGCTGCAAACACTCCATCATTTAGGTAAAGTGTATATTATGTCCCTTTAAATTCATTTCCTTGTGTTTGTCTAAATTGAAAATCATCTGACACTTTTCCACATGCTCATAAAGCTTCATGGGTTTTTCCTGAAGTTTAACCATGCTTGCTACCATTATATTATGTGGAAAAGCCTAATATCCTCCTAAAGTAGGAAATTTGACTTCCAAGTCATATATCAATCATTCAGTCAGTTGGCCCAGCCCAGCTTTCCCTCTAATGATGAGTCTGTTTGTTCCATCGGCCAAGGCCATTAAGCCTGTAGGTGTTGAGCTGCAGCTCTGCACAGGTCTTGTGCTCAGTGCTGTGAGGGCCTCCCCGCCAGCTACTGCACCCTTGCCTCCAGAGTGAATTTTCTGCTCTAATTGGGCAGATTGTATTACTCCTCTGTACTCACAGAATGTACCAGGTCCAACCTTCCTTAGCACCTTTATTTTAGCATGCTACTTAAAATGTGTTTGAGCTTTCACTCTCATAGAGTTTTAAAAACGCATATATACCTGTGCCCATGATTTCGGGAGTCCCTAGAAGACAGAAAACCTCAAGAAAAAAAAAAGATACTTTTATTCTATCCCCAACTTACAATGTTTTGTGTTATTTTAACATAAGGTTGATTTTTTTTTCTCTTTTGGTTGAAGGAGGAGTATTTGGTATAAGGAATTCTCACTCCTTGTTTTCCTTCTGTAGGGCAATTATCTGTCCTTGGCAGATACATCTCTATGATTTTAAAAGAAGGGAATAGCTGGCCCTGATGGAAAAAGGAAGTCACAAGGAAAAGAAAAGAGAGTAGTGAATTCACAGGGCCAGTGATAAGGATTATGCAGAGCTAAAATATGATCCTTACTTATGATTTGGTTATTTTTATATTCTTTCTTCTGTCTCATTCAAGCAGAAAGTAACATCTTTCAGCATAGCCCTATATTAATTCACCAGTATTTGTTGAGTGCCTGTGCTAGATTCAGCCTTGTTTTTGTGTAAAGGACTGGAAGATGAAGGCTATGAAGTTGCCCTCACTTTAATGAATTTTTTTTTTTAATTGTGGGGGTAAGATTTAGATGTTGAAAATTTTACAGAAGAAATAAGATGGTCTGCAGTCCTGAGCTTGTTTTAGGTGCTCAGGGACACTGGGGAAGGGGTAGAGTTTAAGGAGAGGAAAGTAAACTTAGACTTTGGGCATTTTTGGGTTTGGCCCTGTAGCCAGGAGGCTATGTTGAGCAAGACACCGTGGCTGTGGGGGATCAGCTCTATGTGAGCCACATGGAAAGGGGAGGCCAGGATTATGAAGCTGTTTGTAATTGGTGGCACATCACGTGATCTGACTTTAAACATACTTTAGGTGACTGTCCACATCAAGTGTGGATGGCACTGGCATCCATGCAGGAAGAATTGCAAATTGCATGGCTCATACATAAATATCGAACGGGGAAGGGTCTGCGAGACGATAGGACAAACTAGAGGAAAGAATTGCTTATAGAAAGAATCAAACCTGAAGTTACTTGTTAGCAGCTCTAACAAAGCCATTTAATGAATAGGGATATTTGTGACATTTTATTCTAAAAATATGGTTTCCTCTTGGATTTGTGTCAAAGGTGGGAAGATTTTTAAATAGCACTCCTCAACAATGAATAGGAACAGGCATCTTAAATGTACAATAATTTGGTGGCATATATGAAGGTGTTTATATGAGCTAACGCCCAATTTTTTATTAGGGAGGATCAGGGGGTTCTTGACTACCTTATAAAGAAGGCAGATCTGGGTAAGAAACTAGAGTGTGTCCCTTGTGGGCTCCTTGTTTCTGCGTGTCCCTTTCATGCTGGTTTTACAAGATTTTGCTCTCAGCCACTGTCCCTCAATTTCTTCACTGTCTCTGTGGACCATCTGGCCACTCTCATGGACTCAGGCACCCCATAAATAATAATAACTTTGAAACCTGTAGCTCATGCCTCAAGTTCCCCTCTGTACCCCAGTATTCAGATTTTATCTCCATGCCCTACAAATTTCTCTTTCTCTACATAGCTAAACTGATACTATCAACTTCTTCTTAAACTGCTCCTGTGTTCTCCGTGGTATTCAGTGATGCTACCATCTACCTAGTCATTCCTGCTGGAAATCGGGATGTCATCTTGACTTTTCTCCATGACCAGTTATAAATCCTGTACATTTTATGACAGAAAAAATTCATAATTTTTTCTCTTAACCAGTAGTTGCCAAAGTAATCTGATGTTGAACTGACAACATGAGATTTGCCCAGTTAATTTGGGGTCCAGACGTGTATTTACTGAATGCTCCCAATGTGATTCTGCATATTTAGGAAGTACTACCTTGAACCATTTCTAAAAATCATAATTAAAATGAGGATGGGAACCAGCAGGCAGCTTGGTCACCTAGCAAGGTAAGCTGACATCCACAGATATTTTGGAGTGAACTCCTTGCTCTGGGAAATTCTTTATCTTAGTTTGTATAATACTTTAAACATATTTTTCTATGAATACAGCTGCATGTTTTCAGAACGTATGAGTATGGTCTACTTAGTTACTGAACACACTAACTAATTAATTCAACAGATATTCATTGTGCGCCTATGGACCAGGGACATGATGGCAGTAAGAAAGATGAATTTCTTGCCTCAACAGTTTCACAGTCTAATGGAACATACCATGCTTTTTTCTTCTTTTTTAAGGTGCAAAGTGATCTAACATTACAGAGTAATGGGAGCCAGTATTCTCCGAATGAGGTAAGTTTCTTGAAGATTAATGGAAGGTGAGGTGTTTCTTGATGGCTGGATTGGAATATCTTTTACAGAAATATATAATCTAAGACTTGTGATTAATTAATTCAGTCTTTGGGGGAATCCATCTAACTCTCATTAGCTATCATAGTTTTATCTGGTCCTATTCGTAATTAAAGATTAATTTTTATGAGATATATTTTTAAAAACCGAATGTAGGAACATCTTTACAAGAAAACAGAATGAAGATCATTTAAATAGGAAACATTTAGAATGTCTTGTTCTCCATAAATGATTCAGTGTGTGATTCAGTATTACTGAGTTCAGTGTTATCTGTTTCCTCATCAGATGTGCCCTCTTTTGGATATAAATGGATATAGTGTGTGTGTGCATGCACCCATGCACACAGCTGTGCAAGAGGAGTGCCAGTGTCACGTAATTGTAAAATGTTCTTAAAATGGACAAAACAAATTGAGTGGGTCACTCTAAAACAAACATTCTGTTGGTTATGCCATTTAACATCTTTACAAAGTGATTTTTTTTAGCCAGGACTTCATCACACAGCAGCGAATGCAAAAAGGGAGTAGTTTTGGTACAATCCTTGAACATAGAAAACCATACATAGTTCTTCTGTTTTCCTTTTATTTTTTTCCTAATTTCCTTTCCTTCCAACACCACAGGTTAGAGAGAACTCCCCTGCAGTCTCTCCTACCACAAACAGCACAGCTCCATTTGGCCTGAAGCCTCGATCAGGTAAATGAAAACCTCAGCCCATTCTTACACTAAATAACTCGTTGCTTTCTCTTGAGCCTTTTAAGTGTATGCATTATCAATGTGCACATCCTTGTCAGTTCTGCTGAGCCGAAATCCTGGCATCTACAGCTAGGGGAGGCCAGAGTTTGTAGCTTTGTTTTCAGTGAATCAGCTAAGTCCGTGTTATCAGTAGTGGATATTCTATCTTCGTTTGAATCAGAGCAAAGAAAAAACAGGTGGTGGGAGCATGTAAGCGGGGAAGAAATACTCTATTGATTTTTTTTACCTAAGGAAGATAAAATAGCTTTGGCCCCAGTGGTTCCTGCTGCTCGGCTGAGTTAAGGGGCAGTCTGCCTCTGGAAAAGTGACTCCTTTCTGAGACACCCTCATTTGATTTCTGAGTCTGGTAGGTTCTGTGTGTTTACTCACATAACAGAGTGGTCATTTCAAGGCTTGCATGAGTGGTCAGGAGTTACTTTTTTAAAAAGTCTTTTGAGAAAGCATTCTGCTTATATTACCAATTTTAATTTGTTATTAGTTTATTCACAAAAGTAAATTATATCAATGTACAAAATAATGGTTGCTTTTGAAAAGAAAGTACTCTGTATAGAAAAATTTGATTCTTCTGATTTCTCCATTTATTTGAAGTTCTGTTGCTAATGTTCCTTCTTTTAGGTCTTTCTTTGTTTTAATATTTTTGACTCTTTGGTATTTAGTCTACACTTACTACTCATGCTTTTAAGCAAGTGCTAATAAAGAATTCAGACGCTTTTAAATAAGAACTGGTAGAGAACTCAGATGTTCTTGAGTTCTCCAGTAAAGCATTTTGACAACAGTAGAGGTTATACATGTGTATATTTTGCAAAAAGGCACCCATAGGAAAAACAAAGATGATTCTTTAATAAAGGAAATGTTTTTCATTCTTGGGGCAGGTTGATTGATGGGTAACAAGTGGCCAGGTGTAATGGTTTCCTGGCAGTTTGAATGGGCCATAGAAGAAAAGCCATTTGAGAAAGTGCTTGAGTGTGACAAGGGTTAGTGAGTGTTTTATGGAGAGCCAAATTTTACATGAAATAAAACTCAAATGGCTGGTCTTCTCATGTTTGGAGCTAAGCAAATGTGATCAGTTCCAGGCTGAGGCCCTTGGCTGGGTTTTCATTTCCACGGTCTCAGGTGTGTCCTGGAAGGAATGGAGGTGAGTCCAGGCACACCTCATCTGTGCCTTCAGTGACGACCCGCCAGGAGACTTATTTTACACGCTGAGGACCTCATGTTGAGCTGCAGACTGTCTCCTAATCCTCACAGTCAGTTTTACACAGTTTAAAAGCATGGTATAATTGAGCAAATCAAAAGTTGAATGGATCTTCAAAGAATAATATTCTTTTGAATGTATAACTTGCAATTGTAGAATTATTTTGGTGACTTTTTAATTCTTTTTATAGAGTCCAAACTCAACTTATTACAGTTAGGGTTTACATTGTACTGGGGCTGTTAAACCATTTCACATTCTTTGTAGCAGTGAAAAATAAATGGAGCTTTTATTTTGAATAGCAGAAGACAAAGTTAATTTCCTTTCCAAGCTTCCAGCCTTCCTATAATGCTGACTAACCAATGTGGAAATTGTTCTTGTTGTTGAAAGCTCTACGGAGTTTGGTTGCTGTAAATAATGCTGTTTACCTTCAGGATCATCAAGTGACATGTTGGAACTTTAAAAACTTGCATTATGTATGGAAATTTATTTCATTTTATTTAATAATTTTAAAATAGTATATATGCTTAAGTGTATTTTTCACATTTTCTGGAAAGTAATATATACAGTAATCTTAACTGGAAAGCATATAGTTTTAAAAGAAACCACTTTTGATCGAGTAGCTTTAGAATGCTTAAAGCCAATTAATTTTTATTTTGAAAGTATGTGGATTTGTGTGATTTCTGTGTTATAAATAAAAACAGACTGCTTAAATTAGCAAGTTCAAATAAGAACTTAGATTCTTAAAGTAGGCTGACAGTTTCTTTCATTTCTTTCTGTGTTTTCCTCCCAAACAAAGACAACTGCACACACCCAAATATTTATATCTAGAACTATATCCATTTATTTTACTGGCCCTGCTTTATGATTGAATAAAAAATAATATAGATATTTCCTAAATATGAAATTGCCATATGGATATTTAGTGCAAAAATAAGAGTTGTTATCATTTCATAAGTGACCAACTCAGAAGTTCTTGAAATTGATTAATCTCTGTTGGTTAATTGGATTTGTTGTTAAATAGACTGTACTAGTCTCCAACATTTTTTGTTTTTTGTTTTTGAACTGAGCAATATTGAAAACAGTATTTAGAGGTATGTCCAGGATTGAGAAAAGAATTAGCTAGATTCAGCTATCTATAAAGCATGCCAATAGACCTACAGGTGTCTTTAAAAAGAAATTTGACATTGCTTTGGAGAAAAAAAAATCACTAATGGTAAATGATGATTCTATAATAGTTTTATTTCTAAATAATAGATATATTTACGCATATTAAGTTTTATTCTATGTCACCAATTTTTTTGTGTGTGAATCATATTTTGTTAGTTTTTTAGAAAGTCTTTGAGGAATGTATCTGGCAGGTCTTTTGCTTTTTATCTACCTGACCTATGGGTACTCTTTCTTTCCTCTGACCTGATTCATTAGTACTCTAAGTCTGTGGGCTTGCAGAACTGTTAAGATTAACAAATATGAACTGCATGCAAAGTGTATGATTGATGGGTACTAACACTCAGTTTTTATCATTCTTTTTATTCCATGCACCATCTTTCATTCTTCTCCTATATTGTGCATTTGAAATTAAACCCCATATAAATGAAATCCACTCTTCATTTCCATGCAAACCCTATGCCATTTGTGAAATGCTGCTGCCCCTTTGGTTTTTCCTGGTCCTTGTGCAACTGTACGCGGACTGGCTCTCTGGCTCCCCTGCAGACCCAGCCCTCATTCTTCCTCCTATCTCCTTCAACACACTTACACAGGCACAGACATGGGACAGCTCTAGCTACAGTGTTCCATCTGAAGGAGACAGTGACAATGGTAGGTGGCTTTGTACCTATTCTCCAATGTTCTCATTAATAAGCCAATGCGTATACTGAACATTCATCTCTGTGCAGCTGAAGATAGAGTATATTCACCTGCATGCTTGGTATGAGAAATAATGTGTAAGCCTGGAAAGTGAAGTCCAGAAAAGTGCATGTGGATTGTTCTCTAGCAGTTTGTCAAACTCCAGTTTAATTAACTTGACTATTCTGGATTTGGGGAAGGCATTATAATACTTTCTTTTCTCCCCTTTTCTGCTTGGGTTTTTTGGTTTGTTTGCTTGTTTACAAATATTTGGGGTTTGCACATTTGGATTTATCTCCGCTTGTTCCTGCATCTGAACTAAATGGTTTTAGAGTTTGATATTTTACTATTTATGCTTACCGTGTGAGATTTCTAAGGTAATTAAAATGTACCATGGCTGATCCTAGAGTATTGCATTGAAAATAATGTTAACGTGGAGAAATTTCTGAAAATGAAGATAAATCATTTGCCTTCTTTTTTCCAAATTATTGGCAAATTTTGACTTTTGATGCCTTCTTGAGTATAGGTTCATCTTTTTGACATTCAAGGATAGTAACTTGGCCTGAGAATCAAATGTGTAAATAAAAAATCAAGGACACTCAGCTAGAGTTCATGTGGGTATCTTTTAATTTTGAATCTTACATAGCCTAAGAGATTACAATAAAACATAATTATTTAGATCTGCACACCACCTATATCGTAATCTCCATTCTAGTCTAATTTCATCCTAGTCTCTGAAATATTCAAATTTTAAACATTTTACTTCAGAATACAAAGTGATTGCAGTCGAGTTAAGTGAAACAGAGAATGTGATTTATAGGGAAGAGTAGTGAGGTACAGGGTATAGCCACAATGCAAACACAATGGAAAGATACGTTTTCTGATAATATTTATCTTTTCATCTAAGTATGTTACATGTAATACCTGGAAAATATATGTTTAAGACACTTGCTGTGATTTCTGGTTAAAATTCAACCAAAAATGCTTCTACAATTTCCTTATGGAGAAAGACAATGTATACTTTGGCAGAGTAGTTATAAAAAGAATTTTTAATATTTCATAGATTTCTAAATTTTTAAGCTAAAAATAAATAGGATTAAAAAACAACAGTTATTTAACAAATGGCCCTCCTTATACCATCCAGTTGTAAATTTTGGAAGTTGAAGAGGGCTAAATGGAAACTTTCTTGATAAACTTTTTCTTTACTTAAATTTTTTTTTCTAATGGAGGGGAGGCATTTTTGTTTTTCAGAAAGTATAGCTATTTATGGGCCTAATGTTGTTTAAAGGAAATAAAGCCTAGAATGAAAGATTTATGTGTGGTTTGGTATTTCCTTAGGAATGATATCTGAAACCAAAGGCCTTTTTTTTTTTAAACTGGGAAACAATTAGTCTTCTTATGTAGCAGTAGAATTACTATCTTTGTAGATGAACAGACTAAAACCAGAAAGGTGAGGTGAGCTGCCTGGGTCACACTGTGGGGTTGAGGTGGAGGTGAAGCCACACCAGGGTTCCTAACTCTGGAATCATCTCTGCCGCATCTACATTCAGGCTGCTTTCATTTGATTAAAAATCCTTAAATTTCCACAGAAAATAATCATTGTGGAAATCTTTCTAAAAATAAAATAACCTTGCAATAGTTATTTTTTCTATGAGTAAAAATTCCAAGAATTCACATGCAGCTGTTACGCTGTACCACAATAATAATAAAGCCATCGTTTTCAATACTCACGGTTCAGTCGATCATGTCAGATGTTTGGAGGTTGTCATTTTTTCCTATTTGCAATTTGTCTCTACTATGCCCTGGGCAACAGAAGAATTTCTGTACAGAAATAGTCTTTACAAATATTTGTTTAGGTTCCCAGATCTGACTTTTATGTTTATCTTCATTCTCTTTGTTCTTAACTTTGACCTGTGATTGGAATACATTTTCTAATGCTTTTGTTGTTGTTGTTGTTAAAGAAGCTGCACTATATGTTCACAAGTCTATGAGCTAATGTTGGAAAAGGAACACAGACTACTTTTTATGTTGTTCTTACTGGTTTCTCTTAAACAGAAGATCCTATTCAGGGGCCTCTCTTGGCATTTCAAAGCTGATTACATCAGTTTGGTTTCCTCATATTTTCTCCATTATTCAATATTGGCTGCTAACTTTGTAAATAACCTTTATAAATAAACATTATCTTATTACCAGCTCAACCTAACATAATGTAACTTGACTTTTATTTATACATTTTAGTTATTATTTTTGGTAAGGTTGTCCTTTTTTTACCTTGCTCACTGTCTTGCTTTATATAAAATTATCCTTTTATTTAAATTCTTTCAAATATTTTATTCCCATTCTATCTCATTTTAAATTCCCCATTTCTCTAAAACTTATTCTTCAAACAGATTTTTTAAAATTGGCAGCCTGGGTAGAAGGTCCTTGGGAGTTTGAGTTCTCAAAGTCCCCAAAGTTCTGCCCCATAAGGTGGATGAAGGAGGATGTGGAAGTTTGTCTGTAGGTTTCTCTGGGCCCACCCCTGGAGCTGGATGGGACAGCTTTAACCTCCGTTTTTAACCTGATAGTTTAACTTCTGCTTTTCCCCCTGCTCTTGTGTCCTCTTACTGAATCTTTCCTCTTCCCTTCACTTTGAAGTTAAAAACCATTTCTATCTTCTTTGGGGTCATTTTTGCTCTTTCATTTGCAGTGAATTTGTAGGTGCTAATTTATACTTATTGAAAATTAATCTTTAAGTTATCACCAGAGAATGGATGAATGGACCAGTTTACATTAGTCTCTGAAATAACCATGTATCTTGTACCAATTTACAGATATTTTCCTTAATTTTTTACAGTAATCTTGCACTATAGGTATTATTTTCCCCATTAGAGAAATGAAGAAACTGAGGATATAAGAGGCTTTTTAGTGGCTCTCAACTCTGGTTTTATATTAGAATCACCTGGGCGTTTTGTAAAACTATAGTCACTTAGGCCCCATAGTCAGAAATGCTAATTTATTTGGTGTAGCATCGAGTCTAAGCACTGGTCATTTGTTTTACTTCTTTTTATGGGATGTTATGTGGTGTTCAAGTAAGGTTGACAGTCACTGGGTTAAGTAAATTGTCTAAGACCATAGAGAAGAAATGTGAGCATTTTGAGGACACCGAATGTGTCCAGTTCAATTTTAGGCACCAGAAGGGAATGAATGAATCAGCTAGTGAGAGTTCTGATTCACAGTAGCCTGGATCTAAAGCTCGTGATATTTTTTCAAAGCCAAGATATTGCTGCCTTTGAGTTTGTATGTCCAGTTCAGGTTCTTAACTTCCAAGGAGAAGTTGAGAGCTACATTTTAAAACTTCATGTTTCCACAGAGAAGAAATCTCCTCTCATTGAGTTAAATTTAGGTATAAATATTTTTTATATGAAGATGCATTTCATGCAATAATTAAATGAGAAAGTGCATTTGGGCAATTTTTAGAGCAAAGGGCTTTCTTTCTTTGCTTGACTCAAAGATGTTCTCACAACAAGTACATAAATGGTTTCTTGTACACATCCTTAAATATCTGCTGAGTGCCTATTATGTGCTACACATGATGCTCATTACTATGGATGCAGCTCTGAAAGAGACAGCCAAAATCTCTTTGCTTTCATATAACATTTATTTCAGAGTCTAATGCATTCACACCTAGAAACTAAGTTTAGGAGATTATTCATAAGAGGAAAAACTCAGGCGACTGATCATCAGAATAGAATAATCTTTGCAATGACGTTCTCCAAACAGACTGAGCTTTAAGTGAGGGAGTGTTTGAAACGTTTGTTTCATTTACTCATTCAACAAACTCATTCTGCCCCACTCACTGCTTTGTGGGGCAGGAATAGAGGGTACAAGTTGGAAACAGACATAAACATTTACAGATCCATAATGGAGCGAAATATCACTCTACTGTAAGATAGAAAGTGGTGAGTGCCATGGGAGAGACACAGATAAAAGAATTTTGTATGCTCACAGAAGACAGAGATTACTCCCAGCTCAGAGATGAGGATGGGGTAAAGAGTGAAAGAAAAGGCAGAAAATGATGGAAAGATCAGTGGAATTTGACCTATATCTGCAAGGATGAATTTGATATTCTACGTAAGCATTTCATTATACCCTGCAGGGTCCATGCTTATCTCTTCTGCTAAGTAAATTGCGTATATGTGCAAATCTTTTTCATTCTTTAAATGTTATTTATGCTGGGTGCAGTAGCTCACGCCTGAATTCCCAGGACTTTGGGAGGCTGAGGCAGGTGGATCGCTTGAGGTCAGGAGTTCAAGACCAGCCTGGTCAACATGGTGAAACCCTGTCTCTACTAAAAATACAAAATTTAGCCAGGCGTGGTGGCAGGCACCTGTAATCCCAGCTATCTGGGGGACTTAGGCAGGAGAATCTCTTGAACCTGGGAGGCGGAGTTTGCAGTGAGCCGAGATCGTGCCACTGCACTCCAGCCTGGGCGACAAGAGTGAGACTCCATCTCAAAACAAAATAAAAATAAATGTTATTTATACAACATACAGTAATTAAACTATAGGCTTAATTTAAGCAGAACTTATTTTTTTTCCTTCATCTTAAATTGCCTACCTTGGCCAGGCACGGTGGCTCACGCCTGTAATCCCAGCACTTTGGGAGTCTGAGGCAGGTAGATCACTTGAGTCCAAAAGTTCCAGACCAGCCTGGGCAACATGGCAAAACCCCACCTCTACTAAAAATATAAAACTTAGCCAGGCATGGTGGTGCAGGCCTGTGGTCCCAGCTACTCAGGAGGCTGAGATGGGAGAATCGCGTGAGCCCAGGTGGTTGAGGTTGTAGCGAGCCGAGATCGCACCATTGCACTCCAGCCCGGGCAACAGAGTGAGACTGTGTCTCTCCACCCGCCCCCCAAAACCAATCACCGCCTCTTCACCTCTTTCAACACACTCATAACACTCACTCTGCTCTCTCACCCATCTTTTTTCTTATTTACACTTCAACAGTCACAAGAGCATTTGACTTGAAAAATATATGCTCACAGTGGGGGCTGCTTCTTAATATTGTCTCATGGCCTCAAGTTAAATTTTATTCCTCTGGATTAAGTAAGGGAGCTCTTGAAATTTAGTGATATGAAATTAAGGAAAAGCAGAATAATTCTTTTGTAGATCAATTTCCTGAAGCCTGGACCCAGACCGTTCACTGGATTTATTATTTAAATAGGAATTAAAAGAAAAGAAAAAACTGTAGGTAATTTAATCAGAGGTACTTTAATGGTCCCGGTGAAGTTATTCTGTTGTAACAAACCCAGCAAAATAAGCAAGCACTTTTGTACTTGGTAGATTTATTATGAGCCTAAAGAGATTGCCTTAAGTTCTCTTATATGTCATAGTAATGAATACATTCAGAAAACTAATAGTGATATAGTCATTATTTCTGATCATTTTATGTATTTCTGATAATTTTAAGTGTTCATTTTAAAAAATACAGTTCAATTGGTTTTTAAAACACTTTTGGTTGCCTAACATTCATAGAGCAAATGCCCATGCATGCATGTTATATTTTTAAGATACAAAGGAATGCAAAATTAAAAAATGATGCCAGGAAAGTAAAACCCAGACACCATTTCGTTATCCTGATATCTCACATAGGGCTCTAATAAGGCAATGTGGTGTTGAACAAAAGCTCATGGTCCATTTAACTTCCTGATAGTTTCATATTCAGATTGAAATCTGCCAATAAAAACATATTGAAAATATTATTAGATAAGATTACCCCCAGAAAAAAGGCAAAGGAAAGTAACAGCTCCAAAGAAAACATTCGATGTGTTTAAACGGTGTTGAGGCGCCCCTTGCTGGCATATGTGTGTATTGTCCAACTCTATCTGCATTTCTTGACCTTTTTTTGGTAAATTTGGTGGTGCAAATTAGTTCTAGATTTTATATTTTTATATATGTCTCTTTTTTGGTGTTGCTTGAAATGGTGTAAAATGTGATTCATTCTCCAGTTTCTTCCATGCGTCTTAATTTGTCAGAGTTTTCCTCAGTTCCCTTTTCTCTGTGAACTTTTCATCTTTCCCTGCCTGGTCACTCTGTCCTTTTACTGACCTTGGCTTTACTTTTTAAACAATTGGTTCTACGTCCTGTGAGGTTTGGGTTTTGTGGGACTTGGTGACAGCCCTCCTGTGACTGCCTTTGGTGTTCTTTGCCTGTGACTTCCCTCAGTGGCTTCCAGCAGAGGCCCCAGGCCACAAGCTGACTCTTCTCTGAGATTCCAGAAGGCGACAGGCCTTGTGTACCTTAAATCATCCTCTTTCTCCCTTAACTCTTAAGTCGACGATTTAAGATATGTCAATTTTCTCAACTTCCATAGAGCATCAGAATGTGAATTCAAGTATCTTAGAAGTAATTTAGAAAGAAAATACTGAGATGTGAGAAGGAGAATGCATGTTCAAAGGCACAAATTGAAATTAAAATACTGTAGTTAGGCGAGCACAGGACTTTTGATTACACCGAGCGGACTCAAGTCTTTGTATCCAAAGTATTCTATTTGTAAATCATATTTAATTTCTAGAAATCTGAAATATTGAAATAGTTTCTAAAGAGGTCCATAGGAAATGTATGTCAGGGTAGAATAAAAATTACACATTCTTTCTTATTCAGCATTGTTTAAATCATCATGACTGAAACTTCTGTAACTTCAGTACACCATGCAGCCTTCTATGTGGTATGGATTTCTAACATTGGAGTTCTCTGCCCAAAATTTTCTGAGGGACTTTCCCTCCCTACCTCAATCTGAAAGTCTGTGGGATGGGGGAACCAAGGCTCTGAACAGCTCTTTCATCCATCTTATGTGCAAGGATAAAAATCTCTAGGAAGAAAAAAAAATCAAGTTTAAATCTGCCCTGGGCTTTGTATCATTAAAAAGTTAATTAAAACTCTTGCTGTAGTCATTCTCCAATGCATAGAACATTATTTACCTTCTTGATTGGTGTCTAAAAGATGTTTTCCTTCATAGGGAAGGGCATGTGTTTTCTCAGCTCATTTCAGAGGATGCCCCGCTGTTAGTTACTATTCTTGGAAGTCGTAACTTCAAGAACCTGAAGCCAGCCATGAGCCCTTCAGCTACTTCCAATCTTGCCAGGCTTCCTAAAAGGAGTCCTTGCTCATCTCCAAAGGGCTAACTTTTTAGATAGTCTGCCAGTGACAGTCTAGAAGGCAGAATTTTTCCACCACACCCTCAAATATGTAATCATCACTTAGTTCTTAACTCAGGCTTATAAAAAACTTTATGCCAACAAAAACATTAACTTGTGCTTATTTTTAATACATACAACAATTCTAGAGCCTTATTTGAAATAAATTATCTGAATTTAATGAAAGGATTGAGTGTAAATAAAAACTTAGAATGAAGACAGTGGGAAGATGAGTGAAGTAGGACATCTGTCAGGCAAGTGGCTTGGAATGGTCCCAGTGACCCAGACCTTGCCCTGGGTTCAGTTTATTATCACTGAAAAATACAGCTTGTTAGTCCACACAAACTAGTACAATTTAAAATATTGTCTCTTTTAAAATACTTGAGCCAGGCTTTTCTTGTGGATTTGGAATTTCTTTGTTTCTTTGAGTGGTAAATGAATTATTTTGGATAAATTAAAATACTGTTTGATTTTAATATGAGTAGCCCTATGTGACAAGGCACTATATAAAGGCTTTTTTTCCCCTTTGTATTATAGTGTTTCTAAGACCTCAGAGAAATTTGGAATCTATAGACCCGCAGTTTACAATCCGGAGGAAAATGGAGCAGATGAGAGAAGAGAAAGAGCTGGTGGAACAACTTCGTGAGGTACCCAAGAAATATTATGTAACTAAAGGAGAATTTAAACAACATTCTACATTTTTGAGAAACAGACTTTGAAACATTGCAAGCAGTCCTAATTTCAAATCTAGCCAGGTCACTTAGTGACTGCTGGATGTTGGGCAAGCCACTTAACAACCCTGAGTCTATTTCTTTGTATACTAAAAAAATGTTTTGGCCAGGCATAGTTTCTCATGCCTGTAATCGCAGAACTTTAGGAGGTAGAGGCAGGCTGATCACTTAAGTCCAGGAGTTTGAGACCAGTATGGCCAACATGGTGAGCCCTGTCTCTACTAAAAATACAAAAATTAGCTGGGCATGGTGGCATATGCCTGTAATCCCAGCTACTCGGGAGGCTGAGGTGGGAGGATCAGTTGAGCCCAGGAATGCGAGGCTGCAGTGATTTATGATTGTACCACTTCACTTCAGCCTGGGTGACAACAGTGAGAACTTGTCTCTTTAAAAAAAAAAAAAAAGGTTCCAATTGACCTTAGTGGAGTTTTGTGAGGAATATATGAGATAGTAGTAAATAAAAAATAATATATACATATAAATGCTGGCACTATTTCAATTCAGGTATAGTTTAATGCCCTGTCATTTATTTACTTAATAATATTAAATTAATTTTCATTTTTTATTTTTATTTATTTATGTGTTTTTGAGACAAAGTCTCACTCTGTCACCCAGGCTGGAGTGCAGTCGCATGATCTTGGCTCACTGCAGCCTGTGCCTTCTGGGCTAAAGTGATCCTCCCACCTCAGCCTCCTGAGTAATTGAGATTACAGGTGTGCACCACCACACTCAGCTAATTTTTTGTATTTTTACTAGAAAAACGTTGGGATTACAGGTATGAGCCACCGCACCCAGCCGAATTTTTAATTTTTAAGAGACTCTCTCTGTTGCCCAGACTAGAGTGCAATGGTATGATCATAGCTGACTGCAGCCTTGAACTTTTGGGCTGAAGTGATCCTCTGGCCTCAGCCTCCCAAGTAGGTAGGCATAAATGATCGCTACATGCCACTGTGCCTGGCAATATTACATTAATTTAACAATGTTTATAGTTATCCTCACTTTGTACCCCAAACCGACCAGAGATTTTAAATCAATTATCTAATAGGCAAACCATTTGAGTTTCTACCAGAGAGGAAGTCTTGTGCTGGGTGTCATTGAAGCTTAAACTTGGAGCTGGCAGGGACCATGGCTGTCTTATTTCTTGTCGTATTTCTTAGTTCCCAATGGGCACTCTGTAGGTATTTGTCTACCTGCATGGTCTTTTTGTCAGGTTAGGAAGATCATACATAAATGTATGGAAGGTTAACTAACAGTATAGGAATCAATCACCAAGGAAGAAAACATTGGTATTAGCTATTAAAGACAGCACGTTATGAATTGCTGCATGAGTTTTTATTAATGTTCAGAAAGAAGTGTCATAACTGTGAACTAAAAGAGTCTAAGAAAGCTTCTTGACTAATAATAGAACAACCATTCAACCCTGTAATCCCATTACTGGGTATATACCCAGAGAAAAATAAATTGTTCTACCAAAAAGAAACCTGCACTCATATGTCTATCACAGCACTATTCACAGAAACAAAGACTTGGGATCAACCCAGGCTCGCATCAACAATGGATTGGATAAAGAAAATGTGGTACATACACACCATGGAATACTACACAGCCATAAAAAAGAACGAAATCATGTCCTTTGCAGCAACATGGATGCTACTGGAGGCCACTATCCTAAGCAAATTAATACAGAAATGGAAAACCAAATACCACGTTCTCACTTATAAGGGAAAGTGAAACACTGGGTATACACGGACACAAAGATGGAAACAATAAACTCTGGGAATTCCAAAAGGGGAGAGATAGGGGGTGAGGGTTGAAAAACTACCTATTGGGTACTATGTTCACTGCTTAGGTGACAGGATCATTAGAAGCCTAAACCTCAGTATCACACAACATACCCATGTAACAAACCTGTACATGTACCCCTGAATCTAAAATAAATTTTTTCAATAAAGAAAGAAAGGTTCTTGGAGGAGATAGATTCGATGTTAAATCTTCTTTCATCAGCAAATGTGTATTGACTGTCACTCTCTACCAGGCTGTATTCTAGGTAATGGATGTAGGAGAGAACAAAAAGGTCCCTGCTGTTCTGAAGCTTATAGTCTATTGGGGAGAGATAGTAAATAAGACGGAAACAAATAAATACACAGTTTCAGAGAGCAATGAGTTCTACAAATGAGCAGTGAGCCCTATAAACAAAATTTAGATGAAATTAAATTAGGATAGGTCAGCCTCTTTGTTATAGCAGATGATACTTTTTATATGGTTTAGCAAAGAGTCAGGAGGAAGTAATTTTAAAAAGAAAACAAAAAAACCTCTTACCACCACTTTAAGCCACTGTGGTGATTGAGCAAACACAAAGGGAAAGTCAAACCTCTGTCATTTGCCTGGACTATCTGGATGTGATGTAAACTGGGAAGGTGAACTTTATGAAATCTATGCAACTAAGATCAGAAGCTGAGCTATGCCCCTCAAGGAGTGATATCTTACAATTTTATCTTAAACGTGGGTCATATTGATCATTTATGTCTTAATTTAGTGATATAAAATTAGAGCCTGAAAGAGTACCTAAAAACAATTGTCCACACACAGGACAGTTCTGAAAGAAATTTATATAACACTATTATATGCAGTGTTTTTCAAGTTTTCATTTATTAAAATCACCAAATTAAGTCATCCTTTCATACGCTGTTATTCAGTTAAAAGGGGCTTTTGTTGCAAAAGCTCTAGTTAAGGTTTGAAAATTGATTTCTCTACTTCTGCTTCCAAGAGGATGGAGTAGGCATACTTTGCCCTATTCTTCCCACTAAGTACACCTAAAATCCCTAGACATACATAAAACAAATGTAAGAACATTCTGGAAGGTAAAGAGAAGAAGACGGACTGATTAGGGTCCTTGAGACTTGAGGGCCGCCATAGTGATGAGCTCCAGGAGACTTTCTTTTTGCCTCATGTATCCAGACTTGGAGCCGAAGTCGCTGGGAACCCAGAAACAGTAATCGGCACAGACTTTAGAAAAACAACAATAAAAGCTGACTTTCTCTAACCAAATAACCAGGAAAGGGACAGCCCAGCAAGACACAAAAGTTTTAGACCATAAATGCGCTACTGCAGCTGAACACCACAGGAAATACTGTGGTCCCCCCTCACCCACACCAGTAAGGGCTGAGTCAAGTGAGACTTCTCCCCTTGCTGGGGTGGTGTCAGAGAAGACCAAGCCAGGAGCCAGAAATTTCATCCCCACTGGTCAGTAAGGAAGCTCGTCTGCTCCCAGAGTTTCAGTGGAGACCACGTGGGAATTCTGGATTCTCACCCCCACTCAGCAGTAAGGAGGCACCTACCCCTCCCCCACTCCCTGGCCAGTTGACACCCAGTAGAAAACCCAGATGCCTGCATTCACCTGGCGGTAACAAGATGGTGGCAGCCACCTTCCCCTGCTAGAGCAGTGTCAAAAAAAAAAAAGCCAACTAAAACAGAGATTTAAATAGGATCCAGAGTCTCATAACATAATACAAAAATGTCCAGGTTTCCATTGCAAATCCTTCATCATTCCAAGGACGAGGAAGATCCCAAACTGTAGGAAAAAAAGACAATCTGCAGATGACATCACTGATATAGCAGAGATGTTAGAATTATTTGACAGATATTTTTAAACCAGCCATGATGAAAATGCTTCGGTGAACAACGATGTACATGGTCGAAGGAAAGGAAAAGAATACTCCAGCAGAGAACTAGAAAATGTTGGCAAAGAAATAGAAGACACAAAGAAAAACCAAATGGAAATTGGGAGCTGAAAAATACGTTATTCAAAATAAAAAGCCCAGTGGATAGGCTCCACAGCAGAATGGAGATGATAAAGGAAAGAACTGGAATGAAACTAGAAGAGAGAACAGTAGAAATCATCTAATCTGAACAACAGAGAGAAAACAGATTGAAAAATCAGTGGACACAGAGCCTCAGGACCTGTGGGAGTGTAACAAATGATCCAACATTCGTGTCTTGGGAGGCCCAGAAGGAAAGGAGAATGGGAGCAAGGCAGAAGAGGAACTTGGGGGTGGGAAGGAAGGGGATGTCTCTATAATTTTTTTTCTTTTTTTGAGACGGAGTCTCGCTTTATCATCCAGGCTGGAGAGCAGTGGAGCAATCTCGGCTCACTGAAACCTCTGCCTCCTGAGTTCAAGTGATTCTCCTGCCTCAGCCTCCTGAGTAGCTGGGAGGGCGTGTCAATAAAAGGTCAACATGGGGGATCCTTGTGCTGGTGGGAATGTTGTGCATCTTGACTTTGTCAATGTCAATATCCTGGTTGTTTTGAAAGTTGTTACCATTGAAGGAAATTGGGCAAGGGGTACGTGGAACCTCTGTGTATTAGTTCTTACAATTGCATATGAATCTAGAATTATCTCAAAAATCAAAAGTTTAATTTTTTAAAAGAAGGACAAAGATTGATTTCTCAGCTAAATATAGTCTAAGAGAAAAGCATTTCTTTCTTTCTTTTTTTTTTTTTTGAGATGGGATCTCACTCTGTCAACCAGGTTGGTGTGCAATGGCATGATCTCAGCCCACTGCAACCTCCATCTCCTGAGTTCAAGACATCCTCCCACCTCAGTCCCCCAGGTAGCTGGGACCGCAGGTACACGTCACCACGCCCAGCTAATTTTTTTGTATATTTGGTAGAGACAGGGTTTCGCCATGCTGCCCAGGCTGGTCTCAAACTCCTGAGCTCAGGCATCTCCCCACCTCGGCCTCTCAAAGTGTTGGGGTTACAGGTGTGAGCCACCACTCCTGGCCTAAGAGAAAAGCATTTCCTTTTTTTTTTTTTTCTGTCACCCAGGCTGGAGTGCAGTGGCACTACCTCATCTCACTGCAACCTCCGCCTCCCGGGTTCAAGTGATTCTCCTGCCTCAGCTTCCCAAGTAGCTGGGATTACAGGCACCTGCCACCATGCCTGGGTAATTTTCGTATTTTTAGTAGAGACAGGGTTTCACCATGTTGGCCAGGCTGGCCTTGAACTCCTGACCTCAGGTGATCCACCCACCTTGACCTCCCAAAGTGCTGGGATTACAGGCGTGAGCCACTGTGCCCGACCAGAGACAAGCATTTCTTAATCCCTCTTCTGCCCCATGCAGACTGCCTGAACCAGTCAGATTTGGTTTTTATTTATCACGCTCAAAGAGTGATTCCATTATTCCATTCATTCTATTAAATAAAAATTTTACACTCACCTAAATTTGTTTTTATAAAGAGAGATTTTGATACTGTTTGGAAAGAGTTAAATAATGTCAGTGTTTTCTAGGCATTGTTATCCTTATTTCCCATGATGAAATTAGTGCCTCAGTTCATAAATACCCATAAATGTATTTTACCCACAGTTACCTCAGTGTTCATATTAACTGGCTTCCTTCTGATTTCCCCAACAGAGCATTGAGATGAGATTGAAGGTCAGTCTACACGAAGACCTGGGGGCAGCCCTCATGGACGGTGTCGTCCTCTGCCATCTGGTCAACCACATCCGCCCACGGTCGGTTGCAAGCATCCATGTCCCATCACCAGCGGTTGTAAGTAACACCAAAGGGAAACTAACTGACATAAAACAGACCTTTAGGGGGCACTGTTGTTGGTTTAGGATGTCAATGGTGTCAGTAGGACCTTGCTCAAATCTTTTCCACTGGGCCCCAAACCATTATAAGGCAGAAAAGGAATGAAAGAATGGCCCTGAATGAAGCAACATTTTCACAGTAAAATGAGAGACTATTTTAAAATAAATATATAAATGACAGAAACATAAGTTTATTTCAATATCAAGCAGATCACTTTAAATAACTTACTGGGCGGGCACGGTGGCTCACACCTGTAAACCCAGCACTTTGGGAGGCCAAGGTGGGTGGATCACTTGCGCTCAGGAGTTGTATTTTTTGTAGAGACAGGGTTCTAAAATAGAAAACTACACAATACAAAAATATGAAAAATACAAAATTTAGCTGGCTATGGTGGCACGCACCTGTGGTCCCAGCAACTCAGGAGCTGAGGTGGGAGGATTGCTTGAGCCCAGGAGTTCAAGGCTGTAGTGAGCCATGATTGTGCCACTGCACTCCAGCCTGGAGACAGAGTGAGACCCTGTCTCAAAAAAAAAAGAAAAAGAAAAAAGAAATTACTGATTGACTGATGATCAAGGTGCTAACTTTAAGACTATAGGAACATAAAAATTTCTTTTTCCCAAGAGTTATTTAAACAGTGACAAGTCTTTCAGAAAGCTTCTTTTGGTTGGTAACTTCCCTTCTAAATTGAATCTTTTTCCTCTATTCATCATGGAGGATTTTAGGGATAGCCCTGCAAAGATGTGAGTTCTATGAAAAATACTATGAATAACCTGTCGAGGGGTTGGTTAGCAGTCATGACTTCAACAATTGCTTGATCAGTGCTGCACTCAAGGACTCATTGGTGATGCTGGGGACGTAGTGGGGAGGAGAACATGAATGAGACTCCTTAATGCCCCCCCAGATCCTCATCTCTGCTGTAGAGGAGATAGAGCCTGCACTCAGGGCTCTCTTCCTAGATATCACAGCATGTTGTGAACTAGAAGAGAGCCAGAGAGTCAGTTTTATGGTTGTTCAGATGAAAGTGGAGGAATCACAGATAAACTTGTCCTTGAAACCTACACAGGATTTATACAAATAGAGAAAAAAGTATCACTGCTCACCCTTTTTGCTGTTTGTTAGGAGAGGCAGAAGAATTTAGGGGTTAAGAATGTAAGGTTTGGATTAAAATTCTAAAAGCTATACAACTTTGGGCAATCCTCTCTTGAACTTGATTTGCTCTTCTCTGTAATGGAAATGTTCTTGCAAGTATGAAGTAAGATACTTCATGTAATTTACACATATATGTAAGCCATTACAATCATTAGTGTTTATATGGCAAGTTTTGGAAATTTGGAGCCCCATAAAAGTGCAATGTTCATAAAATCTCAGAGCCCAGTGTGTTGGACTGAAGCTCACGTGAAGCTCCTCCGCCCTCTCCAATCCCCAGGAGAGCCTCACAGTGGCATGATTTGTCCTACTTTCTTTTCTCTTGACAGCAGGAAAAATTAGCCAATGACCTTATTTCATCTTAGTTTCTTATCTATCATATTGAACATATTTTTTCTTTCAAAGATTCAACCACTTTTTTAGCCTCAGAAACATAGTGGGGACAAAAAGACCAATTTGTCTTCTTTTACAAATCTACCTCTAGCAGCCTTAATGTGGGACAGTAAATTCTGTTCCATGATCCAATATGAAACACTCCAGTATCTTTTACAAATGAGGTCCAAACTGCCATAAAGTCATCTGAGCCTTGTGCCAGATTCTCAGTAATTTTTCCCAAATTATGAGAGAGACACAACAGACACCTCAGCCTTCAATTTCAATGTACAATGATCATTTTACAAGACGTAAGAGGACATCATGAATTCTGTACCCATTTACCTTTATCTTCAGGAAAAATGCTACATTGTTTTAGAAATCTTTTGGTTTTCACCATTTTGCTTTTTTTAAATAAAAATTTTAAAATTAAACAAATAATAGGAAACAATGAGTGACTGGTGAAAAAAAGAAAATAAAGGAAAGCAAAAGAAAACAAATCATTCTTTATTATCCTCCTACCCAAAACCAATCACTGTAGCTTTTACCATTATGTCTTCTTTACTGTAAGCTTTTTTTTTTTTTTTGGTAAAATTAAGTTGTTTTTTAATTGTGAGCTTCTCATATAGACTAGCAATTTTTTAAATGTAGTATTGAAACCTAAATATTTCCCCATGTCATTAAAATTCTCTTTTTTTTCTGGAGATGGAGTCTCCTCTGTCGCCCAGGCAGGAGTGCAGTGGCACGATCTTGGCTTACTGCACCCTCTGCCCCCAGGGTTCAAGCGTGGCTCAGCCTCCTGAGTAGCTGGGATTACAGGTGCCCACCACCATGCCTGGCTAATTTTTGTATTTTTAGTAGAGACGGGGTTTCACCATGTTGGCCAGGCTGGTCTCGAACTCCTGACCTCAAGTGATCTGCCCGCCTCAGCCTCCCAAAGTGCTAGGATTACAGGTGTGAGCCACCTCGCCCAGCCTAAAATTCTTCATAAATGCCTAATTTACTAACTATAACATATTTTAGCCTGTTTTATTATATTGTAGTTTTCCTTTTTAGAAATGCAGTTTGTTTCTAAATATCCACTTCTAAATGTCCAATTATCAAAAATTCTTCACCAAGCATCTTGATGCCCTTTTGGACCAGGCCCAGCCACGCTGTAGCCGTAGAACCTGCTTTCCTTCTTTCTTCTCTGCCGTTGCTCTTTGCCCCAGGCTCAGCACAGGCAGCTCCCTCTGCCTAGAAAGCCGTGCCCCCACCTGCCCCCCAAATCTCCTTAGTTCTTCAGCATCACTAGCTCCCTTTCCTTCTCTATTTCAGCATTCAGAAAACAAACCATTCTCAACGCCTTAGGACAGGGTTTCTTCCTTTGTTCATTTTCCGTCACACCTACCCCATGACAACTAAGAACTATCCTGTATTATACTGTACCTTCCTTTAGGTTGCTAATATTTCCAGCTGCTTTAGAGGTAAGTGAGCCTGGGGATTTTGTCTTTGGCTCCACAGTTGTATCTTTAGCATCAAGTTTAGTATCTGACCCATAGTAAAGCAATAAATGCAGTTGTATCTGCCAGCAGCAGTGGATGAGAGCATCTTTTCTACCAGTATTATCACCAGCAAAAGCATTCTAATTCTTCATTCATGAAACTAATATTGTCCATTTTGTTTTTGCCAAACTGAGGGAATATAGTAGTGAACAAAATCACTATCATTGTCAGTATCCTTAGAGACTATTCCTTAGAAAAATGAATTTTTTCAGCCTCTGACAATTTGATAAGCAAAACATTGGCATTTCAATTGGTATAATTGGTATAATGTTTTATTATTGGACCAGTGGTGAGGTTGAAGCTTTAATCATTGCGTTTGTCACAAGTACTTTTCTACCTGAAGTTAGGCAACAATCTTTGAAGACGCCCTCCCTCACTCCCAAAGAGGGAGAATTATTTTTCTGTAGCTTGAAACACACTCTCCATTAACTTCTTTGGGGCTGACCTAAGTATTTGGAATGATGTTGGGCGTCTTTGGAGTTTCAGAAAAGACTCACCTAAGGGCATCTTTGGAGTTTCAGAAAAGACTCACCTAAATCATAAGTAAATGAAGGAAGATAATGGGCCCAAACGATCAGAGAGAAACGCTAGGGTCTCGGCGTGATGAAATGCCTCTTGGTACCTCATCTGCCAGGTCCATGACCCTCTGTTATCTTCATGTCATGTTCCTCAGGTCTGCTTCTGTTTGCACAAGGCTTCATGCAGTGGCCTTGTCCTGAGACATGCCAGGGGTTGGGCAAAACCACCGAAGCAGCTGCTGGCGACATCTTTTTAGGGCCCACGTGAGGGACGTGACTTCCTCCCTAATCAAGATGGAGAATATTTGTTTAGCTTTCAACTTAAATTGTTTCACAGGGCAACAGACTCTGTTTTTGGCAAGGCTTTTCTTTTTGTATTTAATAAATGCTGTACAAATTAGATTTTGATGATAGTTGCTTTGTGCCTCTATAAGACGGAATGAATTCCGTCATTCTCACATGAGCAGGATAAGGCCAGTCTTTATCACAGTGGCTCCTCCACCTACACTGTTGGAATCAGTCATGCTTCTTGCTTTCTTTCCTAAGGAAAATAGTGGAGGAATATTACAATTTAGCAGCAAAGTGTTCAAAACGTACCATGTAAAAAAGTATAGTATATTATATGGGAAATGTGCCTGTTACCCATCCCACACCTCAGAGGCCATCTATAACCAAGGTTAATTCAATTGTGAGAAGCTTTTGGTTAAGTCCTGAACATCCACCGTTTTCAGTGCTGTTTACCATGATATTGCCTCTATATCCCTGGCTTTGGTGGGAAGGAGGTTAATTGGCCTGGTGAATTTAGATCCTTTATATAGGAATATATTTGCTGATGGGGAAGGTGATGTTTATGGTGTACTTTAGGCAAACTAAAACAGGTTACACAACAGTATGATCCCGTAAAAACTATATATACGTGTGTGTGTGCATATATATAAACAATATAAACATACGCGTGTATACATATATACATATGTATGCAGAAAATTTTGCATACATATACACCAGTGTATATACATGATATAAAAACATCTATATATATATACATAGGCATATATGTATATGTAGGCATATATGAACACAGTGTCTGGAAGAATAGAATCTAAAATATTAACAGTTTTTAATCTAAGATGGATGTTTCTGAGTGATATTTTGTTTTCTTCTATTTGCTTATGTGTTATTTTCTTTTTCTCCAATAAACATGTATTGCTTGTGCCATTTGGGAAGTTTAAAATTTAACATGTTATTAAAATGGTTTCTCTTTTAAATAATACATTATTTCCGTATATTTGCATTTATAGCCCAAACTTAGCATGGCCAAATGCAGAAGAAATGTGGAAAACTTTTTGGAAGCGTGCCGAAAATTAGGAGTACCAGAGGTAACATCAAACTTACTTCATATAACTGTGTTGTAGTAAAAATTTTATTTAATATATGAGTTTGAACCATTGAATCGATGCAAAGCTTTGTACATGCTTTTTTGTCTCAACCTTTCTTGAGAAATAATATTGAATAAATTATATAAACTTTAAATTGCTCTATTGCAGTGAAATTAAAATGACTATTCAATAAGTTCAATTCTGAGGGAAAAGGGAAATAATTTAAGATTTTGAAGTAAGTGTGAAATTTCAGACTTGAAAAAAAATTTTAATCCGCTTGATTCTCCAAGAGCAGAAATTGCTGAGGCTGTAAGTGAATCTTCTCTCAGGCTTCATAGAGTAGAATTTTGGAGCTGATGGTTTTCTTATCCCAGGCTCTTAAGAAAAGACCAGCTGATTATTGATTATCATTCTCTGTAGCTGTATTTTCCATATGTGGATAAAAAAATCAACATTGGAAATACTATAGTTATTGTTATCACTAATCATTATCATTAATAATAGCAGTGTTTGTGTGTTGCTTTACAGTTTGTTAACTATTTGCATTTCATTTTTGCCTTCAGTTTGCTTTGAGCCCAATAGGCAATTCAATTACATATAGTTTGCTATTTTTTCTCTCTCCAACCTCAGACCCAGCCTCAGCCTCAGGCAGATGGCTGGGGGCTTTTAAAGACTTCGCTTTTAGTACCATAAACTGATTTCTTAGGCAGACATGAGGCAATCCACTCAGAATATGGAGTAGCCATATAAATTGAGAAGTTTATCCTCATTGTGATAAACAGAAATTGATAGAAGTTTATTTCTTATGATTTCTTCTTTCTTAATGCCCCAGGGATAAGGTAATTTTAAAAATACATGCGATACTGTTTTGAGTATATGAAGAATTATATTTCAGTATAATTCTACTCAGTGATAGGAATTAGTTACTGAGATTGACAAAGACTTTTTTCCCTTTCCTTTTCTCTCTCCATCCTTCCTTCCTTTTTTTTCCTTTCTTCCTTTCTTTCCCTCTTTTTTCAGCTTGGTGGGATTCAGAGGTGGGGGATAGTGGTTTCTCATCTTATTTGAGGAAAAGGAGAGCATTATTTAAAACATCTTTAAGTCAGAGCTATATCAATACAAGGAAGCTTACAAATTTATTTTTTAAAGAGTGTAAATTTTATATGATGGACTGTCTTTGTGATCTGTTCTGCTTTCAGCAATGTTATAATCTGTCTATTGTGTGTGTACATTTTAATATTGCATATACATTTCTTGGCTTTGAATATATATGTGAACGCACTTACATACCTTTTCTAATGATTTGATTCTGTCATGGGCTAGTAAGATTTCCCATGTGTGAATCAAAACTCTCATGGCAAGCTTCAGATGATAAATTATTTGTGTCTGTGCTAGAAAGCACTTCATCAGTGCTTTAGGTCATTAGGTTATGACCTAACTCCCTGTGGTTTTTAAAACTCATCAATGTTTTTTTGGCTTACAGTGATATAAAATAAAACGGAAATGCCCTTAACCAATTATTGTGAGTAAAGATTGGTAATTAAGATTTCCTTTTAAAGTGGAGAAAAGGAAATTAAATTACCATAAAAATCCAGAGCAAAATTTATCATAATTTCTCAAGATGCCCCTGGCACTAATGTACAATTTATAATTCCCGAGAAGGTTCAAATACAGGCAGTGAATGATCTTTATCTGGCAGTGTCCCATTTAACTATGTTTAGTATCACTTAGCGTATTTCTGGAATTATGTTTAAGGCTTGAGGTGATTTTCCTTTTTTTCTTTTTCTTTTTCTTTTTTTTTTTTTTTTCGAGATGGAGTCCCACTCTGTCACCTGGCCAGACTGGAGTGCAGTGGCACGATCTCAGCTCACTGCAACCTCCACTTCCCGGGTTCAAGCGATTCTCTTGCCTCAGCCTCACAGGTAGCTGGGATTACAGGTGTGCACTACCACGCCCAGCTAATTTTTGTATTTTTAGTAGACACGGGGTTTTACCATGTTGGCCAGGCTGGTCGCGAACTCCTGACCTCAGGTGATCCGCCTGCCTCAGCCTCCCAAAGTGCTAGGATTATAGGCATGGGCCACTGTGCCTGGCCAAGGTGATTTTCAAGTTTGCTCTGTGTGTGTGTGTGTGTGTGTGTGTGTGTGTGTGTGTGTGTACACATATATATCCTAATGAATAATCCAATAGCATTTTACTGGTGACTAGAGTTTAAATTTACTTCTACTAGACAAAAAGTGTGTTAACAGTTGAACTTCTTTAATGATAATGTTAAAGTAAGTAAAGAATATTTAGTGACAAATCAGAAATTCCTATTGCAAGGCAATTGGCATTTTCCTGTATACTCAAAACAACATGTTTTCATCTCACAGAGTACAGGAAATGTTTTTACCTTAGGAATATGACACTAAATTGAGGGACCAGATGACTTCCCCACCCCACCTTAGATATTTATACTTCCTTCCCTACCTAGGAGGGTTGATGACTGAGTGTATGTGTGGCACAGTACAATTGATGATTTACACTAAAAAGGTAATTATATCACAAGACTTCTTGCAGAAATTCTCCATCTATAATTAGACATTTTAAAAACCTAAAAAAAGAGGACCTATATCATTACTTTTTCTTGTTGCATCAAGCTTAATATTTGAGTAATAAAATATTCACTGATTTCCTAGTAGTCAGTGTAGTTACTTCCCTCTAATTTGCAAGCTTTTTCTACTTCTCCATCTATAACTTATCTACACACACACACAAGCCGCAGAGATCTTGAGTTCTGCATTTTATAAGCTAAATATCTAACTGACAATGATAAATCATCCTGTAGATATTGAAAAGTCACAGCTGTGTTCTTAAGCCTAAAATTTTTTGTCCTATGTAATAGAATCACAGTTTGAAACTATAAACCATAGTCAGGGTCAGCAGTTTGTATAATTTTTTCACATTCATATAGATGGAATACAGTAGCTAAGCAGATTTAGTTAAATTATTACATGTAAAGTAAGAAAATGGGATGGAAATAATAATAAATGATTTTCTTTAGAAGTCCCCATAAACGCAGTCCCAGGCATTTGCTCCAGGGTGGGTCACGGTTCATGACACACTTCTCTTTGCTTCCGCAGCTGGAACCACTGTGTGGTTTCTCTAATATCCAGGAAACATGTCTATGCAGGTTGTGGCAGTATACTACCTAAATTCACTGAATAAATAGTAAAGGTTAGTGGGTGAGACTATCCCTCCACGACATTTAAAAAAATTTGTTATGATTTTTTAAGACGGGGTCTCACTGTGTTACTCAAGCTGGTCTCGAACTCCTAGGCTCAAGACACCCTCCTGCCTTTGCCTCCGAAAATGTTGGGATTACGGACATGAGCCACTGTGCCCAACCCTTGGTGGTATTTTAAGCCCACTTTTTACAGTAGTGTAGAAGACAGTAGTTCTGTTGTGGCTGATTCATAAATGCAGCATTTTCACATTGGCTACATTCAGAATTATAAGCAGCATTAGGTACCTTCCCACATCCCTTTGTGCTGTTGATGCTTAGTGGTCAGACTTTGTAGCTGTCTTTGACCTCTAGTGCAAGCATCAACTTGGTCTTGAAGACAGGCCTTAGTGGGCTTCCAAATTCTTTGGGATATATTTTCTGCGTCACCTAAGAATCTGACTCCAATTAGGCCTTGACCCCATGAGGCTTTTAATGGACACATTGGGGCTTCCTTTGACTTTTCTGAGTGCTCTTGGAGATTCCTGACCTCTAACCTCTATGTAGCAGATTGGCTACATGTTCCTGGTAGGTACAGTTCATGGTTGACTATTGGAGGTTTTCAAATGGATCCAAATTTAGGGATATTTTAAGGCTCTTATTAGTATTCTCTCAGGTTGAGAGAAATCTAATTTATGAAGCATCAAAAAATTAGGAAATAGATATTTATTTGGTTCACCAGGGAAATTTTTCTACTTAATTTTAAATAGGTAACTTTGATCTCAAACTTCTGTAAGGCATGAGATCCTTAGTTTAACAGACTTGCCTTCTTTAGATGAGGGGAGTTAGAATAGAAATGTACTCTGTTGTCTAAATGTTCAGTCCTTCATCTTCCTTACTGTTTCCAGAGAAAAGATAGAGAAGAAGATTAAAGGCAGCAACTCAGCTGACAGTGGTAGCCTCCTTTCAGCTTAGGGCTCCTTCCTGCCTATCTGGGCAGCTCAGAGTGCTGGAGGAAGGAGAAAGTTTTCATTCCACATGCAAAAGGGCAGGTCACTTGGCATCCTTGAGCTTCTGCATCAGCCAAAGGGAGTTACAAATAAAACCCTAAAGTACATTCAGATGCTAATGATGATTGTGTCAATGTAAGTGGAATTATGGCTGAGTTTTCCTTATCTTTTGTAATTTTCATATTCGCATTTTTTGTGTTAAAGGTTTTATATATGAAAGTCATAATAGCGTTCCCACTTTACACCTCTTGTGAGGGTTTAGGAAATTACACATACCACTGATTGAAGTTTTTGTTTTTGAAAGGCAATCTATAAATTGAAGCTACTGTTTTTTTGTTTTAATCTTAAGAATAAGAGAAATGGGTCCCTTATCTTCTCTGAGCCTTATACCTATTTTTCTTCCCCAAGTCAATGACTTTAGTGTTAATTTAAATCATAACTAACACTTTGTGGAAGGATGAGATTCTTATTACAAGATTTATTTTAATTTTCCATTTATATTGGTTAATTCTAAGGGTGAAAGACAGATTCATTGTTTTACTAACATCAATTTTAAAATTCATAATTTATTGAAAACAGCCAATCTATCTCTTTTCTAGCTATAAAGAATGCAACTAATTTCCAAGCTATTCCTAGCTTTCTCTAAGTTCATAAAATTGGCAATTAGTTGTCATATATTTGGAGAAGACTGGAAATCCTTCCCCACCTCTCTCCTCTCCCTGCCAAATTATACCTCATCGCTGAATTATGGCTTTAAATATTGCAGAATGACCATGAACATTCTTATATTATGATATTTTAGATTAAAAAATACTTTGTAAGCGTATTGACTTTTTATATTAAGATTATATTTAAGTAAAGTAAATATATTCCAAAGTTTTAAATAAAACTTCTGCCTAGATATGTTTAGCTCTTAGAATTTAGACTGTAGTACACCCTGAACTGCCGGATCTGTCTACTTTTCTCTTTGTATCCATAGTATTTGGGGAACCTGGTCCAGTAGTAATCTCGGTCACACACTCTGGTTGTGTGCAACCTAAGTGAATTTCTTAACCTCTGGTGATTGTGATTTTTGTTCACTATAATGGGCATTAGCATCCGCACTTGCCTCTGGGGACTCTTAGTGAATTAACTGTGTTTTACAAATGGCTTGCAGTGATTACAAATGCTTTGTAAATACATGGTGAAATTTTGCCTCTTTAAATTTCCTTACTTTTTAGCATTTTCCAATTTTAATTTTCATAAAGAAATAAAGTATAATCTCTACGTCCCTCTCAGTAAGGCTAAATTTTGGAAAGCACAAAGGGCAGAACCTCCCAGGTCAGAAATTAGGAACTTTAGCCCTGGTTTGCTTCATGGCCCCATTTCAAGGGCTGAAATGACTGTTGGCTATGTGACATAGGGTTGAATCAGAGAGCAGTTCTCAGATGGCCACAGCAGCTCACACTCCACACAATCATCATGGTGCTTCACATTTTTGCCTACTAGACAGTCTTAGATCCATTCCTTTTTCTTTAGAGATTGTGATTTAATTTAAATTAACCACTATAGGCTGTGACTCTAGGTCTCACCCACTTTAATTAAGCCCAGAGTCTGTGGCGTCGTGAAACTGTTTCCTGGATGAGAAGAATGGTCTGTGTTGCCCGCCCCCGTGAGGAGTGTACTACTGAAAACTGCCAAGTTGATCTGACTCTAGTTCTCTGATGGTGCTGCCAGAGAGCAGACCAGACATGTTCCTTAGGGTTCTGCGAAATGTATTGAAATACTTGCTGAAGATAGAATCATCTGCTTTTAACATGAAAATACTAGTTTTGTGAAAATCACATTTCAGTTTGCATATCAGCCTTCTGTCTTATGACTGCTTTGCTCGGATTTCCCTGGTCAAGCACAACATTGCAATAGAAAATTCTTATTGCAATAGAAAACTTTTCTTAGATGTTTCCTCATCTATTAATCCGTGAGCAGCATCAGTCTCCCAGTGAAATCCAATTTATGTGTAGCTGTTTTAATTCTTGGGAGGACTCTAACAGTGGTAGCTTGATTTCTCCAGATCCACTGAGAAAAGATACAACATGTGAATACATATAACATGATTTATTCATCTTAAAAATATTTTGTTAAGAGTATCTCTAACTTCATTAATAAAATAAAATTAGAATGTTTTTAATCTTATTCAACCAACCTAATTTTGTAGTATTCCTACTTAACTGAGGGTATCGAGCTAACTTCAGAGGACACAAGTGAGGCAAAACTTCTAACTTAGAAACATCTTTCAGTCACTCCATGATGTGCAGCTGCTTAGCAGTGAGGCCAAAATAAAGGACAAAATTGTAGCAAAGTATGTAAAATATACATAACATATATCTTCAATGCCTCACCTAATTTGTAAATAAAACTGCATTTATGAAATAGATCACAAGTATTTTCAATCTTTGTTTAATTTGGAAACAAAACCACAGCTTTTGTTTCTTGCTAATATATCAATTATAATTCCTGTTAATTTTAAACTGTGGTCATTTCCGGTTCAGGAATTCAGCGTATGAGACAATTGTTTGTTTTCTGACAGCAATAGGCTGCTGAAAGTCAACGCAGAAAACTGAGCCTCTTAGTTTGCAGTTAGCTGAGAAATAGGTGTTCTGCTTCCATACATGGTGACTGTTGAGTAGATAAAACACAGAGGTCTACTCCCCCTGCTCCAATATACCTGTTTAGTAGTGAAGCAATTTACATAGTAACTCCATGTGGGGGTGTACTTTTACTCTCTACTCTCACTACACATCCAAGAAGCCTCCCCTAGACTTTTGGTTAATGTGTTGTTGCAAAAATATGAAATGTAATGTACTTTCTGACACATGTAGGGACATACTTAGAACTAGCATTGCCCAGAGTTTATCAAGCGTAAAATGAAAAAAAAAATTAAATGTGTGTGTTAACTTTCAGAGAGAACTACTTTGTATCCAAGTCTACATAGACCAGGGTAAAAAATGCACTAAGAGAATGGAGAGTAGGGGTAGGGATTCCATTTTAAACTTTATAGTTTTTCATTTAGTAAGGTTAAGTTGAAATGTCCCAAGTGAAAATCTCTTATTTTTATGCCACTGATGAGCACATGATACCTTGAATATTAAAACTGTGTGAAAGGCAGAATGATGTGTAAATTGCAGAACATGCCGTTCCTCCATGGCGAGATTGTGAGTGAAGGATTTCTTTGACCCATTGGCACAAAATAGGTATTCTATTCTACTATTATGATGGATTAAAAAATCTGTGATGATGAAAGGGTCTTACCTGCTTGAAATAAGGGGTTACTCCTGCCATTTGCTAGTAACCAAAAATGTGTGCTTCTTTCTAGCTGTTCCTCCGTGTATTTTTAATTGTATGCACTGTCTCTTTCTGTTCTAATGGCTGCCCTCGGAATAGGCTGACCTCTGCTCTCCGTGTGACATCCTGCAGTTGGATTTTCGTCACATTCGAAAGACTGTTGACACTCTGCTGGCACTCGGGGAGAAAGCCCCACCACCAACTTCTGCCCTCCGCTCCAGGGACCTTATAGGCTTCTGTCTTGTCCATATTCTCTTTATAGTGCTGGTCTATATCACTTACCACTGGAATGCTCTGTCCGCATAACGTCTGCACGTGCATCCAAACGCTGTGCTCTGTCGCCCTCAACCTTTGCAGGGTCCTTCCTACCTTTGAGCTTTTGCCTTGCAAACTTCCATCCCTGTCATGTCTTCAGTTATCTCTCGAGTTTTGAAGCTGAACAGTAGCAAATCAGATTTTCCAGAAGCACAAACTTTGTAGAATACAGTTTAGTATAATTCCTCTCACTTACTGAAATACAACGACGACGACTGCAAAGTGTATGCACACCACATGCTTCCTCATCCACATAGTGCCAGCAGCAGTGCCACGCAGTTCCTCCTCTCCCTTCCGGTGAGCTGCTGCCCTGGGCAGAGGGGAGGAGAATTCCAGGACAAGAGTGTCAAGGACAGGGATTTAGCATATGGAAGTCTTTCCTTTGGGTCAGTATTGAACTAGAATTCTAATTCAGGACTGGGCAATTGAGCTGTATAGGGGCCACCTTGCAGGGAGGACAGAAAACTAACATTTTGGCCCAACTTGATCTATACAAAACTTTAATAATACCACTATTGACCAAGTTGGACATGTACACGTATACACACTGCCTTGATGGCCATTCGATTGGATTCCTCCCAAATTTCCTAAAAAGGGAGCCGTGAAGGGCACTGGGCAGTGTGGCCGCCAACTTCCACCCCGGCAAGCCCCTCTGTCCTATGCAGAAGGGCACTCCAGGGAAGGAAGTGTCGTTGCTGTTAGAGCCTCACGTGGAGGAGTCACTTAAACACCAGTTTTTTACTGCTTAATTCCTTGTTAGGTCTTCTCTTGAGGCTCTTAGAAAAGCGTTTTCCAGAGAGATTTCTATTTTTGAACAATGGAACGGATCACTGCTTTTTTGCCACATCACATAGTAACTGCTGGTCCAGAATGTGACGGATTCGACTCTATTCATTTTCAAGTAAAGCCATGAGCCATGGAACATTCTTGGTCCTGGTGCTTGGGTTATGATGGCAGGAGTCAAGAAGAAGATTACTTTCATTCTAGAAGAATGTAGTTTCTCTAATTATTTGAAATGTTCATTTAGCCTTTGATTTTCACTGATATTAACTAGCAAACTGCTTTATTTTTAAGTCAGCTCAAAGGATTATATAGTAACTATATCTGCATTTGGAGCAATGTGATCAGTTTGCATTTAAAAGGAAAAAAAAGAATTTTATCTTAGCCAGAATGTCCCTGGATTCAGGGGTGTCTTCGTATAATATGAGAGGGCCTTGTTCCAAGGTCAAGGCAGCCTCCTTATTTTACATGCTGTTTGCCAAATCCTGTTTCTTAGCTTGGGGAGATGATGGACTTAGCTTCCTCAAGATAAATTTCTAGTTTATTAAGATGCAAACAGCTCTCATAGATGGCTACTAAGAAGAAAATCTTATTTTTCTGAACATTTTCATGAATCCAGGGGACTTGAAAATATGGAAGACCCACATAGTTAGAAGAATATATTTATAAAGATTCCTTGCTGCTAAGTCAGATCAGATTTGCTAACAGGAAGCATTCTTTACATGACAGTATCTTGAGTTATGTGAGTTTTTTTTCCTCCTGACTTTGTGTTGATTGGTGAAATGCAGGGTATGTGGAAGTTATCTAATTAACCTCAGTTGTATATGAATAACCCACAGATGTACTGAATTACTTTTGGTGCTATCTTGTACTCTTCAATCTGTAACACAATAAAATCCCTTTGTACGATGTCTAATGAGCACCCTGAGCCATAAATTGCTTAATAAACACATTTTGGGTGATTATTCCAAGTTTTTATCAGCCCATTGATACATGTATTCATGAGCTCTCAGCATTCCCATCCAGCTCTGCAGTGCATTGAGGCTTCTCTTTAATGGTCACCATTGTGGTGGTTTTTCCCTTCTTTCTGGGGAGAAAATGGGAAAAAAAAAGAAAACTTACTGGGTTGCCACCTTAAAATAATATCAATAAAAACTGAGTAGGACACTCATGTAAGAGTAGATTTAATTTTCATTGTTGATATAGTTCAATTAAAACATGTTAAAGACAAATTAAAAGAGGTTTATATTTTAATTCTGGCATCCAAAGTATTCTTTGGACGCACTTTGATTTTTTTGTGTGTCATTAATTTGTCTGTACTCTACTGCGCTGCACTTCTTGGGATTTATTGGATGATGTTTTTTCATTAGTAGTATGGTAACTAGCAGAACACAATTAATTTAGTCCTTTAGGCAAAAATTTGAATGAACTGTTCTGTCCATTGCCAAGCCATTAATTTCTAATCAGAATATTAAGCTTCTCTGTGGTTTTTCTCCAAGGTACCCGTGCACCAGCCCATATGCTAACTGGATGCCTGCGGATGCCTGCCCTTGCATCTTGACTGGGGATACCTGGCTGACCTCCTTAGAGTCTGAGAAGTAGTCAGGGATGTCACTGAGTGGTTTATTGTGCTGACCAAATCTCCTCCTCACAAGAAAGACCGTTTTTTTCAGTACTCCCTTCCAATGTTAGATAAAAGGAGCCAAGTATCTATTTACATTTTATTTTGAAATAGCCATTTGTATTCTCTTTCTCCAGTTTCTCCAACTGGTGGCAACTCTCCACTCAGTGTCAGGAATTCCAAAATTTGTGGCACCTAATTTCTAATCATCTTTCCTATTTATGGATTTCTGGTTTGTTATTTTTAGGGAGAGGCACTTATGAAATGGGGCTGGTGGAAAGGGGCCCCGCAGAACTACAATGTATGATAATCGAGTATAAATTTCATCAATGAGAGTAGATAAATAAAGGCACTTGATATCCTGCTGCTATTTGTTTGTAAGAAATTAAAACTAGTGCGTGGTGAGCTGGGTTATCTCTCGAAAACTCATGTAGATGCCTGATTGAGTCATAAGGACAAAGGGTGTTTTGCCTTTGCCTGTGGGGAAAAAGTAGGGATGATATTTTAAAATTTTAAGAAACTGAAAGTTGTTTTGGATTAGGTGAAAAATACTTTAATATGATTTTATTTCAGGAGACTTGATTTTTAAAAATTAGGCTTCGTATTTCAAAATTAGTTCTCAATAAACAATCAATTTGGTATATAGAATGTGCCCTTTTTTTCTTAAGATGGTCAGAGTCTAGTTTCCTGGCTTTTCACTGTGACTTTGTTCATTTTTGTGTTCATTCCTTCATTCCATAAATATTGAATGAGCAACCTCTGCAAGGCCCTGGGGATAAAAAAGTCACTGGGACACATGGCCTGGTCCTCAAAAAGCTTACAGTCTATAGCAGGAGTCTGCAAGCTTGTTTCATAAAGGGCCTAAAGGAAACATTTTAGGCTTCTTGGGCCATGCAGATTCTGTTGGGATTACCCAGTTCTGCTTGTGTACCATAAATGCAGCCATAGACGATACATCAAACATAGGTGTGGCTGTGTGCCAATAAAACTTTATTTACAAAAACTGGCTGCGGGCTGGATTAGCCTGCAGGCCATAGTTTGCCACCCTTGATCTAGTAGGTCCTTAGACAAGTAAAGAGGAATTCAAGTGATAAGGACCTGTGGTGGAACGGGTACAGGATTCTGGAAAAGAGACCTGACCCTGATGGGGAATAGGGGACCATGAACGCACCCTGGGATGGTGGTGTTTCCACTGAGACTTAGTAAACGTGCAGGAATAGCCAGGTGGAGTGGGGAGGGGAGAGGGACTAGGGTTGAGGCATATGTGTGTGTAGAGAATGAAGTGTTCTAGGGAGAGGATGGACTAGAAGGTAGCATGGTTGCAAAGTAAATAATCCAGGGAGGAGCAACAAGAAATCTCTGTAAGATGTTGAATGGTCTCCATTTCACATTGAAGAAACTGATGCAGGAACTTAAAGCTCTCGTACATTAAAATAACGCACAGATAGTTTTAAAGCTCAAACAATGTAGTGCCAGGACTTTATATATAAGAAGCAGCCTGAACAAAATGAAATATGCTGGTGGGATGATGCCATTTTAGGCTAGTGGCTGGCTTAGAAGTAAGTGTGGGTCTCTTTGGGAGCATAAGAAACTGTAGAAGGAGGAGAGTCAGTTAGTGACGGCTCATCCTGTTCCCAGCAGGTGTTTTCTGCCAGGACAAGATGAGCTGAGTGGCAGAGCTAACCCTGACACTGAGTTGAGGGTTCGCTGGTCCCACCTGACATTGAAATTGATGGGACTAGCCATCAAAAAACTCCAGGGGCCACGGGACCTCTTCCTATATCATGACCGCAGACCTAACATATTTAACCATTAAGTAAGAGATTTATGGGAGGAGGCATAGTATTGTGGAAAGAGCCCTGGCTCTAAGACACATGTGGTTCAAACCCTGGTTCCAGGACTTACCAGCTGTTTAATGTCACAAAGTTACTTGAACTCTCTCTCTATCTTAGTTTTCTCATCTGTGAAATGGAGATATTAATGTCTGTCTTGCAGGGTTATCATAAAGAAATCATCAATACAAAGCTGTAGTGTTGGTGCCAGGCACGTAGGAGGTAGCCCAGAAGTTTTTCAAAGCTAGCATTTAGTCTTCGTGGCTTGCCGTCTTTTCCAATGTCGTTTGCTGTGGCTCAGAAGGGTGGATGAGGGGATATGGGTGAACCTAATAGATTCTACCATTGGAGAAGTAACTTGAAGCATGAGTTCTTCAAAGGCGGTCAGAAGCATTATTTTTATGCAGGAGACTACTTCATGACTCCGCTCCGTACTTTAAAAAGAAACACAACAAAAAAAGCCCATGGGCAAACTAAGAGTCTACTGTCACGTTCTCAACAAGAATCTCTGGGATCCTATAACAGTGTGACTTAAATTCATTTCAAGTCAATATAAAGGTACAGCTGTCTCTGCTGTAAGTCCATTATGAACAAGGGGCCTGCTGGAAGGGCCACTTTACCTGCCTGATCCTTAGAGGGCCCTTCTCTTCTGAGTCATTCCTCATCCAGCTGTAAACCTACCATGATTCATTCCTAAGTCCAGCTTCTGTGCACACTTCAAGGATCCCCCCACTCTGTGGGAGATGCAGTGTCCTGACTGGTGTGATGGCAAATGGCCCTGACCCCTTCTTGGGACGCCTCCTGGTTGGAAGCCTCCCCTTGGCCATCCTTCCAACCAGCACCTCAAGGTGTAATTCCCCCCAGAGTCTTCATTCCAGTCCTGTGATAGAATAACCAGAATGGCCATGCTTGTATAAGGTTTCTGTTTTCCTGTGTGAGTCTTCTTACATCCCTCCAACCTCAGCAAAGTAATCTGAGGGCACCTCTGGGCTTCCTCAGGGGGTCTGAAAAGAGGCAGGAAGAATTTGAGGGGTACCTTTTTATGTCTTCTGTTTACTCCTCATCACTAGCCATACAAGCAGGAGGGAGGATCTCGGACTCTGCACCTGGCTTGGAATGTGGAGACCAGGAAGGCGAGAAATGCTGCTTGAAAAAACAAGGGCCTGGGAAAGAGGGTGCCCTTCACCTAACTCAGTCTGTGAAGTGTCCAAATGTCCTGTTGGCAGGAGGCTGAGGCCTCGATACCTTCCCATCCCTGTTTCTGTGGAGCCCCCAGCCTTTCCCTCGCATGCCCTTCAGCTTAGAACCCTGCAGGCCACTGGAGCCACTGCTCATCAGGCCCTGGGGTCAGTCCTTCATTGGAGGACACATGCCACTCTCCTTTCAGGACACAGGATAGGACACCTTGCTCCATATAAGCTGTGTTGTTCACAGAGATTAGGCTCTATGGAAATACTTGTGCTAGAATTCAGGCACATTCTAGACTACACATAGCTAAACACTGAGGTTGAAAAGCAAAATGTCTTGCTGCATTGCCTTAGGCAAATCCCTCATTCAAAAATTTCTGTTCACATTCCTTGCCCAGTGTTCTGTTGATTTCTTAGTGTTTTTCCTACTGATTTGTTGAGCTTATGTGTCATATAAAATGCTTTGTAATTTTTTTTTTTTTTTTTGAGATGGGGTATGGCTCTATTGCCCAGGCTAGAGTGCAGTGGCACAATCATAGCTCACTACAGCCTCAAATTCCTGGGCTCAAATGATCCTCCCACCTCAGCCTCCCAAGTAGCTGGGAACACAGGTGCACACCACCATGTCCAGCTAATTTTCTTTAATTTTTTGGAGAAATGGGGGGTCTCACTATGTTGACCAGATTAGTCTCGAACTCTTGGCCTCAAGTGATCTTCCAGCCTCAGCCTCCCAAAGTGCTTGGATTACAGGCCTGAGCCACCATACACATTGTTCCCTTTGTAATTTGATGCAAATACTTTTTTTTAAAGTGTTACTTATCTTCTTATTAATCGGGCTTGTTTTTTTAACACATGGATGCTTTAAATATTTAGGTAATCAATTGCTTTGCTCTTTTCCTTTGTGACTTTTTCATAATGCTTTTTTTAGCTTAGGAAATCCTTTCCCATCCATTTATCAGAAAAAAGTACTAAATATTCACCTTTATGTTATTGGGAGGGGTGTTGTAGTTTTTTTTTTTTTTTAATGTTCAACTCTTTATTTCATTTCAAATTGATTTTAACATATGGTATGAAGTAAAGAATTGTTTTCCCCGAGTAATATCTGGCACCAAGAACTTGACTGTACTTAACAGCCATTTACAATTTCCTGCAAAGCCAGATGTCAACTTGGGTGCTGTCAGAGCCAATAGAATGAGGAAGACATATCTTTGCCCTTATAGAACCTGCCTTAACAGTGAAATGCCAGATTCAAGTGATTTCACAAGTCCGTGGCAGATGGTGCCGGGGAGGCTGGACACTGTCATCAGGCCACAGATACCCCTCACCATGCCGCAAAAGGAGGCACCATTGTTAACAGCCTGGCTCACAGCTCACAACTCAGACAGAACTCCCCCATCCTTTCTCAGGTTGATACTTGGCTAATAAATTGTCAGGCAGCATGAACTTGCATGCTCACCTGATACACCATTGACAAGATAATCCTAGTTTGATACACAGCAGTGACATGAAACCATGGTTAAAATTGTTCTTTAAAGAATCGACTGTCTTCTGTTGACAGGGGGCCATCTCTTAAGGCCTAGGTTAAAGTCTGATGTTCTCTGAATTTGCCACAAGGTAGGGAAGGGTGAAAAGCAGATACAGTAAGATGGTGAGAGAGTAAGACCCACTGACATTTGAGACAGTGGAACAAGTTATTGGAGATGTCATGTCATGTCCTTTGAAAGTCTTTAAAGCACAGAGCGCCTGTGTCTCTGGTAATTTTTGGAGAGTTCTGCATTGAGGCAGCAAGAAGATCTGGTTCCTCAAGCAAGTGTCGCGTGGAAGGAAGCCCTTCCTTGCAGAGCACACCAATTGGCTTCCTGCTGAACAGTGACTCCATCACCTAGGGCTGGATGCAGATCCCACTTAAACTCTCCTTCAAAACAGCGCTACTCAGCCTTAAAAAGAAGGAAATCCTGTCATTTGCAACAACATGGATGAACCTAGAGGATATTATGCTAAGTAAAATAAGCCAGGCACTGACAGACAAATACTGCGTGACCTCACTAATACGTGGAATCTAAAAACGTTGAATTCACAAAAGCAGAGAGTAGAATGGTGGTTACAGGGGCTGGGTGGGGAGGTGGGGATAGGAAGATATTGGTCAAAGGATACAAAATGGTGACTATAGTTCATCATAATGTATTTTATACTTGAAAATTGATAAAAGACTCTATTTTAAGTGTTCTTACCAAAAAATAAGTATCTGAGATAATGGATATGATAATTAGCTTGACTTAGCCATTCCACAATGTATACTTTTATCAAAATATCATGCTGGACACCATAAATAAATACAATTTTTTTTTCCTGTCAAAGAAAAGAAAAAAGAAAAAGTAAACATTGGGCTGTGGAAAACACACTGTCATCAAGTAGATAAAAGAATATTTGCCGTGGTGTCTTTTTCCAGCCAAGGAGACACACCCTGGAAGAAGATTCTCTTGAATGATATCAGACCAGGGTGAAATAACAAAGGTGGAAAATTATTTCATTGTGTTATTCTGTAAACTGGTTTGTGGAGCATGAAAGGTTCTACACACAAGGAGGGACTCACGCTTACTGTTTTTCTTAAATAGTATGTCCTGGACATTTCCCAAGAGCAAAAATGCAGCATGAGAGAGTAGCAGGACATATGTGTCTTTGACAGTTTTATGAAAGAGTCTTGAAAGGGAGGCTATTGAGGGCTGTAGTTATAATTACCAATTTATAAAGACTGTTCATAAACCATGAAGAAAGGCTGCCAGTCCACCCACTTGCCTGCGTTCCAGAGGTCACAGGAAGTAAAATGAACTCAATGAAGTTCTATGGTCAGTATAACAATGTGTTCGGTACAAATGAATATTTGAGTGCCTTTAAAATGTGTCAGGGGCTATTTGCAGTTTTGCTTTATAAAAATAGAAGCTATTATATTCTTGGTGTATGCTCTCTGACTGACTCTGTAGCTCAGTTATTTAGTGTAAAACTTTCTTAAATATTTAGATCTGCAGACTTCATGGTGATTAGGAGCCTTTTTGAAACAAACTGCATGTGTGAAAAATCATTATTTTCTCTGCAAACATAGAAAAGGTCTTTGCAGTAGGTTGAAAGCAAAGGAAGGAGCTTGGTGTAGGTGATCAAACAGGCATACTAGAGTGTTCAACCTAACTTTGATGTCATCAACAATGTAGCAGGATTTTACAATGAGAGTAGGATCATCTAAAAATTGATGTTTTATTCTTTTTCCTTTTAGGAAAAGCTATGTCTCCCCCACCACATCCTTGAAGAAAAAGGCCTGGTCAAAGTGGGCATTACCATTCAAGCATTACTAGACATCACCGTAACGAAGGCTCTGTTCACATGAAACTACCCCTTCTCCATTGGGGGCTCAGACTCTGCTCTCATCCAGGATCCTGAACTCTGCTCCAGGCACCTGTTCAACCCTCTCTCCCACCCACTGCCTGTCACTTCACTGACTCCAGTTACATTGAAACAATTTTCAGTCTAAGGGAGGATTTTCTACCTTTCAGAGCTGACCTCCGACTTTAAGACTTGACAGGTATTTATCTTGAAACCAGAGAGGGAGCTGGAGAAAAAAAAAATGAGCAGCACATCAATGCCTTTTCCACCCTCCTTCATCCTTTCCACACTCACCGACTGCCATTACCAAAACGCCAAGCACAACCGTTTTGCAGCAAGACGCATTTGTTTTATTAAAACCAAACTCATTATGTATTTAGTAGGGGGAGGGGGGCACAATCAGGTTTTTCACCACCAAATTTTTCAAGAGGTTTCTTGAGACCATTGCCTTTTAAAAAACTATTTTCGACATACAAAATATTTATATAAATATTATTTATTAGTGAGTTGTTATTCATCCTTTGGATGCAAATTGTAAATTAGGAAACTATTTTATTACTGCTTTTTTGTGGTTAAACACTTTATTTTAATATTATAAATATTGAGTTATTTTCTATCCTCTTTGGCGTGCGGTAGTTTAGGTCTCAGTAATGTTTCTGGTATGTATGATTCCAAAAAAAAGCGAAAAACAGGTGCTTTTAGGACACAACTTTTCTGGGGAGGCAATATTGACACTTTGGTTTGTGGAACGTTGGTCTTATTTATATTTCTGCATTCCATCCAGTTTCCTACATTCCAGCAGCCCTCTGTCCCCCAATATAATGAACTGACTAAAATCAAGAGAGCACCCCAAAGTTATTTGTAAATAGCTGTGATGGAAAAAAAAAAAAAGACATATTAAACTTGAAGCTAAAATGTGAACAATTATTTTTTGGATTCATACTTCTTTTGCTATGCACAAAACATTCACGTTTTAACACAAAGAAATAATAAGTGTTAGCATCGTGTGTCTTGAAGTATACTTTTGCACTGTAACTTGGGTTACATTAAAGAGAGCTTAGCACCAAAGGTAGATAATGAAGAAATGGTATAGGAAAGTGGAGATGATAAAAAGTTGATTGTTGAACCAAAAAGGGTTTGAAGGGAAGCTTCGACTGAGTATCAGAAATTACTTAAGGCACATAGGACCTGAATCAGGAAACCAGCACTTCTTACAACTGCCAGTTTTAAAAGAGGAAATGATTCTGAGATGTGCTCATTTTATTTTAATTTGGTGGTTGGTGGTTTTCCAAGTAGTCTGTAAAATCCTGCAAGATTCACAGTCTCTGGTGTGAAACCTCAGAAGTGAGTCATTATGAGCCTGTGGGCAGCACCACCAAGGCAGGCTAAGGGGAGGGTGCAGTAAGTGGAGTTTGTGAGGCTGAGTGGCTGAGGAGGGAGCAAGTGCAACAAAATAGGGCTAGAGAAGAACCAGCCAAGGAATGGAACACATGCTGCTCTCAGAGATTCACAGAGGGCTTCACAGAACACGGCAGCCTTCTGCAGGCAGTTCCATGCATGTGCACTCACGCTGCAATCACAGATGTCCCAGTAATTAACCTTTCTAAGTCTTGTGAATGCTGACTGCACTTTCACCTCCTCGAAAAGCCATTGGAAGTTTTTAGAGCAGCAGCAGCCACAGTTTGTAAGACAAATGTAGAGGGGGACGCAAAAGAAAAGACACCACCAGGAGGAGGATTCAGTGTGCAGTCAGCACAGACCAACATCAACCAAGGCAATGGCTGCCCTCCACTCTTGGGAAGATGGGGGGAGGTTTCTGAAAACGGAAATTTGGATTGGCAGCTAGCAGTTATTTCCTATCAGATGTACTGTGCACTTTAACCTAACTTAAAATGTATTTTAATATTTTTCTGTACTGCACAAATACCTGTTTTGTCAAATAGCATAATGATGTAAAGAAACATTTTGGACAAAGAGTGTATACAATTTAAGCAACATTCAAAGGTTGACTATATAAGTAGGAGTTTAGCCTGCTGCACCTTCACGGGCATTCAGAATGCGGGGTCCTGAAATATTTTCTTACGTGTATATATGGTAGCATGAAGCTTTGTAATCATTGTTTTGAGAGATTTTTTTTTCAAAATTAAAGTATTTCTTTTGATATTAATTTTTATTATTTTCTTCAAGTTGGCTGTGTAATGTAAATGGCTTCAGTCTTCTGTAAAATTGCTTTTTTTTCTTTTAAATGCAGTCCTTCTATGGCTAAGACGTCTTCAAGATCCTTGTACACTGTTTATATGTGCAATAAAATGCATGGCCAGCTGACAGTATCGTCAGTGGACAGAATGTATATAGGGCAAATATCCTTCCTTTTATTATTTAACAGCCATTAAAACCTTGGATTTGTACAAACCACTTTGTGATTGACTTACCCATCAAAAAGGTTGACCCTGGTCACACACATACACACACACACACACGTCATAGGGTGTCATTGCTGAAGCAGATTGTAGCAATCATGTATATTTACGTATATGTGCACATAATATGTATATGTTATATGTATGTATGGCTCTGTGTGTATAAAATTTGGAGAAGGAATATATAGTAATGCACCATGTGACAACAGGGATATATCTGAGAAACGTGTCATTAGGTGATTTCGTCATTGTGCAAACATCGTAGAGTATATTTACACACTTAGTATAGCCGACCACACACCTAGGCTATGTGGCCTATTGCTCCCAGGACACAAACCTGCACAGCATGATACTATACTGAATAATGTAGGCTGTTGTAACACAATGGTAAGTATTTGTGTATCTAAACATAGTTAAACATTGGAAAGGTACAGTAAAAATATGGTATTATATAATCTTCGGAGACCACTGTTGTATATTTAGTTCATCATTGACCAAAATGTTGTTATGTGTACATGACTGTATATTCATGTATAGCTATCAGAGGAATGACTCTATCCATCTATCTGTCGATAAACACACACACACACACACCCCTCAGGATACTCTCTTTTTCTCCCAAACTAAAACTTATAGCGTAACATAACAGGAGTAGCAAATTTGCTATGATGGATTTGGAGTTCAGGTGAAGGCATGGATTCAGGACCCCTACTTGTTTTTTGGGCATATTTGAGAACACTTAAGATTTCTTGGCCCATGTTGTGAAAACCACAGAATCTGGGCCTCCCTCCTCAACTGTGGTATCTGACACCCAGAGAATGAAATGGTTGCCTTGATTACACCACTAGATCTGGGCCAGTCTTCGTTTTCCTCACAGGGCTAGCCTACCTTTGGTAGACAGCAGCTGCTTTGAGAAATTCAAGTGAAAATAGTAACATCATTTCCACGTTCTCACCCCACCCCACCCCACATAAAATACACACAGACCCGAAACTGCTAGCCTGAGCAGTGCCTTCTGGGAGCAGTATCAGGACCTCTGCATTTAAGATCCTCATTTACTGAGTCAAGACACTCTATACATGGCCCATGGTGTTTTCCTTTGAGGCGCTGCAACTGTGCCAAATCCCAAAATCTTTTAGTTGTCCCTCTGCGTATTACAGAAGTCCAGCTCTTCACAGACACTTTCCATCTTAAACTTGCTGGAGCAACAGGGAAACGCGTAATTTATTGAGTAGCTACTGTGGGTCGAGTGTTATATCTCAGCTGTGTGCCCCATCAGAACAAGGCTGCTTGTCTGTTTTGTTCTTTGCTGATTCGCCAATGCCTAGAACAGTGCAGCAGTGTCTACTGAAGAGGTGAAATAAACTTTACACACATTAGCTCAAAAACTTACATAACCCTGTAAGGAAGAGATTTGTAGTGGACACCAAGGGACTGTTCACCTAACACCACATACTCCTAGGAGTAGGAACTGCTCCCGCCTCATATACCACAAAGATTTGTGGCCCATACATAGCGCTGCCCACCTGGCTATGGTTCATCCATTCAGGAACTGCGCCTTCCTCACAATTGACTTACAAGTCTCTTCTTTGGGATTTTAATTCTTTTCCTGGTGACCGAAGACAGAAGACATAAAACCTACAAAAGATCTAGGGAGAAACTGGCCTACAGAAAGACAGAGGGACAAGAGACAGCAAAAAAAAAACCCTGATGTTTGGGTCCAGTAAGAAAGAAATCCTGTATTTCTGAAGCCCAGGTAGTTAAATCTTTCATGAGTACTTCCAAGAGGCTACAACTTTTGCATAAAATCAATTTCTGCTGGGCTTCTCTCAGCTCTAATTAAGAATGCAAACTAATGAGGAGAAGCTGAGACTCAGTTGTTCAGGTAATTTGTTCAAGGTCACAGCAGGTAAGAAAGAGAGTCAGATAGAGGCTCAGCTAGGTCAGGTCTGTACCCTCACTGAACAGAAGGGCTTCCCAGCAGAGTTGACTCCACTGAAGTTTCTAAAGTTAAAAAAAATTCCTGGGCAATTATTAGAATGTTTAAACCTAGAAAAGCAAGCATAGTCACATGCTAAAACCTGATCAACTGAGTCTATCTGGACTAGTCTGAATGCTAAGTCACATCAAGGCCAAACCACAAAGAGCAGGATAAAAGGGATTTACTGAAGAAGCCTCTAATTTCGTTGCCATTTCTCTCCTTGAATTTAATTCAATATTACTATGTTGTCATTGTTTCATTTTGGAATTTTCTCCCTGTTTATCAAAGTGATACATGGTTTTTTTTTAATGTAATAATTTGTTTTTATTTTTTTATTATACTTTAAGTTTTAGGGTACATGTGCACAACGTGCAGGTTTGTTACATATGTATACATGTGCCATGTTGGTGTGCTGCACCCACTAAGTTATCATTTAACATTAGGTATATCTCCTAATGCTATCCCTCCCCCCATCCCCCCACCCCACAACAGGCCCCGGTGTGTGATGTTCCCCTTCCTGTGTCCAAGTGTTCTCATTGTTCAATTCCCACCTATGAGTGGGAACATGCGGTGTTTGGTTTTTTGTCCTTGCAATAGTTTGCTGAGAATGATGGTTTCCAGCTTCATCCATGTCCCTACAAAGGACATGAACTCATCATTTTTTATGGCTGCATAGTATTCCATGGTGTATATGTGCCACATTTTCTTAATCCAGTCTATCGTTGTTGGACATTTGGGTTGGTTCCAAGTCTTTGCTATTGTGAATAGTGCCGCAATAAACATACGTGCGCATGTGTCTTTATAGCAGCATGTTTTATAATCCTTTGGGTATATACCCAGTAATGGGATGGCTGGGTCAAATGGTATTTCTAGTTCTAGATCCCTGAGGAATCGCCACACTGACTTCTACAATGGTTGAACTAGTTTACAGTCCCACCAACAGTGTAAAAGTGTTCCTATTTCTCCACATCCTCTCCAGCACTTGTTGTTTCCTGACTTTTTAATGACTGCCATTCTAACTGGTGTGAGATGGTATCTCATTGTCGTTTTGATTTGCATTTCTCTGATGGCCAGTGATGATGAGCATTTTTTCATGTGTCTTTTGGCTGCATAAATGTCTTCTTTTGAGAAGTGTCTGTTCATATCCTTTGCCCACTTTTTGATGGGGTTGTTTGTTTTTTTCTTGTAAATTTGTTTGAGTTCATTGTAGATTCCGGATATTACCCCTTTGTCAGATGAGTAGACTGCAAAAATTTTCTCCCATTCTGTAGGTTGCCTGTTCACTCTGATGGTAGTTTCTTTTGCTGTGCAGAAGCTCTTTAGTTTAATTAGATCCCATTTGTCAATTTTGGCTTTTGTTGCCATTGCTTTTGGTGTTTTAGACATGAAGTCCTTGCCCATGCCGATGTCCTGAATGGTAACGCCTAGGTTTTCTTCTAGGGTTTTTTATGGTTTTAGGTCTAACATTTAAGTCTTTAATCCATCTGGAATTAATTTTTGTATAAGACGTAAGGAAGGGATCCAGTTTCAGCTTTCTACATATGGCTAGCCAGTTTTCCCAGCACTATTTATTAAATAGGGAATCCTTTGATACATGCATATTATAGAAGCTTTGGCAGGTATAAAAGTAGTTGGGGAAAATGATCCAGAATTCCACCTTATAGGTAATGATTAAACCTTTGGGATATTTTCTTTGAGACATCTTATACATTTTTACATATTAAAACTTTACATATTGACTTTTTTTCTTGTTAATGTTAGATTTTATGCATTCCCTGCACCCCCTGATCCCCCACTGGGTAGTATTGTTTACTATAGGGAAAGGTGGAGTTCCCTGGACAGGCACTGACAGAATATTTTAGAGGCTTCCTTTACAAGTATACAGACCTAAAATAAAGACATGGGCCCTTAGGTCTTTGAGGGGCACTGGGAGCCAGCAGGGGGGTGAGGAGGTACTGCAGGAAAGAGAAGATGGCCAATAGGGGGTGTGTTCCTAAACCAGCTCCACAGGGAGTGACTGAAGCCCCGCCATGCAGAAAGCTCTGGGAAATGGCACAGAATGTCTCATACTGCAGAGGTATCCCAGCCAAGCTCCCAAGAGAGAACTGACGTATTTACACACACACAAAGAAAACTTCCCTCAACAACACGCCTAGAAATGTGTAATAAAATAAACACATACTTATTTTAATGCTTTGTTTATCATAAGAAAATTAGGGAACTCCCTACAGTCTCTAAAGAGGAAGCTAAAACTGCAGATAAAGACAATTCTAAAAGCAAGGACAGATTACCTACAGGGGAAAAAAGTACTGCAGCAGATCTCTCAGCAGTACAATCAGAAGCCAATCAATGATAATCTGTTCAAAGTGCTGAGAGAGGCTGGGAGTGATGGCTCACACCTGTAATCCCAGCACTTTGGGAGGCCAAGGCAGGTGGACCACTCGAGCTCAGGAGTTCAAGACTAGCCTGGCCAACATGGGGAAACCCTGTCTCTACTAAAAATACAAAAATTAGCCGGGTGTAGTGGCGTGCACCTGTAATCCCAGCTACTTGGGAGGCTGAGGAAAGAGAATCACTTGAACCCCGGAGCAGGAGGTTGCAGTGAGCTGACATCGTGCCACTGCACTCAAGCCTGGGTGATACAGTGAGACTCAGTCTCAAAAGAAAAGACAGAAAAGAAAGAGAAAGAAAGAAAAAGAAAAGAATGAATGAAAGAGAGAGAGAAAGAAGAGAGGGAGAGGGAGGAAGGGAGGAAGGAAGGGGAAAGAAGGAAAAAGGAAGGAAAGGAAAGAGAGAAGAAAGAAGGAAGAAAGGAAGAAAGAAAAAGAAGAAAAGGAAAGGAAGAAAGAACTGAGAGAAAATAGCTTAATATTTTCAGACAAACAAAAACGTAATTCACTATCAACACACTTTCACTGAATGATGTATTTCAGGGAGAAGGAAGGTCTAACCGCCCCCCCACAAAAAAAAAACCAGTGGCCAAAAGATAAACATGTAACTATGTGTGCATATCCAAACAAACATTGGCTGTACGTTAATGATATTAATGGCTAATATAGGGTAGGAGTTGCTGAAAAGCAAAACAAAACAAAAATAGAAAGAATGCTGGCCAGTACTACATACAAGATGAAAAGGCTTGATCTCAGTTAAAATATTTCAGTTTCTTGCTATTTTGGAGGAGGGTAGATGCATTGTTGCATTTTCAATCATGTTAAATGTAAATGTTAAAACTTTAATGAAAAGACAAGAGTGTCTATCACTTTCAGATCAGTAAAGAGAAGAATATAAAGTTAGAAAGTCCCTTCCAAAAGTAAGGAAGGATGTAGACTGGGGAGAAGAAGCAGAAGGAACAGAGTAAAGGAAGGGACCCAAATAACAGAGCAGAAATAAACTCAGATACATCAGCAAGCATGATAAATAGCAAGAAACTAGATAGCTGAAAGGCAGATTGGATTTCCAAGAAAAGCAACTATATATTTACAGACACAATGAGATATAAGGGCATAGACTGAAAGTAAAAAGACAGAAAGTGATGCCACACACTAATTTCTGTTTATATATGAATAATAAGAAAGCCCAGCAAACACTTGAGAAGGACTATCTAAATAAGTAGGCTGGAAATCTGTGTCAGTACAAACCCAGGGCTAAGACAGCTGTGTCCTACCTGTAGATCTTTCTTTTCAGAAGTACGTGTGTTTATGGGCAGAGGATGCTGTCAGGCAGGTCTGGAGCTGAGGATCACTGCGTGAAGCACAGCGTCATCAGGATGAAGGTAAAGTGACATTTACTGACAAGGTGAGAGAGGCGATGACACCAAAGTCATGGCAGGCAGTTACCTATAGAAAATCCATCTGACCATTATGCTCTGTGCTTTTTGAATGCTGGTTGCAAAGATAGATTGGGTCAGCAACACCCATGATAAAAAGTCACTGAGCATTTAGAGAAGGCAGTGAGCAAGATATTGGTACTTGTGAGTCATAAAATGGGGCAAGGCGGGGATGAGACTGGGGAGGAATAGCGGATAGGCTGCCGCTTTCTAATGTGACTAGAAATGCCAAAGTAAATAAAATGGGGTACTTGGCCAATAAACTCTCCTAACAACTTGCTATAGGTTAGATATGGTTTGTTTGGTTCTACCAAGTTTCATGTTGAAATTTCATCCCAGCGCTGGAGGTGGAGCATAGTGGGAGGTGTTTGGATCATGGGAGTGGGTTTCTCATGAACGGCTTGGTGCCATTCTGCCAGGAGTGAGTTCTCACTCTTAGTTACTGTCACAATTGGTTGTTGAAAAGAGGCTGGCACCTTCCCCCTCTCTCTTGCTTTCACTCTTGGCATGTGATCTCTGCACACAGGCTCCCCTTCACCTTCCACCATAAGTGGGAGCAGCTTGAAGCCCTCACCAGCAGCAGATGCTGACATCATGCTTCATGTAGAACCCCGAGCCAAGTAAACCTCCTTTCTTTATAAATCACCCAGCCTCAGGTATTCCTTTATAACAACGCACACAGACTAAGACACAACTATCGCTTTTCTCTGAGAAATAAAAAAAGGCCAGGCACAGTTTCTCATGCTTATAATCCCAGCACTTTGGGAGACTGAGGGTGATGGATCACTTGAGCCTAGGAGTTTGAGACCAGCCTGAGCAACATGGCAAAACCCCTCCTCTACAAAAACAAACAAACAAAACATACAAAAATTAGCAGGGGCATGGTGGTACGTGCTGTAGTCCCAGATAGCTGGGACTACAGCAAGACTGTCTCCAAAAAAAAAAAAAAAATTTGCTGTCCTCTAAGTTGATTTCCACATAGATATCTGCTACAGTCACAAAAGCCAGAGGAAGGGGAAGGGGAGAAGACATGTCTACTGCCTTGGAAGACTCCACACAGCCTCTAGTTAGACTGAATGTGTAGGTGGTGAGGTAACAGAACTCCTTGCCACATAATTTTATTGCTTAACTGGGCACAACTCTGCTTGAATATTGACTTTGTGCCGTTGGCTTCTTTTCCTGCTTCCTGCTTCAGCTCTTCCAAATTGTTGTCTCAAATCTCGTTCAGTCTGTCCCAGCTTGCCTCTTAATTTACAAGGAAAATGAGGGCCTCAGCAGTGAAGTGTCAACTTATTTCCTGTCTTGGAGGAGTAGATGGCACTTCTCCCTCCCAAGGTTAGACGCCAACTCCACAGCCTTGGGAGATTTTATGTTATTTGTTCTCTCTCTCTTTGTCTCTTGATCTCCTCCTCCACCCTCTCCTCTCCACCTATAGTTTAATTATTCAGCCACAAATTCAAACATTACCAGGCTATAAGAAAGATACTTTTCTTGACTTCATCTTTTCCCTCAAAATACTGTCTAGTTTCTCCTCTCCCTGTTAAGTTCTTTAAAGAGTATTCTATAAGCAATGCTGGAGTGTAAACTTAGAAAGAATAGAGGTCTTGGTTTTGTTTACTACCATATCCTCAAGGCTTAGAACATGGCCTGATATATAATAGGTGCTTGATGAATATTTGTTGAATAAATGAATGGACAAATGCCTTCATTTCTTCTTCTAACCATACCACTTCATTGAAAATACTTTTTGGTCATGGGTCCCACATCTCAGTTGCCAGATCCAATGGCCTCTTTTCAGTCCTTGTTCTATTTGACCTTCCTGTGGCATATGAGATCATTGAAAACTTGCTTCTTGAAAGCCAGTTCTCTCTTAGTACAATTTTTATCTCAATGTTTTTATTTTTCCATCTTCTTCATAGGCTTCTGTTTCTGTGCCCAACCCTGCCCTCCTGAAAATGAAATGCTTGGCACTCTTCCATCCATGCTGAAGATCTCTGGTGGTGTCCACCAGCCTAGGTAACTTATAACTCTGTATATCTTCACAATGCTAGGTCCATTCTGGGTATCTTCACTTGGATGTCCTATGGGTCCTGCAAATATGTTTAAAATTGACCTCCGTCTGCACCTCCCCAAACTCCTTCTTTATATGCGTTTCCCGGTTCAATGATTTCATCATCTTCCCAGCCTCCCAAGCTAGACACTGCAGGATGACCACTGATGTGTTCCTGTCCTTTTCAGTCTGTCACTAAGCCCCGCAGATCCTCCCTCAGAAACATCTCTCAGCCCCAGCATCTCCTCTTTCTCCCTGCTACCTTAGCGCCTGCCCTGATCAGCTCACCCTGGGTAAGTGGTCAATGGCTCATTTGTCACCTTGTCTCCCTCCTCTTCTTCCTCCCTTCTCTGCTGCTACAATAATATTTAGAAAAAGCAAGTCTTATCATGTCTCTTCCCTACTGGAAACATATTCAGCACTTTACTATTACTCACACAATTGATTTTGGTGCCATGCTTGCCCTTCCCAGACTGTTTCCGTCCTACTGCTAACACCCTCTCCTGCAGCCACTCCAGTCTCCTCTTTCCAGGTGCTCCCATGTCTTTGTTCCCTGTGCTACGCCTGCTCCTTGGAATACCCGCTCACCTCTTCTTGACTTCATGAAGTGCTACCGAGCCTTCAAGACTTACGGACAATGTCTCCTTTTTGGTGAGTTTTTTTCCCATCCCCTCCAGATTATTTCTTTCACCTTGGCACCCCTGAAAAAATAATCTGTGTCTGCTTTATGTTCATTTCTCAATAAACCATTTTTATCGAGCTCGTATTAGACAAATAATAATTTCAGTGGGGAAAGAGCATGAAAAGACCCCACAATAGTTCGTTTTTCTTACAGGAATCTAAATAAGGGAAGTCATGGATATAAGTGATGAGGAAAACTAAATACAATACCCAATGCTTATTGAGTGGTGTGATGGTTGATTTTAGGTGTTAACTTGACTCCATTAAGGGAGGCCCAGATAGCTGGTAAAGCACAATTTCTGGGTGTGTCTGTGAGGCTGCCTCCAGGAGGAAGGAGACTGGCATTTGGGTCAGTGAACTGAGTAAACAAAACCTGCCCTCACCAATGAGGGCGGGCACCACCCAATCGGCCAAGGGCTCAGACAGAACAGAAAGGCAGAGGAAAGGTGAATTCTCTGTTTCTCCTGAAGCTGGGCCACTGGCTTCTCCTGTTCTCCAGAACTGCAGGTTCTCCAGCCCTCTGCTAGAACTAGGATAGAAGGAGCGCCAACATAACATCCTTTTACACACATAAGTAAAAGAGAGAAAATGACAATAGGAACTACATGACAATTGGACCCCAAGACTTGCACCTGCAGTCCCCCAGGTTCCCAGTCTCCGACGTCAGACTGAGAGTGACACCATTGGCTTCCCTGCTTCTCAGGCCTTCAGACTTGGATTGAGCCACACTACCAGCTCCTCTGGTTCTCCAGCTCTCAGATGGCATATCGTGGAACTCCTCAGCCTCCATAATCACATGAGCCAATCTCTCTAACAAATCCCCTGTCATCCATCTCTCTCTATATATATATCCTATTGATCTTGTTTCTCTGGAGAACCCTGACTAATATGAGTGGCTACTACCTAATTGGCACTGTTCAGGAGGTGTACAAGTAGCAATGCCTGTACATCTTACAAGAACCCTGTGAGATAACATCTACAATCATCCCCATCTCACAGGGAGGTCAGTTGTTCAAGGTCCCATGAATACTAAGTGGCGTAGTTGGGATTCAACTCCTGGAGTTTGTCTTAGAACCCACACTTTTAACGATTATGCTATAACGTCTTCCTCTATTTACCAAGTCACTGACCAAATATCTAATAATTTAAAAAAGATGAGTAAATAGCTCAAGGCTTTACTTGGGTTATTTCATTTGATCCTCTATGACCCTAGGATGTAGGTCCTATTGTCATTATCTCTCTTTTACTTATGTGTGTAAACGATGTTATGGTTATAGCAGAGGTCCCAAAATAATGGGCGCTGTGTTCCACCACCTTCCAAAAACAAGGTGCTCGTTCATTGCAAAGAGGATGCAAATCCCACTTCTGTCCAACAGGCTCTATGAAGAATACAAGAAGAGGTGAGGAGGCCAGAAACTTTCAGAGAAAGATGTTGGAATGCTGTGCATTTGCCCACCTTCCCCTCCCCTGGGAACGAGGAGGGTAGAAGAGGAGAGGTGGGCAAATGCACAGCCTGTGGGGTGGCAGGGCAAAGAGACCAGGCGGGAGGACACAGGTTTCTCCAGATGTGGGCCCTGCAAAAGGGAGCTGCTGCCTAAGGCTGCCTTGAACTGTACTGGACAGGAACTTTTTCTTTTTTTTTTGAGTTGGAGTCTTGCTCTGTTACTCAGGCTGGTACGATCTCAGCTCACTGCAACCTCTGCCTCCCGTGTTCAAGTGATTCTCCTGCCTCAGCCTCCCCAGTAGCTGGGATTACAGGCGTGCACCACCACACCCAGCTAATTTTTGTATTTTCAGTAGAGACAGGGTTTCACCATGTTGGCCAGGCTGGTGTCAAACTCCTGACCTCAAGTGATCCACCTGCCTTGGCCTCCCAAAGTGCTGGGATTACAGGTGTGAACCACCTCACCCGGCCTGGAGAGCACTTCTTGAGGGCTGGATGAAAACAACTGTGACTGCAGCAGAAAGGTTGAGGGAGGATTCGAATGGTGACAAAGCCCTTAGCCTGGTCTTTTTGCCATGATCCAGGTCAGAATGATTACGTAAGGCTGGAATATTTGCAGGATTGTCTTAGAATTCATGCTTGAAAATCAAACAATCATTCCAACATCTGGGATAGCCTCTCTGCATTACGTAGCATGATATGGGCTGGAATATTTTATTTTTATTTTTGAGACAGGGTCTTTTTCTGTTACCCAGGCTGGAGTGCAGTTGTGCAGTCATGGCTCACTGCAGCCTTGATCTCCTGGGCTCAAGCAATCCTCCCACCTCAACCTCCTAGGCAGCTGGGACTATAGGCACACACGACCATACCCAGCTATTTTTTTTTTTTCTATTTTTTGTAGAGACAGTGTCTCATGGTTACCCAGGCTGGTCTCAAACTCCTGTTTAAGCAACCCTCCTGCCTTAGCCTCCCAAAGTGCTGGGATTGCAATTGTGAGCCACTGAGCCCGGCCTATTTTACATTTAAAGCAGGGCATGTTCTGTAGTCTGTCAGGCCTTATTTGAATATAACTAAGAAAATGGGTGATTTGCTATTCATCCTAGAAAACTTTTTAAGAGTGCATGGTATATTTATTGTGCTTCTCCTAAAAGAAACACCGGGTGGCAGTGTTTTTACTCAAATGTTTTCAGAAGAGACCCAAAAGGAAAAGGCTTTCCTCTTTAAGGAATATTAATCCCATTGAACCAGCAATGGCTAATAAGGCAATCTGCCTTCAATCAACCACATGAACAGCCTGGGGTCAATATTACAACTCTAAATGCAGGGTTTAAATGCACACACATGCGCGCGCACACACACACACACGCACACACACACACACACACAATAATACACCCCAAAACCAGAATGCCCAAAATAATATCTAGGATAAATTGGAAAAAAAAAAGTCCCTTGCCTCACCCACTTCCCAACTCCATGCCTCATTTTTAGGGGTATTTGAATTTTTCTAATAAGCCCAATAAGATGAAAATGTTACTTTATTTGGTTGAGTATACTATTATCATCCAACAAAGAAAGTGCTAGAACTCTATTTTCTTTATGTACTATCACCAGAAAGTGAAGCTCATTAAGTGTCGTTAGAGACAGAAGCTGCCACCTGGTGCCAAAGAGACACAAATAAAATCGAAAATTCACTGGTCATGGATTGGAATCCCAGAGTTGGGCCAAATACAACAACAAATAAAAAAATATATATCTGATAAGCAAAAGACATTTTCTCTTGGACTAGCAGGGCTATGAAAGGATGAGAAATTTACAAACTATGTTCTCTCTTCGAGGAAAATATTTTATTTCTATAGCCAACCATTCTTTGTACTGGCAGAGTAGAAACTAATAGTGCAATAGATATTCTGTGTGTTGGTGCTCACAATGTTGTCTCCTCTCACTTAAAAAGTTGTGGTTTAAAAAGTAAGCTTAAAAAGAAATTTGGGAGGCACATTTGCCACACACACCCATAGTATATGACTTTTAATTTATAATTGTATACATTAGCATACCAATATGCTATGTATATTATAAGGCATGCACAAAAATAGAAATTTTAACAGGAGATGATGAAATAAAAATAAATATAGACAGAAGCTCTAATCCTGTCCATTGGATGGTCTTGTGCACCCCTGAAGGACGGCACGGGTCACTTTGAAGTTCAATGGCCCTAATGCATCTAGTCACTAACATCTGGATAAGATGACAGAGATTTCATGTGGGTATCTTGTCTTGCTACACAGCCCTGGGAGTTAGTGTAGGGGGTTTTGTTTATTTACTCTGCTTTCCAGTGAGGAATTGGCCTTTGAAAGATGCAATGACTGGCCTGAAGTACCTTTGGGAGGCAGGACCTTACAAGGGTTTCTTCTCCTGAAAGTCTCATTATTCACACAGTCAGCTATGTTAATTCTATTTTTTTTTTAAATTCCAATGTGTTTTTGAACCAGAACTTAAGTTCTCAGAAATAAAAACAAAGTAAGAAGCACGAAAATGTGTTTCTGGACCTTGGCACAGATGAGTGTAAGCACTGTTCTTTCCGATTTTCAACACTTATTAAACATTAGTGTTTAAAATTAGTATTTTACAACTGAAAATATACATGAATAACTTTTTCTGTAAAAATGATATAATCCACCCAAAATAAAGCTTTTCAGGCTGTTATTTTCAACTCTGGTGCCCTCCTGCTCTTTCCCAGAAGTAACTCATTATTTCCATTCAGAAATTTTCCCATGAAATATATTTGTACCTATAGCAAAATACATATTGTTTTGATGGCTTGTGAAAATGTAAACAGTGTCAAATTTTTCACCAACTTACTTTGATTCTTAAATATTTGGGCTTGTTTTCGTATGTATTACAAACAAGGCTGCAATACATGCCTTTACACAGGCCTCCTTTTGTATATCTTTCTCCACAAAGCTACTGAAAAATCATTTGGCAGCACCATTTACAGAAAGGCCCTTGTTTTCCTCACTGATTTGAGACGTTGCTATTAACATACGCTACATTTCTGTGTGGGTCTGTGGCAGGACTTTTCTGATGGAATGAACTCTTCTGAGTCCAAACCCGTTTTAATTATCACAGCTTTATAATGTCTTGACAACTGGCAGAGCAATTTGTTCTCTCTCAAGCCGTCTTGGCATATTCTTCCATATAAATTTTATAATTAGCTTGTCAAGCTCCACGAACAACTTTGAGATTTTGATTAAGATTATATTGCATTTGTAGATTAATCTGGGGTATGTTTGTAGCTTTACAATATTGAGAGTTTTATTCCATGAATATGATATTGCTTTCCATTTGTTTAAGACTTACTTTATTTACTAGAGGTATTATACAATTCTCGTTTGAGTTCTTTCTAGGTAGTTTTTTGTTGCTGCTGTGAATAGGATCATTTTAAAATAATTTTTATTAAACATAGACTTATAGAAAAATCACTAATTTTGAGACAGTTATATTGTTTCTAGCCACTTTACGAAACTCTTACTGGTTCTAACACTTTGTCCTCCATTTCGACTGTAGTGGATGCTTCTTTTGTCATGGTCCCCTGTGCTGCTGTGGCCATTGCTGCATTTTTACTTCCCCCCGACCCCCCACCCCGGCAACCTCTGCCAATGTCTTCTTAGCTACTGCTGTTGCCATCCCCATCACTGGAACACCAACAGTGACATTTCCTTTCTTCATCCAAAACCCCAATTCTTCAGATTACTTGGAGGCTAGGCTTCAAAAATGAAAGCTTAAAAAAAATCTGGCTGTTTTAATTTTAAAGTGGCTTTCATTGCAGAAGGTCGATAAAACAATGTAATCTGTTACATACTGTATATACCCAGTGTGCCTAAATACAAGACAACCTTGAACATGAGAGGATCTGCATTTTTCTTTTTCTTTATTTTTTGAGATGGAGTCTCGCTCTGTCACCTAGGCTGGAGTGCAGTTGCACGATCTTGGCTCACTGCAACCTCTGCCTCCCGGCTTCAAGCGATTCTTCTGCCTCAGCCTCCCGAGTAGTTGGGATAACAGGTGCACGCCATGATGCCAGGCTAATTTTTGTAATTTTAGTAGAGATGGGGTTTCACCATGTTGGCCAGGCTGGTCTCAAACTCCTGACCTTGTGATCCACCTGCCTCAGCCTCCCAAAGTGCTGGGATTACAGGTGTGAGGCACTGCGCCTGGCCTGGATCTGCATTTTTCTAATGATAACATCCAAAACTTTGGCTAATTCGAATACATTTATACATTTTTAAATATATAATTCATGCCTACTTGTCACAGATTTTATATGTATACTTTAAAAATTTTTGAGATATGTCAGCTTGGAAATATTAAATATTCTGTTGTAAGATTTTATGACATGGTTTTATCTAAACTCATTTGCATCGTCAATATCAGTAACATCACTACAGCCATTTTTTTTCTGGGGGAGGGGGCAGATAGAGTCTCAGTCCGTTGCTGGAGTGCAGTGGTGCAATCTCAGCTCACTGCAACCTCTGCCTCCCAGGTTCAAACGATTCTCCTGCCTCAGTCTCCTGAGTAGCTGGGATTACAGGCACCTGCCACCACACCTGGCTAATTTTTGCATTTTTAGTAGAGATGGGGTTTTGCCATGTTGGCTAGGCTGGTCTCGAACTCCTGACCTCAAGTGGTCCACCCACCTCGGCCTGCCAAAGTGCTGGGATAACAGATGTGAGCCACCGCGCCTGGCCTACAGCCACTTTTTGCAGCAACTTTTCACATCACCTTCACTTCTAAGTGGTTTGAGATACAATATTACTTGAATTGATAAACGATGTAGCCACTGGAAATTGTATCCCCCAAGATAAGTAAGTATTCTTTGCAATAACATCAGGATTTTTAAATTCTTCATGCAGTAGTATATTTATTATCTTCACAGCATAACTACTTAATATACTTTTAATGTAAACTTTATTAAAGTATAACACATATTAAAAAGTTTATAAATCTTAAGTGTATGGCCTGATGAATTTTCAGTGAACATGCTCATGTACCAAGCACCTGGATGAAGAAAGATAGCATCACCAGTACTTTCTCCTGCCATGCTCCAATCACCTCTCCCTCAGAATGCCCCCCACCACCCCCTTCCATTGCCTTGCTATGTGTAACACCTCCTGTCTTCAATACTATGCATATAAAATGGTACCAAGTTATTTATATAGCACATAATTTGGTGTCAGGATTCTTTCCTCCAGATTATGATTGGGACCCCATCCATGTTGCTGCATCCAGTTATAGTGTGTTTATTTTTATTCATGTAGAATATTTCATTGTATGAATATGCTCCAATTTTACTAATTCTGTTATAGATGATGGATTCAGGTTATTTCTAGATTTTGGCTATTATAAATGGTGCTGCTGTAAACATTCTCATATAGCCATAATGTTCCTGTTAAGTACAGAAACATGCATTTAAAGGCTATAGGAGACGTGCTAAGTAAGGTCTGAGGCCTCACCAGACCTTACCAGTTTGCTAAGGTTGAACTAGACCTTAGCGGACCCTGCCAGTTTGCACCTTATTAGCAGTATAATTCAGGTCGCCATGTTTCCTTGTCAACACGTGGGATTTTCCATGGTCTGAACTTTAGCCATTCAGGTGGGTGTGCAGTTTCATTTCATTGTAGTTTTTATTCGTATTTCCCCAGTCTTACTAAGCACATTTTCATGCATTCATTAGCCATATTTGTCCTATTTTGTTAAGTACAAAATTTTTTGCCAAATTTTATGTTTTTAAGAATTTATGAGAGTTCTTCAGGCATTTTAGATACAAGTTATTTGTCAGATATATGTGTTGCAAGCACCTCCATCTACTTTGTGGCTTGTCCTTTTACTCTTCGTGGTGGTGGCTTTACAGTATTACATTTCTTCAAGAACATAATCTTCCCAAGGGTCTTACATTGAACATAACCCAGGAAATGTCAGATTCCTTTACCTCCTTTTATACCTGATTGTCAGGTGACTTCTAGAAACACCCTAAACAAGCATTGGGAGTTAATGTTTAGGTTATTTATTGTTAACTATGTCACTGAGATGGAACCTTACAATGTGAGAGACATTAAGATTGAACTCTTTCTAGTTGGGGAAACTCATGTTACATTTAGGCATTGATAAGGACTCATCCCTCCCCAGGCCAGCATTTGTGGCACAAAAAAGCAAGCTCAAATGTATTGGTTTATTATCCTCAACAGTCATTTCTAACTAAAGGTCTTTGTCTTTACCAACATTAGCTATTCATCAGCAATTACTTAATGAATATTTAAATGTTTTGCATTTACATGCAAAAAAGCAAAGCAACTATTTTCTTACAATGATACACTAACTTAGCTAAGTTACAGTCCCCTGTTATTCAAATACTAATCTAGGTGTTGCTATGAACGAATTTTGCAGATAAAGTCCCTAATCAACTGACTTTAAAGAGGAAGAGACAATCCAGTGGAGCTCACTTAATCAATCAGAAGGCCTTAAAAGCAAGACTGAGGCCTCACCAGGAGAGAAGAAATTCCTCCTGTGAACAACAGCTTGAGCCCATGCTGAGTCCATCCTGCTTGTGCCTGTCCCTTCCTGACTGCTGCTCTATGGATTTTGGACTTGCTTAGCCAGCCCTCACAATCAGGTATGCCAATCCCTTGTTTTTTTTCTTCTATATATATATATATTTATTATACTTTTAAGTTCTAAGGTACATGTACACAACGTGCAGGTTTGTTACATATGTATACATGTGCCATGTTGGTGTGCTGCACCCATTAACTCATCATTTAGCATTAGGTATATCTCCTAATGCTATCCCTCCCCCCTCCCCCCACCCCACAACAGGCCCCAGTGCGTGACGTTCCCCTTCCTGTGTCCAAGTGTTCCCATTGTTCAATTCCTACCTATGAGTGAGAACATGTGGTGTTTGGTTTTTTGTCCTTGAGCTAGTTTGTCAAGAATGATGGTTTCCAGCTTCATCCATGTCCCTACAAAGGACATGAACTCATCCTTTTTTATGGCTGCATAGTATTCCATGGTGTATATGTGTCACATTTTCTTAATCCAGGTATGCCGATTCCTCATTTTTTTAAAAAAACCTTAATGTATATATCTCCTACTAGTTTTGCTTCCCTGGTTTAAACCTCAACCTCAATGATCTCAGGGACAATTGTTTTTCTTCACAAATAAATTACCAGCATGTAAAATGTTCATGAATGATCTTATTAGAAGACACAAGACTGTTTAAATGAGAACCATTCTGTGTACAGCTCATTCTAGGGCTCAACCTTGACTACTAATGTTTATATAATACTAATTTTATAACTTTAAGAACTTAATGTCATTTTCTTCAATTACCATAATATGCATTCCTATTGAATGTTTAAAATTTATTTTTTAACAGAAAAAAAATATATTTCTAAAGCAGCCAGGCTTTACTGGCTTCTATCATGTTTTACTGGCTTCTATCACATTTCAAAAAGTTTGTCTATTAAGTTCTTAAAGGAAAACAATTTGGTATTACAGAGATACTACTTTTCTTGGTGAGCTCACCAAGTTAAATCTCTGCTTGTGACTACAGGAAAATATTCATGTTTACAGTAACATATGAAACTAATACGTTTCCTTATTTAGCCATTTTCAGATTGAATCTTATTTAATTCTTGAGAACCTTAATACACCCAAAAACCAATGTTCACAAATATATTAGACTCAATAGGTAAGAAAAGAAAATCTGTCTTCTAATATCCCACAAATAGCTGTGTAATGATGGGGAATTCATTTAACCTTTCTGAGCCTACCTCCTTATTCTGTAGCTAACAACAGTTATTAAATATCCACTAGAAAGCAAGCACTTGCTAGACACTAGAGATACAACAATGAACATGACAAAGACAGTCCATGTCTTCAGGGGCTTAAAGTCTGGAAAGGTGAGGAGTCTGGGCTAAATTACTTTTAAGTCTTCTGTTCCAGAGTTACTACTCTATACTTCAAATAGGATTACATTCATATTCTATGACCTGGGATTAATACAAGAATTTCCAAACGACACTGAAAAAGCTATAGAGCATTAAAGATTTCCTATGTGAACACTTGCAAAATAACTTTTAAAATCAGAAGTAGGTTTTATATCTTTATTCAGAGGTGATTCCACTATAGAATAAAGCCCTTTTAGCATTATAAAATCCAATGTTTTGAATTTTTTTTTTTTTTGCTCAGCAATACAGTTGCATTTTACAACTTTTATAATCCTGAAGAGATTCTCTTATTTGGAGTTTTTCATGCATTCAGGTATTTAGCATGATGTCTGATGTGGTCAGTAATAAAGGTTGCAATGAAGTAGTAGCTATGATCATAACCCTAGAAGATAAAGAGATGATAAGACATTTATCTACCATTCAGAAACATCAATATTAGGAACATTAAATATATCTCTAAGGTCATTTAATTTGCTTACAAATAGTCATAACATTAAGGAAGTATGAGGAAGGTTTATAATAAAATCAAGGTTGTCATACTTGTACTTTAACATTTTCACTGTACATTAAAAGAGCAGCAAAAATATGAAGGAAAACTAAACATTCTGCCTAGCTTCTAAACATAGCCTAACTTCTAAATGCTGCCATTAATATGTAAAGAGTGGAAGTAACACATTAATTAAATATGCAGAGTAGACATGTCATATCAACACTGTAGAGTGCATTAAATATGCAGAGTAGACACTGTCATATCAACCAAGATGAAAAGAATCAGGATTTAGAGACCTTAGAAACATGGGCAAGACATTTCAATTCACAAATGCAGCACATCAGTAAGACAGTGACTATTAAAACACAAAATAAGCACACAAACAATATAGAAAAAGAACACAAAAATGCCCAAATGTTCTATCATTGTTGGGAAGTCAAACACAGCCATCATAAATCGTGTTAACAATTCCTCCTACACAGTAAAAGCATGTTGTATCTTTATTTGAGGAGAAATATGTCATTAAGCCCTGACATCCCTTAGCAATATATCAAATTAGGTAAAAAGTCAGTAAACCTTTGGAAAACTACCATAAAACAGAGAAAAATGTAATGTGCTAAGCAGTTAAGTTGAAAGAGATTTCTATCTATCCAATCATTTAAAACCATTGTTGTAGGTAAATGGAAAAATAATCCCTTTCTGGTGACTCTGACACCTCTTCTGAATATAAGAAAAAATAGTCTTCCAAAAAAAAATAATTACAATAAGGTATTAATGAATTTTCGTTCTTTTTTTGTTGTTGTTCAACTTTGAAGTTCAGGAGTACATGTGCTGGATATGCAGTTACATAAGTAAATGTGTGCCATGGTGGTTTGCTGCTCAGATCAAGCCATCACGTAGGTATTAAGCCGAGCATCCATTAGCTATTCTTTCTGATGCTTTCCCCAACTCCCACCGCCCTTTGGCAGGCCCCAGTGTGTGTTGTTGCCCTCCATATATCCATATTTTCTCATCATTCAGCTCCTGCTTATAAGTGAGAGCATGTGGTGTTTGGTCTTTTTTTTTTGAGATGGAGTCTCGCTCTGTCACTCATGCTGGAGTGCATGATCTTGGCTCACTGCAACCTCCACATCCTGGGTTCAAGCAATTCTCCTGCCTCAGCCTACTGAGTAGCTGGGACTAAAGGTGCATGCCACCATGCCCAGCTAATTTTTTGTATTTTTAGTAGAGATGGGGTTTCACCATGTTAGCCAGGATGGTCTCGATCTCCTGACCTTGTGATCCGCCCACCTTAGCCTCCCAAAGTGCTGGGATTATAGGCGTGAGCCACCGCACCTGGCCTGGTGTTTGGTTTTCTATTCCTGCATTAGTTTGTTGAGGATAATGGCTTCCAACTCCATCCATGTCCCTGCAAAGGACATGATCTCATTCCTTTTTATGGCTGTACAGTATTCCATGGTGTATATGTACCACATTTTCTTTATTTAGTCTATCACTGATGGGTACTTGGGTTGATTCCATGTCTTTGCTATTGAATAGTATTAAATAGTACTGCAGTGAACATATGTGTGCATGTATCTTTGTAACAGAATGATTTATATTCCTTTGGGTATACACCTAGTAATAGGATTGCTGGGTCAAATGGCATTTCTGCCTCTAGGTCTGAGGAATCACCACACTATCTTCTACAATGGTTAAACTAATTTACACTCCAGGTGGGAAGAACTTTCTAAGGGTATCAAACACCAGATAATTTATCCCTATCTGCAATTAAAATACAAGGTTGAATAAACCGAAAGAAATGAAAGTCTAACAAAGATTTTTTTTTCCCATTTTGAACTAGTGAATGGTCACTGATGGGAAAAGATGGGAATTTTTCTAAGCACCTAAGAAATAAAAATAGAGCTAATAAAAATATCACTGACGCTTCAGAGAACAAGGAAATCCCCAAGGTTTTGATGAATCAGTAAATGTTCTCAATCTCTCCCTTCCAGAGAGGTATTAAATGTTTATCTTGGAAACAGCTGTTAATAAAAAGTTCTAGTTTAAGATCAAGGTAACTTAAGTCTTCTAAAGCAATCTGTCTTCGATCATGGAAGTGAATGTGACAGGAATGTTGTCAAGATTAAAGCTGAGCCTCGGAATTACTTGGTGTCATGTCTCTCAATGATTAGACTAGTCCCAGCTGGCTAGTTAAATTTAGAGCTAAATTACAGTTTCCTATATAAAGAAATAAATGTAAAGAAAAGCATTTTCCATCCATATAATTATTGAATTGTTAAGAAGTTAAACAGGCCTGGAGTTTTAGGCCACCAAACCTGTAAAATGTACCAAGTATTATCTGCCATTTTTCACAGATCAAAAGATGGATCTGATAGAAAATGGGTACAGATGCAGGGAAACAGATACCTCAAAAGACTTGTGTGACCAAGTTCCAATGTGACTGAGTATGCCATATTTTTATCCTTAGTTTCTTGTGTGTTAAGAGCCATCAGACACATATGAATAGCCATCATTATTATTAGAGAAGTCCCAAGGTAAACCCAGGAATATATTGCAAGATAAGACAAGACATCTAAAATCCAAAACAAATGACCATAAGTTCCATAATGATAAAGATTCACCTATATGAGAAAGAAGAAAATGCCTGCCATTGAGGACCCAATAATTTTTTAAAATGTCAACGAAAAGGCAATAGAATACATTTGAACTATTGGTATCCTGCTGAAGTTATACAATTCGAGCTAACTGTATCATCCCTGACTAGGGTTTCTATTTATCAGTCTTATTAAATGGGGATGGCTTCTTTAATTAAATTCTTTGATGAATGAGTTGGTATGATATGTTAAGCAGCTTGTGCAAATGCCTATGTTTAGTGACACTTGAAGGGGCCTTTTCGCCTCTACCTCACACTTTAAATGGAAAATCCTTGGTAGCAAAACACTGACTCTTGGAGTATAAAAATAAATGAACCCGTTTCATTCTTCACTCAGCTCTCAAAAAGGGAGCAGTGCTCCAGCAGCTATGATGGATGTTTATCCTAACAGGCAGTGTTTTCTTATATATTTTCCAGACCCAATTAGAAAAGCTTGGATAAGAATCCCCAGGTTATTAAATCTCCTCAGTGTATAAGGAGGAAGACTTTGCACTGTATTCATTTAACAAGTACTGAGAGTCTCTGTGCTAGATACCTATGCTAAATAAGCATGGGATACAGAGATGAATGAGAGATCTCTATATTTCTGGGATTCTCTGCCATGTTCTTACTCTTCTCTAGCAGGCAGATGCAGAGGCTAAAACAGCCTCTCAATCTTCAAAAAGGTCCTGAGGCTTAAGGAGGTAGTATAGCCTCTCCTTCTATTCCACAAAAAGAGAATACTATTTCTGGAAACTTCTTCACAGTATTAGGTCACTAAATTTTTTTTTTTCACTGTGTAACTCCAATAACTAAAGATAAGACATACTAGGCCCTTCTTTTTCAGACTAAGATTTGATCTCTGTACACTAGATATCAGAATTCTGCTACCTAGTATTTTTTTTCAACTTAGATTCCCTGAAGCCAAAATAGAAAAAGAAAAAATTATATAAAATAATAACCAAATAAATATCCCTGATGCACTAACCCCTCTCTCTAAAAAATTTTTTATGACATTCGACAGAGTATAAATATAAATTGTGAGCATTTAAGACCATTAAAAAGAGATAAAGGAATGAAGTTGGGTAAATCATGTGCATGATTGTAATTATTTTCTTTATTCCTTCTCATTTATTTATATATATCCCCTATTATTTTCAGCTTATTTTTCACAGCTTCTATCCCACAAGGAAATACAGTTATACTATACTTGTAATCAAATGATAAAGCAGGTGATAAAACTCTCAGACCCAGGGTAATCTTGGGTCAAAGCTGGCGAGAAAATCTGAAAGCAGACTCTCTGGAGCCACTACTTAGGCATGTTCATTCAGTTGTTGATTCAATTACAACGAATCTAAACGAAATCTGCTTCAAGCTATGTAGTTCAATCTTAACCTGACCATGCTGGAAGTAAAGTGAATAGAAAATTGCACCTGAGCTCAAGATTGTGACTCTGGTGCTTTGAATACTTTTTTACTTTTTTAGAAGAATTGAATGGTTTGTCTTGACTCCTCATTAAGTATAGCCAACTATGTGTTCTAGTTGCTTGGGATACAGGCATTTTAGAAACAAATAAGTGGACTTATTTTTCCCTCCAAGAATGTCATAATGTTCTAACTGTGCTGTTTTTATAACAAACTTGAGAGATTTTCAGACTTTGTTGGCAGGCAGAATCGTTGTAGAAACAACAGAAATTTTGGGCACAGTCTTTGGGGAAGCAAATGAGGTATCCAACATGGGTAGTGCCAAGAAATTAAGGTCATTTGGAAAAAACATGGTTTGGTACGCACTTACAGCTATAGTTACTGCAGTTAAACGTATTACTATATTTATAGTCAAATTGGTATTTGGATTTCTCAAGGCTGATTGTTGACCTAAAATTTAATTGTGATGGTAAATGTTCAAATAAATCTAAAACAAAATTCTATTACTCAAGGATGGACACTAAGAGACAAAAAGTATATAATGTATTAGTTTTTGACATTTTCGCACTATATACATACATATATATATACACATACATAGACATACATATATACATACATATATATACACATACATATATATATATGTATATATATAGTTCACATGTGCAAAATATCCCTGAAAACAGGAAGACTGCTCAGATCTTCTGCAAAAGTTACATAGGCAGCAAGCTATGCACAATTTCTCCTTGTGCTAGCTCTAATTCCATTCCTTTGCTCCTCAGGAGCACATCATGCCGTCTGAAAATGGCTTGATAAATGACAGGAGGTCAGTATTTGCAGTTAAATGGCCTTAGTTCCAGTTCTGGTTCCACCACTTACTAGCTATGTGACCTTAGATAAGTAGGTTACTTCTCTGAGCCTGTCTCCTCATTTGTAAAACAGATGGATAGGAAAGAAATGATATCTCATTTGGTGGTGTAAGAATTAACAATGAGTAAATGCTGTGAAAGCATTTTACAAACTAATGTACCACATTACACACTGATCTAGATTTGAACATTTACCATCATAATTATATTTTAGATCAATGTGCCTGACACATTATCCTTAAACATGGATAAAAATTTATTTAAAAATCATGACCATGTATAATTTTCTGTGCTCATTTTTCACTCTAAAATATTTTAAATTATATTCTGAAGCTTATGAATTTTTCTTAAAAATAAAAGCAGAACTTCCTTAATTAGGACTATGGTAGCATATATAGAGTTAGGTGAGTAGTGGACGGTCAAAAGTATTTTAGTTAAAAAAAACTTGCAAGCCCATTGGGATTCAGTAATTATTCTTAAACAACTAGAAATATCAAGTAGCACAATGAATAGATTAGTATGCAAGTCAGATAATATAAAGCACATGTGTGATAAATAATACTTAACTTCTGAGGCTAAAAGATATATATATTAAATAAGGAATAATTGAGGTAGAAGTTTGTCCTTTTTATTCTACTGCAGCAAAGGTACATGTGTAAAGAAAGAAGTATCCGCTAATGTTGAAGATTAATCATCATTCAAGCATAAAAAATCTTATTTACTGGTTTGATGGAAAACAATATTTTTCACTGCCAAAAGCTTTCCTATTTCTATCAAATTTAGTGTTAGATATAATTAATTTTATAGGCAGGTTTTCACTTCAAGTGTCTGAATATAATTAAAAACTTACTAGAAGTAGCATTTTATATTCTAAAATAAAGTTAAGAAAATACCACAGAATCCTAATTTTTCATAGTTACCTTATCTAGATCAAGCTAAAGTTTCCTAATACTTGCCTCTTGTAATCGAAAAACAACGGGGATTTTCTTTTCTGTACAGGCAGCTATGAAGTTATCAGGGAGTAACTGTCCATCTAAAAGAAACTGGTCATCTTTCCCTTGATCAATTAGTATGTCCAGCTGAGATCCTGGATAGGATTTCACAAGATGGGTAGCATCATAAGCCTGTAAAAAGAGAAGTAACATTGAAAAATAAATTCAAAGATACTCGTCAGGATATACTATACTAGTACCAAACAGAAATTTAAAGTTATTTAAGCTCTTAGGCTGATTAAATCAGAAATATGCTTTTAAGTTGGTTCAAAATCTGACTTGCCAGGCTTTTATTTACAAGGTCTTCGGAATTCTATTTTCTAATAATAGTCTCTTCCCTACTTTCAAGCAGTCCTAGACTAGTGGCAAGAATCCCACATCTCAGGCATTCTTAACAAAATGGCCTTTTTCCTTCCAAACCTTTAATATTCTTAATCTCCTCTTGACTCCAGCAAGAACATGATATTTTTTCCTTTGTAACTCCTTCCACAAATTGGAAATTAGAAACTTCTTCTAACTCCACGATCTTTTTCCAAATATTCTCTATTTCAGATAATCTTTTTTTTTTTATGTCTCTTCTTTACGGCTCTAATTCCAGACATAAACACATTCAGCCTTCCTTTTTGCTGTTGAACAGCACCAAACCTCTGCTATCTACCTAAGCTTTCAGAAAGACCTGGTATGAATAATCTGAATCATATCAACATCATCTCAAATTTATTATCTGAGGAGCTGCCACTAGTTACAATTTTATGTTTTATCATCCACCTTGAACTATACTTAATTATTCATACATATTCATTAACCACAACTTTTATACATTGACCAAGACAAACGACCACGAAAAGATTTGTCCTCTAACTATCCTGCTTTTGAAGATTCTATTTCCTTTCATCTTAGAGTGGGAGAGGACCTCCTATAAAGTCTGACTAGTTCTAAATTCTATGATTTCATAATTCTACATGGTTTCCTGATTTCAATCGTAAATTAAATAATACCCTAAATACAACATAATTAAGACAGTAAAATCTACTGTCACTTGGAGAAAAGTACGTATCTAGATGCCTTTTTAGGTTACCTGTACCTCTACCTCTCACCTTCACCCTCCAATTAGTTGGTCTTTTACCCAATTCTTCTATTAGACCATAAGCCCCTGGTGGATGTGAAAGGGTCACCATTTTCGTGACAAAACAGCTCAGAACTTAGCATAGACTTTGCACCAATGAAGACTCAATGATGAAGACCTGATGTACATGCAATGTCAGTTCTCAAAGGACCTAATCCTAAATCATTTCCAGCATTCTTCAAACACAATAAAAATTCAAGCCTAAACAAAACTGTAATCTAGTTACTAAAGGATGAACCCTTTAACTAGTTAGAATTTCAGTAATCATCCTTAAATAAAATTTGTTAGAATTTCAATAATCATCCTTAAATAAAATAGGGGTTCATGTAGGAATGACCCCTGAACACAGAACTATACTTTAAATACTTAAGACAAAGAAGTTGCATTTTTTACCCATTCAAGTATTTTCTGCTTGTTAACAATGCACATCATGATGAGTTCATTTGCAAAGTATTCAAACTCTTGGTGGAGTTTGTAAATGGCCTATTTCTGCACAAGAGTAAAATGGCTCTCAGGAAAAAGGGTCATTTTTATTTCCACTTGAAAGCACCTACTTGCATGCTTGAAAAAGCCATCTTGCTGTGGGAATAGTCACATAAATATACATAACAGAATATCTATTTTTAAAGACTCATGTCTGGAATTTAAAATCGAGATCTGAAATGCTAAATTTTGAAAACAAATACACAAAGTAATTTAAAAAGCCAGGCTTCTTTGCTTCTATTACACAACTGAGCATATAGTTAATAAGAGGCAAGTCTAAATTTAGTAACACAGGTTGAACATCCCTAATCCGAAAATCCAAAATCAGAAATGCTCCAAAATCTGAAACATTTTGAGTACCCACATGACGCTTAAAGGTCATGCTCCAAGGAAATACCCATTGTAGCATTTTGAATTTTTAGATGAGGGATGCTCAACCTGTAATATATGGTATTTTTAGATTAGGGATGCCCAACCTGTAATATGTGGTATTTTTTGGTTATGTTAATTTAGAAGTGATGTTAATTTAGAACTAAAAATATAAATTAACCATTAGTAGAAAAAAAAATAGCCCTAGAATATCTGCCGTGATTCAATACAATTAGAAAGTAGGATTTTTTGTTGAGATATATATATATTAATATTGAAATATAATATATAGATATATATCTCATATATATCGATATATGCACATCGATATATAATATCTATCTATCTATATACATATCTTTTGCTAATTTGTCTCAGCTCTAGAGCCCTAACATGAGCAGTGTAGGAATATAATATATGTCCAACCTTTTAAACAAACTTGAAACTTAAGAATGAGTATTAAGACAGCCATTCAGTACCTACCTTCCATTTACTTTGATCTGTTCCCAAATATCCACTAAAGGCTTTTTTGCCCCAGGGACAGAGTACAGGGTTGCAAATTGGAGCAAATGCTGACACAGACTTTAGAAACAAAAGAAATTTAAAAACAAGTTATATTTTGCTAAATTAAATATGAATAGATATTTGCAACTTACTTAAAAATATAAAAGTTACCTGCAACTTGCTTAAAAATTCTGACTTGCCATGAAAACCCTGTGAACAATTTTCCTTTTGATATATTACTGGCTTAGATTGCAGGCCTTTCCATAATACATCTTTTGTGTATTCTATTAAGAGAGCTAATAAATATAGTTGCTAAAATAATGCAAAACAATACATTGCAATTTAATTAAGATACAAACAGAAGTCTATGTTCAGCGTTTCTGCTTTTTTAGCACTGAAAATTAATCCATAGTAATATAAAACAGTTCATGTTTACCTTAGTGAACATGTTACTAAATCTGACACATGATTTCTCTTAAACAGTACCAACAAAGCAGTGAGCAATGCATTTCAATATGACAGAATTTTTAATACAACTCTGTGTTCTATACAATGTTCTTTTTCACTGGATGAGATGCAGAGATGGGATCTCTCAACTTCAGAGTACTCATCAATGTAAATGTTTAGTGGTATCTACTAGCTTTTTTAAAGGACAAAAAAATCAACTAAGTTTGCTTTTCTACCTCAGACATGATAAATAGACTGCCTTAAAAAATGGAAATAAAAGTGCTTGCTTAGAAAGCCCACTGTCATGCCATGAATTAGTAAAACTTGATAATAAAGCGTACCAAAAACAAAATATTTGATGCCACAGCAAGAAACTGCTATGAGAAATATTTTCATTTCTCAGTAGCACACCTAAAATAATCAAGAAGTTCTTCCTAAGAGGAGGAAATGAATTAAACCAATCTTAAGGGCGTGAACAGCCCTGTAAATTTAAAGGCAGAAGAAATTTTAAGATGCTAGTTGCTTTAATACTTCCTTATTCAACTCTTGTAACATGCTGTTCTGCACAGTATGACATACTACGTATGGTAGTTACTCAAATTTGACTCTGGGAAAGGCTGAGAGTGATGTTTTTTAATCAAGCTGCATTTCAATTTTCATTAGAGGCATTAAGAACACAATTCTTAAGCTTCTACAAATCATATCTTTTACCTCAGAAAATCAAAGTCAACTTTACAAAGACATTCCTGGTAAGAATATAAATGATAGATCCTGCTACTATAACATTAATCAGTAATAATAACCTTTAGGGAAAAAAAGTGTGTTCAAGACTATAGTTGGAATAAAAACAATTAAAGGAGAAGCTACATTTTATAATACTTCTAGTAGGCCAATAAGAAAGCACTCTTGCTGAATTCCTATGCGTCTAATTCTGCAGCATATACTCTATGGTTAAATTAAATACCCACCTGTCAAACATCCCAAAGTTCTCAACACTAGAAAAGTTGAGTCCCAATACTAACAATATTGTAATTTTACTCTTTGAAGGTTCCTAATATTATGTTATTCAAGAGAAATATTTATCACTAGAAGTTTAGATAATCTTACTTTGTATTTTCCAGGATTTTTCAAAGCACAGATCAGAGCTCCATGACCTCCCATGGAGTGGCCAAAAATAGACATCCTTTGGGGATCCACTGGAAAATTGGCATTTATGAGTTGGGGAAGCTAGAAAAAATTTAATAGTGTGACAAAAGATATCAAAGAAAATAAGTTCAGACATTTCAAAGTTATATAAAATAATTATACAATCAATACTGCCAAATCATAGTCTTACAATGGTTTGAACTAGTAACAATGAAAACAAAACAAAACTAAATCCTCAGGCAGACCATGGTTATTAATATATCCCTGGGAAATATATGGTACAGACTTCTTAGAAAACACTTTAGGAAGGTGATGCAGAAAGAACCTTCAAAATGTTCTTAAGTTTTGACCTAGTAATTTCACTTTTTGGAATATATTCTAAGGAAAAGTCCTTAGGGAGAAAACATTATGCACAAAGATAATCAATGCAGTAATATTTATTACGGTAAAAATATATACAAAACCATAAGTATCCTATAAGAGGAAAAAGTAAATTATGGCATATGACAGAATTATTATTACATTCTGTCATATTTAATATAAAATATTATTAATATTATTAATTTATTATTGAAATTATTAAATTATTATTAAATTAAATTTATTAAAATTAGAATAACACTAGAAAATATTTTTATATATAACTTAAAAAGAAGAACAAAATAAAAAATTTAGAATTATGTGAAAACTAGTCATAGAAACAGTCCGGAATATACCAAAACATAAGTGTTTTGGGGGGTAACAGAATTATGGGTAATTAAAAACTTACACTATTGTTTCTAAGTTTTTATGATATACATATTAACAATGAAGATCATATAAAATTCAGAAAATGCATAAGCAGCATACAAATATTATTAATAGAAGTAATGCTTTACCACTTATGTTTTCTAACTAAGCCTTGGCTTATCACTATAAAATACATCCAAATGAACCAGCTGCCAGGCAAATTAAAGGTTTTTTTCATACACCATTTTCTTGGTTATTCTGGGTAGTATAAACAGGTCTCAATATAATGATTAAATTCTTTAATTGTACTTAGTGTTAATTTAAATTGCAGTAAATAGAACTATAGTACTAACAAACCTTGGAATTTTTACTAATAACTTTTATACCCTAGTTTAAAATCCTCAGGATTGTAAGGACTTTGTGTTCAAAATCAAACTCTTGGCAGTCATCAGTTAATAATTACAATACAAATTAAATTACCTCCTCTGTGACATAAGAGTACATTCTGTAGTTGGTTTTCCAAGGATCTTCAGTGGCATCAACATAAAATCCAGCACCAGTGCCAAAGTCCCAGCTCTCATCTTCTCCTTTAATATTGCAGCCACCTATCAAGAAACAATCTTGTGGTTTCATCTGCTCTGTAGTAATGGCCCATGTTTAACAACACACTTTCAGATGAATCTGCAAGTCCATTTGCATGGGAACTGTTCACCAAATGTTGTGAGCTCTCTGCCTTTTGTAGCACATGATAGGATTATACTTCCTGCTCCTCTTGCCCTTGAATGGGGCCATGTGACTCGTTCTGGCCAATGAGGTAAAAAATGACCTTCCAAGCTGGAGTATTCAGCTGCCAAGGTAAGATACACTAACTTTCTTTGTTCATGAAGTTTCTTATGTACTCTGAACATATGCTTCCTTACTCTGGTTTACCTGTCAAAAGGACTTGTATCTTCTTTTTATCTTTCAGAAATGTGTTGTGATCCCTTCCCTGATGAACCTCTCTCACTACCAGCACTTTTTAAATTCTCTTTACACAGGAGTGGGGAGGCAGATGCTTGTGCTCAACTTACTATCTTGAACTGAAAATGTTTTCTAATACGCTTTCCATCACATTTTCCTATCTATCCACCAACCTCCACTGGAATTTTCTTATGTTTCTTTTTAACTTGTTACATTTTATTTTATATACTTGCATGTGGTTAAAAAGCCAACCACTGGGATTTTGAATAGAATTACAGTAACACGTAGAGTAATTTGAAGACATGACCTTGTCATAAGATTCATTTTATCCATCTAGAAATACAGCATTTTCCCATTTATTAAAGTCTTCATTTATGATAACAAAATTTTACAGTTTCCTTTTTATATATCTTTCTATTTTTGTATTTTATATTTTTGCTATTATTTTAAATTAAATCTGTTGTTATATTTCTAACCAGATATGCCTTGTTTTTGTATAATATGGCCTGTGAAAGGAAATATACTACTTGCCAGGCCAGCCATGTAACTTCCCTAGTTTTACTGCCATTTAAATTCCATTTCCTGAAACTTCTAGAGTCATAAAACAAGTTTTAACTGTCTGATGCATCGAGTCTCATGTATTTGATATTTTCATTTCTCTAATGTAAATATTCAAATCATTTATATTAAAACTAATACTTGTTTTAACTGTATGGCTGATGTTAACAGAGATGAAAAAAGATGTATTATCATGCAACAAGACAGTATACCTCCGGAATAGAAAAATAATTTCCTATGCATTACACATTAGTATTTTGACAGTAGTGCCAATATGATATATGAATTGAGTTGCTCAATCTCTGCTTTGAAGTATCTTAATCTGTACAATGGGAATAGCAAAACTATCGTCTTTATAAGGGCCATGTCATGAGTAAAATTCAATGAGGAAAATGTACAGCACGGTATTTTGGAGTCATGATGCCACTTGAAAGGTTAATAGAGATAACAGCAAAAATATAAAATGAATTGTATAATGTATATATCATACCACTTACACCAGTCTTAAAGATTTAGATTTTTACAAAGGATATCTAGACCACAAACACTTACGAGGGCTGGTATCTGGAGCAATGACAACAAGACCATGTTCTGAAGCAGACTGATGATAACCAGATTTTGATATAAAATTTTGTTCTGTGCAAGTTAAACCTGAAGATAAAAAATATTGTTATTGGGCACACATGGACATGAAGATGTGCACCATTAATACGGGGGACTATTAGAGCAGGGGGAGAGGGAGATGGACAAGGGCTGAAAAACTACCAATTAGGTACTATGTTCACTACCTGGGTGATGGTATCTTTCATACCCCAAACCTCCATGTCATGCAATACGCTCGTATAACAAACCTGCACGTGTACCCCTTTAATCTAAAATAAAAGTTGAAATTATTAAAAATAAATTATCTCATGCTATATTGTGAATGGTTTATAAGCTTTAAACTTTTTATAATACAGGAAAACAAGTTCACTTGGTATTGTTAAAATATTTTTTTGCTTTAGAAATAATTTTGAGTAAGACATTAAAATTCACTTTTTCACAAAATTTATAATAGTATTAACCTAAGAACTGTGTTAGGTTAAGTGATCCCATAACTATCCTTTTAAAATCACTACTAAAGTTTCAATTACTAAAATCCTTTGGACCAGGAGTGTTTGGGAATTCAGAAATTTTCAAACTGTAGAGTGACAATATGCTGCATAAGCCCAATATTAAAACAACCCCAGTGAAGTGTTATCAAATATGCTAATTAAACATTGCACTATTTCTGCACCAAAACATATTCACAGTAAATAAGCAAATACTATGGTCTTCATAATACAAATAAATTTTTTACATACAGATAGTTCTCAGCAACAAAATTGAGCTTAATCATCTTTGTATTCTTCACTGAACTAAAAAGAGAGTAATGGTGACCATATGCCATCCTTAAATTGAGTTTTAGCCTCAGTTTTTAGAAGTTTCTGTTATTTTTCCTAGCTCCATGCTTTTCAGTCATATGATAGAGGAGATGATTTAATGCTTTTACTATAGGTATCTAATACTACAATGATGTGAGAATGGTGAGGAATGAACTAGCAATTGATTTTATTGATCATTTCACCAGTTGAGAGAGATTTGGTTTGTTTATAGTTTTTGGCTATTATAATAGTGTGCTATGAACATTCATGTGCAAGTTTTTGTATGGACATGTTTTCAATTCTATTGGGTACACAGCTAATAAAGGGCTGTTTCAATGGTCACCTTCACTTGGGAAAGATACATCACTATACATGAACTATCTTTTAAGATTTCAGTTTGGCTGTTTTGATTTCAGCTAATTTCTCTATTTTAGCAATATAATAATTGTGTAATCTTTCTGTCATTGTTTTCCTTAGACTTGCTGGGAAGTAAACCTTCTGAAATTTTTTTGTCACCATTTCTCACGTGCACTGGTCAGGCAATCTTACCTTTACTCAGAAAATCAAGCCTTAATTTCCAAGGTCTATCTGTTCTTCAGCATCTCACTAAGGAAACTGTCCTGTCATTTGACGTAAACAAACAAAAATTCTGTATTTTATACTTGTAAAGCTCAGATATGTCTTGCTAGATTCAATTTTAGTTAGAACTTAGGGCCCTATTATTAGAGTACCTATGACACAATGCCTCAGGGCTTCTGGTTATTATTATTTAGCCAAGAGATATGACTATAGTACCCCTCACCAGAAACAAAATGCAAAAACAACAGGAGAAAAAACTAAATACAGCTCTGGACTGTGAGTCAGAAAACTTGTTTAATTCCACATTACTGTGTGACCCTGGACAATATTTAGCTTCTCTGGGCCTCATTTTCTTTCTAGGGATTACATGATTTCTAAGATCATTTTTAGCTATACAATATTATATTTTCTAAGACAATTAAATAACTAATTTTGTTGCTCTTGCTTTTGGCAATACCTAATGCTCTTCTAGCAAAATCAGTGCTCTTCATTCAGTCACAGAAATGTTTTCGTGAGTTAAAGTCAGATATGCACTTAATCTTTACCCTTTAAGATGAAATATTTATTCTCATTTTCAAAGACTGGTATTTGGGACTTGTCCTTGATGAAACACACATGAGGGAGGATTTGTTAAAGTTACAGGAACCAATTTGAAGGAAACAAAATTAAAATAGTACTCTGTAACACAATTTAGTTGCTAGGATTCTCTCCTTATAATGTTTGCTTCCAAAGATGAAGTACCAACGTCTTGTGAAAGAAAAGTTAGCATAGAGGTTTCAAAACTGCAGGTGTCAAAATCTTACTCTTCACAATCTATTCTACAGTAGTTAATATGAAACACTGATTAAGAGAAGCCTTAGCGTTCTTTTGTGACTTTCCAGATTGTTGTCAGAGAAGCTCTATGGAGTCCAATTAAAATATTTTAGAGAACACTGTAAGTTATTTGACTTCTTACAATAGCTGGTTTCTAATTAGAATATCTTGGTGTACTGATTTCACCTAATATTGTTTTAATGGACTAGTAAAGTCTCTATAAACTCCAGAAATGCTTGGGTAGATACAAATTAAGTAAATAAGTTTTCTAAGCCCTTGCTATTAAGTACAGAACTTTACATTCTCTGCTAAATTACTTGGTCTATTAGAAAACTATATGAAATAAATATAATTCAGTAGGTCTGAAATTATTCTGAGGATAAAGTAACAGAGTAGACTATGACAGGTCCTTAGTCTTTCATAAATGGCTGAAAAAGCCTACCAAGTTAAAATAAAAGGGTAAGATAAGCCAGTTAAAAAGAAAATAGAAATGACTTTATAAAACTCAAACGCATAATACTTACCTGAGAGCCAATACAGTGCAGGGCACTTTCCTGTTTCTGCCTTTGATGGTAAGTAGACAGCAAATTTCATTTTGCAGTTCAGTTCAACACTAGTTTTAACAAAAACAACAACAAAATATTAATGCCCCTCATTAATAAATACAGAAACAAAATAATTATGCACTATATAAAAAGTAAGATATATAGTAAAGGTCCAAAATAAGTTATTTAATGTTCAAAATAAGTGGTTCCACCAACATTTAAGGAATATACTTGTCCCTTAAAGAAAGAATGTGGTCAATTTAGCATACTGATCTAAAACAACCTGAGCCTATACTTTGCATGGCACTGTCATTCTGGGCAAAATAAGTGAAAAAATAAATGTAATTCATTGTGGCACTTATTAAAAAATAGTTTTTGTTTCTTAAGAAATGTATGAAATAACAAATCATCTTTCATAAAAAAATGAATTCTTGAGATCTTACATATTTGTTCATGGGCACTAAAATGCAACACATCCTTAATTCGCTCTTTCATCACTAATATTTTATCACAATCACTATTAATGCAACTAGAAAAGACAATTTTGATTAAAACCACAGGCATTTTTCCAGTAAACAGTAATTCATGCAACAATGATCTCTCATGGGTTTATTTAAAACATCATATAAATGGAAGTAAACTCTTACTACTTCAGAGTAAACACCTATCTTTTTATCAAAGTTATATAAGTACATATAAAGTAAACTGTAACTGTAAATAGTAAATACTTCCACAAACTTTGTTATGAAAAACTAAATATATATAAAAACTAAATATATAAAAAACTCTCCAACCTTCTCATTTTCCATGTTCCAGAGATAATTAATTTACCTCTTTTAGTTGATTTTTCTGGTATTTATGTCCCTATCTACATAATATGACTTTATTACTGCTTCTAGATTTTTCAGTTTTTAGTTATTATCTGTTGGCTTCCCATTATAGAAGGATTTTAGTTAACTTTCACCTCCCTGTCTTTGCTCTCTGCATGCCCCTACATTTCTCTTTCCACTATGTATCACATATAATTTTGGTTAATGAATATTAGGAAGTTATAAATGCTATTCAGAGATGAGCCATGTAGTATATTAGAATTACTTTCCTTTTTCTTTCAGTTTTTTTTTGTTTTCATTGAGCTAGTAATTCTCTCCTTTTTGTTACTGGTTGTCCTTCCTTGTTAGGAATAGACTCCCACAAAGGCCCCATCATGAGAAGTTTTCTGTATGCTCCTTTCTATTCTCTGCATATTGGTGATTTTCTTTTTCCACATTATTCTAAGCAACTTTTCTTGTTGATGACTGACGGCACAAAAAATTTCTGACATTTGTTTTTAGGTTTTCAGCTTTTGTTAGGGAAGTTGAAACATTTACTTTCATTATAACACCATATCAAATCCATATTCAGTGCAGGGATATCTGTAATCAATACGTAAAATCAAGAGAACATAATCTTATTACAGAATGGTTGGTGCCTTAAGACCTTTCTTGCCCACTTAAACATTTGTTAAGAGGGTATATTTCATGTTAAGTGTTGTTATTACAATAACATTTTTAAAAGAAGACCTTTCTCAAGCAATTGTGGAATAAATCAGGTCTAAAGTATGTTCAACACTGGTATGATTAACACTTATGTAAAAGCAAAAAAAAAAAAAAACAGGATTATCAAGTAATCTTCTGAAACCTCTGTCCCTATCATGTCATTAAAATGTTGCTCAATTACCAAAAGAATACAATCTCATGCACAGATATTTGTGTGGTCACTCTGTATGTATCACTAATTCAATACCAAACTCCCCCAACCCTGATTGGTTTCATAAATTTCCTCTCTAATACAGTCAGTTCTATCAATTTCATCTACATTAAAAAAACCTCTTCAGACCAGTACTGCCGAACAGAACTTTCTACAGTGATATTAATAAAAATGTTCTGTATATGTATTGTCCAGTACAACAGCTTCTGGTCATGTGACTACTGAGCACCTGAAATGTGGCTAGTGGAACTGAAGTTTTATTAATTAGCTAATTTGATGTAAATGGCTGCATGTAATTACTGGCTACCATCTCCAATTTTTGACCTGCTGCTTTCTAGTTGCTGCCTTAATATGGTCCCACTCATCTGGAAACTCTTTCTCCTCTGATCTGTTTTCTTGGATCTTATGCCTTCAGCTATCTTGCTTTAGTCCCTCATTTTGGTGAAGCATATTATTCAGTTGCTTCCAAAAGTGCATGGGAAATACACTTTGAGACCTTTCATATATGAAAACATCTTCATTCTACTCTCACTTGACAATATGATTGGACATAGAAGTTATCCTTCAGAATCCCGAAAGCGCTGCTGCTCTGCCTTCTTGGTTCTAGTAATACCGTTGAGCTGACCTAAACCTTGGAAAATTCTTAATCTACTTTCTCTTTTTCTCAATGTTTGAGAATTTTCTTTGTTCCCAAAACTCTAAAACTTTACTATGTTGTTGGTGTAGATCTATTTTCATCCATTGTACTAGACAACTTTTTAAATCTGGCAACTTCAGTTCTGGAAATTCTTGAATTATTTATTATTTATATCTATACCTCTATTTCTGTTCTATTTTCCAAAATTCCTAATTTTTAATGTCGGATTTTTGGACTAGTCCTCTAACTTTGTTGTCCTTTCTGATTTATCACTTTTATCTTATTTTACTTTCTAGAATGTTCAACTAACCCTTCTATTGAGTTTTGTCATTTCTACTATCAAAATTTAAATGTCTGGGCTTTTTTGTAGTTGAGGATTTTTTCATTTTATGTTTTTTGAGACAGAGTTTCGCCCTTGTCACCCAGGCTGGAGTGCAGTGGTGCCATCTTAGCTCACTGCAACCTCTGCCTTCCAGGTTCAAGCAATTCTCCTGCCTCAGCCTCCTAAGTAGCTGGGATTACAGGTGTGCATCACCATGCCTGGCTAATTTTTGTGTGTATATATATATATATATATATATATATATTTTTTTTTTTTTTTTTTTTTCTTAGAGACAGGGTTTCACCATGTTGGCCAGGTTGGTCTCGAACTCCTGACCTCAGGTGATCTGCCTGCCTTGGCCTCCCAAAGTGTTAGGATTACAGGTGTGAGTCACCACACCTGGCCACGTACTTGAATATTTTTAATAGCATCCTATGAAGTCAGAGGTCAATATCTTTTATGCCTTTGATATGAAGAGCAGTTCATATCAAATTAAAGACTTTATACAAATGTCTAGTGATCTTTAGCTGTCCACTCCTATTTAAGAGAGAAACACTAAAAATCTAGTTGAAAGCACTGTGCCTACAGGTGGAGTTGTCAATCATTGCTTTACTGTAAGGTCTGGTTAGGTTACTCTGTTGGCAAATCTCAGTATCTTGAAATCTCTTCCTTTGGGCTACTCAAACTCCCCACAAAGAAATTCTTCTAAAGGATATAAGACTAAGTCCCCAAATTTTGAAAGCTAGTGGAAGAAACTCAGTGTGCAAACTTTTGCTTAATCTATTTGCAGTATCACAATCCCACTAATTGTGTCTGGTATTCCCCAGTACAAACTGTTTACTTTCTCTAGAGAACTTACCTCCAATCTTTCCCAGAGTTAGGAAGAGGCAGTGCATAAAGCTGGGACACTCTCAGATCTATCTCCTTTTAAAAACAGACTTTCAATTAATCTTCTTTTTTTCTAAGCTCAACTTTTATCCTTATTTTCAGGGGTCCCTGGTGCCTCCAATTACTATGGCTTTAAATAAATTGTGTCATTTCTCAGCTTTTTCTTGCTGATGTTTAGAATGTAGCTTTCTAGGTTTTACTAAGTCAGGTAGTACCTCTCCATTTGTATTCCTGCTTCTAAAATGTTATTCTCAGCTCCTGTCTCCTGCTTCTTTATGCCTTTATAGGTATATGTATGTGTGCGTGTGTGTTTAATCTCTTTACTTAATGCCACGTTAGTCAGAGTTTTGGAGGCAGCAGAAGCAAATGCATGTGTTTAGTGTGCCATCTTTCTCAAAAAGTCCAGGTGTTTTTCCTACACTTAGAGATCCTCAAAGAAAATGTTTTCAGAATTTTTACTAGCAACATAAGCATTTTCATAAAGTTTCAGAAGAGCATCAAGTCAAAGCTTGAAGATACTTCTCTGTTAAGGCTCTACCTCACACAATCATATCCACAGCTAATTAAGTCTGGTAAAATTGTCAAATAGATAACCACAGAAAGAGAGTAAGCAAGTTTAAAAGTAAAATGAGGTACTATAATATCTAGAAAAAGATTTGTTTTAAAATAGAACAAAATAATCCAACAGAATGAGAGGTATCTAAAATTATATCTTCTTAATAGTTACCTGTCATGTTCAAAAACTTTCTGCAATCCCCCAAAGCACTTGTTGCTGGAAATCTGCTTCAATGCCATTCTTCTCCTATCAGTAAAGAGTAATCTCGTTAATTTCCAGAGAATTAGTTCCTGAAAAACTTGAAACAAAACTAATTGCCTTCAGTTAAATTATCTGAATATACAACTATTTTCTACTTAGAATTTTTTTTCACATTTTTCTCCGGTAAATAATATTAAGAAACTGATTAACTCTCATACATGCATTTACACTTGTTACTCACTTTTAAAAGCTTTCATACTTTGGTATATCATTACTAATTTATTAACAAGTTTTTTCGTTGTGGTGGACTGCCCCAAATTATTTTTAAAAGAGGCAGAAAATACATGTTACCAATTAATTACCTTAGTGTAGAAGATTAAAAATTGTTAATAGTCTGCCTATCAACTGCAACAAAGTAGTCAAGGAATTGGTATGACTGATTATAGTTGATTTTAAAATGGAAGAAAGATGTGATAATGATTTTGGTAATAATAATATGTAACATTACTGAACACTTACGGTGTGATACACATTTTTCTAGATACTAAACCAGATCCAATTACTCATTCCATGAATTTTTAAGAGAAAGTGATATGAAACTTTAAGATCAACATTTATTTCTCCTTTTAAAACAAACCAATAAGTAAAACATAAGCCTGTTAACTTCTTTTCTGTCCAACAAATCTTTTAAGTTTTCATGTAAAAATAATTTTAAACTTACATGTAAAAATGACATATTTTATTGCTTTTAATGATAAATACAGGAAAAAAGTTGGAAAACCATCTTTATCATAAATGCCTATTAAGCAAAGGGAAACCACACTGATTCTGACATGTACCTCTCAAAGAAAGATTCCCTTCCCATTCCTAGAAACACTGTATTAGACTATAAGGCAGTAAGTCCTACATATTGAAGAAAAAGCTTTAGATATCAGGAACAGGTATTACCACCCTGGTGATCTTCTCAGAGAAATGCACTACTACGTGCTAATCAGCTGGAGCTTTAGGATTACTCTTTCAAAGATATATAACAATAATGTTAAAAAGCTAATTTTGGGAATGTCTTTATAAAATACTTTAAAAAATCAGTTTCAATCTTATCTCTAATTTCTTCAATAAACCCAAATAGTTTTATTTTGGAAGACTGAGATTTGAACCCAGAAGTCTGACATCAGAGGCCCTACTCTTAACTGCTATGCTGTCCTGACTCTCTAGAGGTTCTTTACTCATTTTTTTAAGACACTTTAAGATAACTGATTCTATAGAATTATGATATTACAACTGTACACAAATAAATTACCATCTGCTCAGTTTTATGCTTTTAATCTATAAAAGATTAATTCTTAAACAATAAACTCCTATGAGATGTTATTAGTTACTGAATATTAACCTTAGCTACTGTTAACAATCCTATCTTTAATAATGAACTTACAGAGACACTAATTTTAATATATTAATACATATATATGAGACCAACAAATAAAATTTATTTGCTCTCTTATTCCACAAGGAAACCAGATTTTCTTAAACTTAGGACTATATCCACTTTGCAAAAGATGGGGTACACTGAGCACGTATCTGGTACATAGGAGTCTGTATCTTTGCTATTTGTCTATTTTAATAAACCTCAAGTTGTCAGTTTTCTCTGCTCTTAAAATTCAAAATCAAATGCTTTTCATTTGGCCAGAAGAAACAAGGTTAAAACACTTTTTAAAAGTTGGTAGAATATTTTTTTAAAAACAAAGCTTTTAAAGTATTTTTTCTACCCACCCCATTTTAGAAACCATCTGTAATTACAAATCAAAAAAATATGTTAGGCTTAACAAGAAATATGGCATAAACTAAGAACTAGATATGACATACTGTGATATACTATGATATCTGATACATTATAATAGGTGGTTATATTTTTCAATAGAATTTTTCTATGTGAAAAATAGCACATTTTAAAACAAGCTATTAGTGGTATTTTCATTCAATGTTCAGAGTAACATATAAACAATAAAACAAGTTTAACTGTCCAACTGCTGATTGCTTTCCGCTTGTACCAAATGGTAGACGATTCTGAAAAAAAGACCAATGGTTTACAAATGGGATATACTTTTCACAGCAAAGGTTATACAGAGCTTTTATATGCATATGCATTCTCAATAGAGATATTTTCTTCTTTTGAGGTAGGTGACTGTACACCCTGATGGGATACCACATCACCACTTAATTACCTTAATTGCCCATAATCTAATTATTTGCCACAGCCACCTTAATACCTATTTTGCCATAAAGCTTGTTGGTACTTGGTCAAAACCATCTGCTGAAGTAAAAGTACTATGAAAGTTTTTTATCTTTTTAAATCAGTAAACAAAGTTTTCAAGTGTAATTTCGAAGCAAGAGATGTAGTCAACTCCTGAGTGAAGAAAATAAGAGTAGGGACTAGGTAAGTAGAGGAAGATGGATCTATCTGGCTCAGTTGTAAGTCGAACTTGTAACATGGGGAGAAAGAAGGGAAGAGATGAGGACTGAAGGACTACTACTAGGGTGACTAGAAAGGATGTGTAAGAAAAGTGGGCTTATGAACGATGAAGTGACTGATATTCAGTAAGAAAAATATATATGGAAACTTACATAGTATATATCATGTCACTTGTCTGGTAGATTTCATTTAGGCTCTAGAACAAATATATATTTAGGTTCTAGAACAGATTTTGTGGGAGAAATAGGGTGACAGAGTAGGGTGGAATACCAAAAAACCAAACAACACCCTTCCTCCTTCCCCTCCAAAAAACAAACAACAACAACAACAACAAGAACAGAAAAACAATTTCACAGTGCCAGTGGGAGTACACAATTTTTCCCAAATGTTAGTGAACATCAACATTCTTTGGAGAAGAAAGGGTCTCTCAGTGCATAATACATCCATTCCCCTAAGGGTCAAACCTTACTGTTCTTCCCTTTATTTTTTATTTTTTGGAGATGGGGTCTTGGCTGTGTGGCCCAGGTTGTAGTACAGTTGCATAATCATGACTCAGTGTAACCTAGAACTCCAAGCTTCAAGTGATCTACTACCTCAGCCTCCTGAGCAGCTAGGACTACAGGTGCATACCACACCAGAATATTTTTTTTTTAAATTTTTTGTAGAGACAGGGCCCTTTACTTATTAAAGTTAAATGTCACCCACCTCCAGAAATCTGAGTTCTATTTTTATCCTTCTTCCCCTGTCTCAAGTTTTCCATAAATCTCTACATGTGTTTTTTTGTTCCCATTCTCTCAGATTCCTTGGATTTAATGTTTCTTCATTTCCAGGATGTCCTATTCCACTGGCTCTTAACAACCTAGACAGGTGTTCCCAAAACCAACAATCTACAGTTCCAATAACTGGCTGTTGACCACCACTGTGTTGTTCAAATCCTCTTCTCAGTGAAAACTCAGGATCTGGCTTCTTCCCTTTCACTCTGTCTCCTCCCACCTCCCTTTTCTTTTTTCTTCACACTCTCTTTCCCTAAACCTCATTCCCTAAATTCCAACTACATTTTCTGGGTGAAATAATCTAAATCTGCATCTCTATAACCAATCTTTCTCAAGCATTAGTACCCATAATGAAATTTCTTGCTGGACTCTTCTACCAAGACATGTCACCAGCTATTAAAATTTACCACACCTAAAATTAAGCTTCTGCATCTCACCTTCAAACCATTCCTCTTTTCATTGCCTCTTTTTCAGACTCATGCCTGTCTTGCCTAATCTACGTTTGAGACGCCTCAAAGTTACCTTCTTTTTGAATTCCCACTGCCATCATCCTAATTATATATAAGAAATTAAAACTTAGCCTCTTCCTTTCTTTCTAATACATCCCACTACGATCAATCCTGCATGAAAGTCTAGGGTTTTAATCCACTTAATTTACTGGTCAACGGATCCCTACCAACAGCTCATCTGCAACCTAATACGGCCTACGTGGAATTGTTAGTCATTTTTATTTAGTATTTTAAAAACTGTGATAAAAACACATACATAGTATTTACTATCTTAACCATTCCTAAGTGTGTATTTCAGTAGTGTTAAGTATCCATTAGTCATATGTAAAAACACAGTTCGCCAGCTCACAATAATGAGCAGATGAGAACTGCCTGATTACCCCCCTGGCTGCTGCAGGTGGAGACTACTAATCCCTTTCGCTGTTAGGCCAGTCGCTGAGAACCAGAAAGTCACTGAAATGGAAGACCATGTTAATTGTACAATTTTCTTCAAGTTTAATGCCATTAAAATTTCATAAAATTAAAACCATGCAGGATCACTGAAAAAAATATAAGAATGAATAAAACTCCATATAAACTTCAGTCACACTCTGTGTGCAAACATAGTCTTTTTTTTTTTTTTTTTTTTTTTTGAGACAGGGTCAAACTCTGTGGCCCAGATTGGAGTGCAGTGGCCTGATCTCGGCTCACTGCAATCATCTCGGCCCCCGGGCTCAGGTGATCCTCCCGCCTCAGCCTCTGGAGTAGTTGGGACCACAGGTGGCACCACCATGCCCAGGTAATTTTTTGTAGAGGAGGTTTTGCCATGTTGCCTAGGCTGGGCCTCTTCCTTCATAAAAATTCACATGGCTTGCCTAGGTAAGGATTTCTATTAAACTCTGGGGAAAATTTTTTTAAAAAAATATAGCATCTATAAACGCCAAACACCTTCACATGGCTCTAAATATGGTCTATAATTTGGTCCCACATTATTTTTCTGGTCTCACTCCCTATTATGTTAGTTAAACTCAACTATGCATAATTCTAGGATGGCCTGGATGTTGCTATCGGGTGGCTTTACTCAATGCCACAGTACAATGGTTTCAGAGCAGGTTCTGGGGCCAGACCCTCCGGGTTCAAACCCTGACTTCACCACTTATTACTACATGACACTGGGCAAGCTAATCTATGCCTCATTTGCCCATCTGCAAAATGGGGATACAGTAATACGTATCAATTTGATAGGGTTGCTCTGGGAATTAAATGAGTTAATTCACGTAGTGCTTAGAATGCTGCTTCTACCACACACACAAACATGAGCTATTATTTTTCCTGCAACCTGAATGCCCCCTCCTTCCAGGTGCGCTCAATCCCATTTCCCTGATGACCCCCTCAGAAATGACTTCCAGTCCCCCACAGCGCTCTGAGAGCATTTTACGACCCGAACAGATTTTGTCAAACTCCAAAGACACGTGCTCCCCTCGGCACCATCAGGTGAGTGCTCCTGACCGCGCCATTGGCTCGTGCCCCGACGCGGACGCTGCCTAAAGCAGCAGGTCCACACTCCCCCGAACCAGGCGCCGGCGGGCGCTAGTAACGCGTTGAGGCCAGCTCCCTCCTTAAAATGCGTACACATCTACTTCACATTTTCGCGCGGTGGCTGCGGGTCTAGGAAAGTCTTTCTGAACAGGAAAAAGCTGTACAAATGTAGCGGGCAGTAGGTAAACGGGCGCTCGCCCCGGGTTACACTAGGTTAGAGGCTCAGAGAAGGAAAAGGGATTAGAGGCGAGGCTCCGCGTCACGGGAAAAGGTCCTTGGCCTCCTGTCATGGATGGTGGCGCTCAAGGCCCAGGGTCGCCGTCTCTGCGCTCGTGCCTGCGGATATCTGCACCGCAGGACTCGGCGTCCGCCCCGATCACGCCTAGCCGTGCCGCAGCCGCAGGAGGGCTGACAACGTCCAGGCCTCTACCCGAACCCAGTCTTACCTACGGTGGCGGAGTGACCAGAAGAACCGGGCCGAAGTAAAAGGCGGGGCTCAAGATGGCCGCCGGGGTCTCGCCTCAGCCCAGCCCATATGATGCCCCGCCCCTCCGGTCCCACTCACTCTCGCTTTTAACTCCGAGAACCCGCTCTTCTCCAGTTCAGTTTCCATGGCCCCGCCGCCTTTGCTCACTGCACTTCCCGGCAGCCTCCGCGTGGGCGCCCCCTCCAACTCCTGCCTTCGCCCGCGTTTCTACTCTGTGTGGTTACTAGGACCAACGAGGAGGGCGTTAGGTTAGTCCCTGTCACCTTGTCGGGGATCAGTCTGCTGTGCGTGCTCAGACTCTTCCCAGAGCCAGCAGCAAGAACCCGAGGCATTAATAAACTTGAGGTGTAGCTTCGCTTAACTCGTGCAGAGGGTTTCCGTGTCACTTATGTAGAAACTAGGGCCTAATTTCAACTCCCCCAACTCCTCTGTCCCAAGACTATCCACGTCACCTACTTGGTAGCTGGAGTTAAACAAGAAACCTTTGAAATCTCCAGTGGCCGACACGCAGTGGGAACTCCATCAGTTTCCTGTTTTCTCCCTTCTTCCCTCAATAAAAATTAAGTTGAACTGACTAAGATTTGCTAGTTGATAATTTACAGCAAATCTTTCCTTTTGGTGTCTCTGATTTAAGCAAACTGTTGAGTGTACTTTGCCTCTTGAGAAATTAAATCTGATTACAACAGAGCTAAGTATTTTTCAGCAACGGTTAGACTGACATTGTAAATACACAATCTGATAGTTGGGGCTGGCCTCATGGGCCTGCAACCTGTGCTATTACCCGGGCACCCAGAACAGAAGGACGCTACATTTTCTCTCAGTAAGTGTTGAACCAGGGCCCCACATTTGTGTCTGGAATTGGGCCCTGCAAATTGTGTAGCTATGGGAGCTGACTTAAGTATGGATGAGCTGCCACACAAGAGATTACCTGCCAGAATCTATTGTGTGGCTCAGGCCCATTTTGCCATAGTGATCTTTGGACTAAATTAACCTGTGGACTGAACCTGTGGATCAATTGGAACTTAGACTGAAAATAATGTTTCATCAGAATAATGTTTTTATTTTGAGAAAGCATTGAAGTAAATTGTTTTAAACTTTCTTTTTACTATTTTTAAGTATAAATCATTGAAAAGGGGATTTTCTTCAGTTTCAAAACTGAAACAGAATAAATGAATACCTAAACTGCAAGTTCTTTATAACTGATGTTTGAACAAAGAGAAATAATTGATTAAATGATATATTTGCCTAATAAGTGGACTGCTGTGAGGTGCAGACTAGCCAAAGAACTGTAAGTGTGAAGTTCTTTATTAAAGGGTTCTTGTGTTAATACGATGTGAGAATAAGCAGAACTAAAATTTCTTTTACCCAGCATAAATAAAATGTTAGTAGATCCACAAAAGTCGATTGCTTAAAAATATTAAGAATATACATAATTATCATTATTATTTGGACATGGAAGCAAAGAAGGCTGAAATCAGAAATTAAGGTTGACATTTAAAAAAATGGCACTACCAATAAAAATGGATGAATATTAAGTACACAAAGAAATAGTCCAAAAATTATGTGTAAATGTGTGCCTGAGAGGATATAGGACTCTTGGTTTGAACTAAAATGAGTGGGAATATAATCTTAAGGAGGCAATAAAGGGATGCAATAAAAATGAGAAAAAGTCAAATATACTTGAAGCCTGTAAGAAAAGAGATTGTTTTAGTCAGTTCCAGCTTAACAGAAATTTATTCCTCACCATTCTAAAAGTCTGGGAAGTCCAAGATCAAGGTGCTGATGAAATCTGTTCCTGCTGAGAGCCCTTTTCCTCATTTGCAGAGGAATACCTTCTTGCTGTAGTCTCACTTGGTGGGTGGGGTGAGGAGAGCTCTGGTTCCTTCATCTTATTGTAAGGGCACTAGTCCCATTCACATGGACTCCACCATCATGGTGTAATTATCTCCCAAAGTCTCCATCTCCAAATACCATCACGTTAAGGATTTAGGGTTCAATGTTTGAATTCTGGGGAACACAAACATTCAATCCATAGCAGAGATGGTTTTAGAGAGACTAGAAAACACACTATACATAGAAAGTAATATAATCTCTTGGGTATCAAATATGCTACTTGAGAAGTGTCCTTGTGGCTTTTCCACAGACTAGAACAGGGTTTCTCAACCTTGGCACTGTTGACATTTGGAGCCAGATGATTCTTTGTCGTGGAGGCCTATCCTGTGCATTGTAGGATGTTTCGTAACATCCCTGGCCTCCACTAGCTAGATGCCAGTAGTACCCCTAACAAGCTTAGATACCCCAAACGTCTCCAGACATTGCCAAATGTCCATGGAAGGAGGGGTTGGTGGAGAGGAGGGCTGCAAAATTGCCCCTAGTTAAGAACCATTGGCCTAGATAAACATTTTTCAAAATTCCCTTTATTTTGATTCCATTCTTATCTAGTGACATTTTGGAAAATAATAGCCTCCATTGTTATTTAATAAATCAGAACTTAGGTTAAAAATGCTTTAGTCTCTGGTGAGTGTAGCTGAGATGATACATTTTCCCAAAGACTTACCACCTCTGAGCATGATACTAACCTTACAGAATTGAGTTTCTGAATGTGTACTCTGAGGACCAGACTTTGGATCATGGGAACTGAACCAAGTATCAGAAACTTATAGCCCTATGCCACTGTTCCATCTTGACTTTGTTATCTTAAGTTCTAACTGCAGAGTGCAATACAGTTAAATACAGACAAGCCTTTCAGTCTCACACTCATATTAGCAAATGTCCAAATTTCACATATTTCAATTTTATTTATTTATTTATTTAAGATAGGGTCTTACTCTGTCACCCAGGCTGGAGTGCAATGGCGCAATCATTGTTCACTACAACCTCAAACTCCTGGGCTCAAGTGATCCTACTGCCTCAGCCTCCTGAGTAGCTGGCACTACAGGCGTGTGCTAGCATGCCCAGCTAATTTTTGTATTTTTAGTAGAAATGGGATCTTGCTATGTTGCCCAGGCTGGTCTTGAACTCTTGAGCTCAAGTGATCCTCCCACTTCAGCCTCCCAAAGTGCTGGGATTATAGGCATGAGCCATTGCACCCAGCTGCATCTGGCCTCAATTCCATTTACTTTTTTTTTTAATTCTTAAATCCTAAAAGCTATATTTCTTTTTCATCACACATTCAAAAAAATCAAGAGTTAGTGTGTGATTGTACAGAGCTAGACCTTTGTGTTAGCCATTATTGTTATTTTTGTTAGCATGAGAACTAAAACTATAGATTTTTTCCTATTCAAAGTGACTCCTATTCTTTTATCACCTTTTGCTCAATTACAGTACTCTTAAGTTTCTTAACATTCTACATATTTGTTGAGCCACAGTTTGTCAGTTTATTCATAATTTTTAAAGTTCCATTGATAGCTTATTAGAAACAAAATGAACTCTGACTATCTGTTAATCATTGGCATGTATGAAAACTGACAAAAGGCCAGTTCACTAACTGTTTTGGTTAATGCTTATAAATCTCTTTTGGTGTAAGATTAGTATTTTGCTAGTGAGACTACCTATGCTTTCATGATCCTTTTCTCAATAATGCCAACTATTTCTTTAGGTCATTTCTAAAATGCCTCCTAGTCACTTACACATTCCCCAGCATACCTTAAACATGCTTCTGTAATTATTTGTAAACATGGAGAGTGAAGTAAAATAAACTATTTCATAGACAATGAGGCAACAAAAAAATTCTGAGATTACCATTATAACCATGGCTGGGATTTTGCTAAAGGAAACTAAGAATTTAGAAGAAAATTGGGGTTTTATGTATCCTCCAAAAGTCAGTAGCTCTAGTTATTATATCATTATCTTTTTAGGCTGAGAACTAGGACAGCTTCCTTGGTTATGAAGAATCAGCTGTTAGGTAGAAATCCCCGCAGATATGCCATCTTGGCCTTATTGCAAGGACCATTATATCCACAAGTCACCCCAAATTTCCCTTTCTCTTTGCCTCCCTACATGAAAACAATTTAGAAATTCCATTTTCTTTGTCCCATGTCCTCCCTCCAGCTCTCTCTCTCAATAGACAGATAAATGGATCTATCTATCTATCTATCTACAGTCATGAGTTGCTTTATGACAGGGATGTGTTCTGAGAAATGCATTGATAGGTGATTCTGTCACTATGGGAATATCACAGGGTATACTTACACAAACCTAGATGGTATAGCCTTCTACCCACCTAGGCTATATGGTATAGTCTGTTGCTCCTAGGCTATAAACCTGTACAGCATGTTACTGTACTAAATACTGTTGGCAACTGTTACACAATGGTGTTTGTGTATCTAAACACAGCTAAATATAGAAAAGGTGCAGTAAACATGCAGTATTACAATCTTATGGGACCACTGTAGTGTATATAATAAGTTATTGACCAAAACATTGTAATGCAGCCCATGGCTGCATCTGTACACACACATGCTCAAAATATTACTGTTAAGAAACACTTGCTATGTGCCAGGCACTATGAATGAAGATGACATTATTACCAAGTTATCCCTCCAGGTTCATGAGCTACAGCTCCCTCATAATTCCATCCTATGCTGAAGCTGTATCAAGCTACTTCCCTCCTAATCATAATCTAAACACCCCATGCTCTTATACCATCATGATTTTGCACATGCTATTCCTTTTGCCTATCCCACAACACACTGCTCACCATGCACAATTTACCTTACAAACTTACATGTTTTTCAGTTCCCAGCTCAAATGCACATTCCCCAAGGAAACTTTTTGAACTGCTTAGATAAAGCTAAGCACTCTTCAGTGCACCTTTAGCCCTTGTACAGCCACACCTCTATTGTGGCACCTAACATTGCATTGCAATTTTGAATATAAGTAAGTTTCTGAAAGGCAGGAGCTGAGTCATATCCTAGCTCTAATACTTGCAAATCGTAGGCACACAAGTGGCTTTAGAATTCATGAAAGGTTACTATGGTCTGGGTATTTGTGTCTCTCCAAAAATCATATGTGGAAATTTAATCTCTAATGTGTTGGTGTTAAGAGGTGGGGCCTTTTAGAAGTGATGAAGTGATGATGGTGGATCCCTCATGAATGGGATAAGCACTCTTATAAAAGAAGCCCTTAACCGACACTGAATCTGCTGATGTCTTGATCTGAGACTTTCTAACATCCAGAACTGTGAGCAGTAAATTTCTGTTGTTTATAAATTATGTAGTCTAAGGTATTTTGGTATAGCAGCCCAGTATGACTAAGACAAAGGTTTAGTAATTATCATGTTTTCAGGATTGAAATACATTTTTTTATTGTTTATAGAATGCAGAAGTAAATTTTAATTTTCTTTCCATAAAAGAATATAAAGGAAAAAAAGCTTAGAATATAACAGTGATGCTCTCCATTTGTTAGATGGTTAACATTTTTGACAGATTATGAAATCAACATTTAAAAATATCCCTTTTGAGTTATTCAACAAAGCTGGACGCAAACATCCTTGTTTAAGTTGCTAACATTATTCTCTTGTACTTTTTCCCCTAATTGCAAATTTGTTTTTACATTTCTCAGTTTAATTGATTTTCTCACAGACACATGTACTCAGTCTATTCATAGAAACATTTTCCTTAGGTTTGCTTACTAATTTATTTCATAACCCAAAATAAAGTTGTTTTACAGTTTTGAAATAAAGCAATTTGCCCTTTTAATTTACAGATTAAATACTGCTTTAAATATTAAATCATAAAAACGATTTTTTTTGGAGGGAAGTGATGTTCTAGTTATCTACTGCTTTGTAACTAGCCACACCAGAACTTAGTGGCTTAAAGTGGTAATTGATTATTATCTCTCATGGGTCCAGGGGCTGACAGGCTTAGCTGGTGCATCTCATTTGTGGTTCTTCATCTAGTTGAAGTCAGATGGTTGGAGGTTGAATTGCTGATAGCTTCTTCAGTTCCCTATCTGGTGCCTGGGCTGGAATGGCGGGAACAACTGGAGGCTGCTGGAGCACCTTCTCTCCACCTGGCTAGCTTGGATTTCCTCACAGCATGGTAGTCTCAGGGTAGTTGGACTTCCTACATTAGGTCTGGCTGCCCCCTATCAAGCATTGCAAGAAGCCCCGGCAGAAGCTGCAACACTTCTTATGACATAGTGGGTAGGGAAAACTCTCTCTGTTTTTCCTCTACTCTCACACCACAGCAGTTGTCAACCCAGAAGTCTTCTGTGACCAAATGTGTGGGTTTTGTTCCCCACACACCAAGCAGCAGACACCAGCTGGGTATCCTCTAATTTAGTTCTAACACTATCTACCTGGAGATAGTGTCAGAACCCACCGTCGCAAGTCTAGGCCTCCAGAACTTTTGACCTACCTGCTTCAAGTTGGGATCCCCATGACCTCCTCTTTGGGTTCAATTAATTTGCTGGAGTGGCTCACAGAACTCAGGAAAACACTTACTAATGTTTACCGTTTTTTTATGAAAGACATTGCAAAGGATACAAATGAAGAGACACATAGGGTGAGGTATGGGGGAAGGGGTTAGGAGCTTCCATGCTCTCCCCGGGTGAGCCATCCTCTAGGAACTTCCACGTGTTCAGCTATCCGCAAGCTCACGAAACCCTATCCTCCTGGGCTTTTATGGACACTTCATGACTTCAGCATTTCTTCCCCCAGGGAAAGCATGGGACTCTTTCATGGGAGCGTCTTAAGACCAACAGTCAGACCAATGGGGGAAACATTAGAATGAAAGGAGGGCAGGTGGCCTGCCCCTGAGTCCTAACACACCTGATATTCTAACACAAGACTGTAACAAGGGCTACAGGAGTTAGCCAGGAACTGTGGACAATAACCAAGAAATATCATAACACCACACATAGCCTTGGAAATCCCAGAATGTCATTTCTGCCATATTCTATTGCCCAAGCAAATCACTAAGGCCAGCCCAGAGTCCATGGGAAGGAAGCAATGACATCTATGTGCTGAGAAGGAAGGAGTAGATGGAAGTCATCCTTGACACAAACTACCACAGATAACTGAGATTTTTTTTTTTTGTTAAAGACTTAATTTTTAATGAGCAGCTTTATGTTCATAGTAAAATTGAGAAGAAGGTATAAAGGGTAATATTATATGTATTATTCTAGAACTACCCCATCTTTTTTTTTAAACAGCTGCATAGTGTGTCATTCTATGAATGTACCATATTTTATTTAACCAATGGCATATTATCCTGGTTACTAAAGCTGCATAAAAACTACTCCAAAACTTAGTCCTGTGAAATACCATCTTGTTGCGCTCACTCTGTAGGTTAGGAATTTGGTCAGGGCATAATGGGGATGACTTGTCTCTGATTCATGATGTCTGAGACCTCTGCTGGGGAGATCCAGCAGCTGAGGTGACTCAATAACTGGGGAATGGAATCATTGGTGGTATTTTCACTCACATGCCTGTTGGTTGGTGCTGGCTGTTGGCCAGAGCACCTACCTGTCCATGTGGCCGGAGCTTCCTAACAACATGGCCCCTTCAGGGCAGTCAGATTTTTTACATGGTGACCCAGGACTCTAAAGGCAAGTGTCTCAAGATAGAGAGGCAGAAACTGTGTGGCTTTTTCTGACCTAGTGATGGAAGTCCACACAGTGTGGCCTATTGGTCACAGTAGTCACAAACTACCTAGAATTCAAGAGAGGGGACTGGATGAGAGAAGTGTCAAAGAATTTGTGAACACATTTTCAAAACCACCACACTTACTTGGACATTTAGACCATTATAGTTTTGTTTATTACAACAGCACAGCAGTGAATATGAGTGATATGGTTTGGTTCTGTGTCCCCATCCAAATCTCATGTCGAATTGTAATCCCCAGTGTTGGAGGAGGAGCCTGGTGGGAGGTGATTGGATCATGGGGATGGACTTCCCCCTTGCTGTTCTGGTTATAGTGAGTTCTCACTGGTTGTTTAAAAGTGTGTAGCACTTCCCCCTTCTCTCTCTATCTCTCCTGCTCTGCCATGTGAAGATGTGCCTGCTTCCTCTTCTCCTTCCTCCACGATTATAAGTTTCCTAAGGCCTCCCCAGCCATGCTTCCTGCACAGCCTGCAGAACCATGAATCAATTAAACCTCTTTTCTTTGTAAATTATCCAGTCTCAGGTAGTTCTTTATAGCAGTGCGAGAACTAACTAATTCAATGTGTGTATCTTTGTATATACCTTTGTGCACACAGCAAGTATTCTTGCAAGGTATATTATCTAGAAATAGAATTGCTGCTGCACAGGGATTGGACATAGTCCTAGAAGTGGAATTACTAAGTCAAAATATTTTCTCCTTTTTAAGCTTCCCAACACAAATTGCCAAAATATCAGTTAGAACACTTATGCCACTTAACATCCCCACCAACATGTCCTGTTCTCTTTTTGTGCTCCCTTCATTCTGCAGTGTTCTTCAACAGTAGGGCACTTCACTTTTTTCTTTTTTTTTTTTGAGATGGAGTCTTACTCTGTCGCCCAGGCTGGTGTGCAGTGGTGTGATCTCGGCTCACCACAACCTCCGCCTCCCGAGTTCAAGCAATTCTCCTGCCTCAGCCACCCAAGTAGCTGAGACTACAGGTGCTCACCACCATGCTCAGCTAATTTTTGCATTTTTAGTAAAGACAGGGTTTCACCATATTGGCCAGGCTGGTCTCAAACTCCTGATCTTGTGATCCACCTGCCTCAGCCTCCCAAAGTGCTGGGATTACAGGCATGAGCCACCGTGCCTGGCCAATGAGACAGAGTTTCGCTCTTGTCACCCAGGCTGGAATGCAATTGCATGATCTTGGCTCACTGCAACCTCTGCCTCCTGGGTTCAAGCGATTCTCCTGCCTCAGCCTCCCAAGTAGCTGGAATTACAGGCACCTGCCACCACACCCAACTGATTTTTGTATTTTTAGTAGAGATGGGGTTTCACCATGTTAGCCAGGCTGGTCTTGAACTCCTGACCTCAGGTGATCCACCCACCTCGGCCTCCCAAAGTGCTGGGATTACAGGCGTGAGCCACTGCGCCTGGCTTGCTTCACATTTCGTGGTGGGAAACCTGAAGCACATTTTGCTACAAAGTCCCAATAGGAACTCAGAAATCACAAAGAAGTCTTTAACTCTAGTTATAATTCTCTAATGGGATATTTTGATGAATGCATTATCTTTGATGTGCACAATATATTAAAGATAATAGAGAATTCTACACCTAGACTTCACTACCTCCCATTATCTCCCTGCCTTCAGTACAGTTGCGTGTACAGAATGATGCTATGGCATTATTTTCTTATATAGACAGTTAAGATTTTAAAAATGTAACATTTGAAATAGCTGTACATAATATTTATAAAGTAGTTCAGTGACTGGTTACAAAGTCTCCTATAAGTATTCCTTTTAGCACTAACAGTCTAGATAAAAGTTTGTTTTCTGATAAATGAGCATACTTCTGTCCATCAGTTAGAACTATGTGTTGTACTTCATTCTTTGTCCTGGTTTTTAGGATTCTCAGAATCAAGTTTTACCCATTACTGTAGCATTCCAGTATTTACTTTAATTACAATGTTTAAATAAAGGTTTTCTTTTCTCCTCTTTTACTTCTCATTTCTCTCTTTCTGGGGATATGTTTGGCTCTTACTGCAATTAATTGTCCTTCAATCATTTTTAGAAGATGGAGTAGGAGGGTCAAATTATAAATTAATTGATAAAAATTATGTCTTTAATTTGTAATACAGGTGATTTAAGGGCTAGGCTGAATATGTAGTGGTTTTTGTGTATGACCTAGAAGCAGTTTAAAAATTCAAGTGTGAGTTATTTTGCTATTTACTTTTTGTGCTTGACAAAGGAGTCTAGGAGTAATCAAAAGCTTATTTTAGGTTTAATCTACTTTTGTTTTTATAAACTATGTTTAATAAAACATCTAATGGCTTATTTTATAGCACAGCTAACTATAGAAGAGTTTTTGCACATTTTAACATTTTACATTGATAAAATATGACAGATCTAGCAACTCTAGGTTGACACCTTGAGATAATCTATGCCTCTGATTCTCTATTTTTGAAACATTATTGTATTTGAGATCTTATTTTTTTATTTTTGTTTTTATATGTTAGTTTGGAAATGTGACACGGGAGGCTGCTCCAATTTCCAAATATCATGGGTAAATAGAATTTACATTTCATAGTTACATATACATTTATTTTGCTACTGATTTAATTTTGTATCCCTTCTACAAATATTTTATGAACTATGTAAAATCAGTTCTGACTTTCACTCACTAAACTCAAAAATACTTTCTCAATAGCTGGGGATAGTGGTGCACTTCTATAGTCCTAGCTACTCTGAAGGCTGACACGGGAGGATGGAGTCTATCTTGGGCAACATAGCAAGACCCGCTTTCTTTTTCTTTTATTTCTTTTTCTTAAATTATATTTTAAGTTCTGCAATACATGGGCAGAACGTGCAGGTTTGTTACATAGGTATACAAATGTCATGGTGGTTTGCTGCACCCATCAACCCATCATCTACATTAGGTATTTCTCTTAATGCTATCCTTCCCCTAGCCCCCCACCCCTGACAGGCACCGGCGTGTGATGTTCCCCTCCCTGTGTCCATGTGTTCTTATTGTTCAACTCTCACTTATGAGTGAGAACATGTGGTGTTTGGTTTTCTGTTCCTGTGTTAGTTCGCTGAGAATGATGGTTTCCAGCTTCATCTGTGTCCCTGCAAAGGACATGAACTCATCTTTTTTTATGGCTTCATAGTATTCCATGGTGTATATGTACCACATTTTCTTTATCCAGTCTATCACTGATGGGCACTGGGGTTGGTTCCAAGTCTTTGCTATTGTGAACAGTGCTGCAATAAACATACGTGTGCATGTGTCTTTATAGTAGAATGATTTATAATCCTTTGGGTATATACCCAGTAATGGGATTCCTGGGTCAAATGGTGTTTCTGGTTCTAGATCCTTGAGGAATCGCCACACTGTCTTCCACAGTGGTTGAACTAATTTATGCTCCCACCAACAGTGTAAAAGTGTTCCTGTTTCTCCACATCCTCTCCAGCAGCTGTTGTTTCCTGACTTTTTAATGATCTCCATTTTAACTGGAGTGAGATAGTATCTCACCGTGGGTTTGATTCGCATTTCTCTAATGACCAGTGATGATGAGCTTTTTTTCACGTTTGTTGGCTGCATAAATGTCTTCTTTTGAGAACTGTCTGCTAGTAAATGGCAGAGCTGGGATTTGCTTCCATTAGTTGAAATCCTGAGTTTGTGTGCTTAACTGCCATTCCATACCGCCAATAATAATAATCTTCATCAATAATAATCATGATGAAGATACTGTTCCTATACATTATTTTTGTTATCAAAGCATTCTTGACTGAACAAATTAATAATTTCCCCTAGTCACAACTAATGAAAACAACAAGGAATTAATTTTAAAAATATAAAAAATTAGGTGCAAGAATATGGCTTTATTTTATGTCACTGGGCAAACTAAATTTGTTTGTTATATCTCTGGATCTCTAGTTATACTATTATCCATTAATTTATTCTTTCACCCACAAGTAATCATTGATTGCTTACCATGCGCAAGGTACTTTTCTAGATACTGGAAATACAGAAATAGACAAATCAAAGTCTCTGCTTTCATAGGGCTTACTTTTTCTTTTTTTCTTTTCTTTTGAGACAGGTTCTCACTGTTACCTAGGCTGGAGTGCAGTGGTGCAAGCACACCTCACTGCAACCTTGACCTCCTGGGCTCAAGTGATCCTCCCATCTCAGCCTCTTATGTAGCTGGGACTACAGGCATTGCCACCATGCCTGGCTAGTTTTTTTTTTTTTTCTTTTTTCTTTTTTGTTTTTTTGTAGAGATGGGGTCTTGCTGTGTTGGCAGGGCTGGTCTTGAACTCCTGGATTCAAGTGATCCTCCTGCCTTGGCCTTCCAAAGTGCTAGGATTACAGGTGTGAACCACAGTCCAAGCTTACTTTTTCTAAAAGCATGGGAAAATACTACTATTTCTCAGTAAAACAAATCTTTCATATATATATTAACTCAGCAGCATCAAATATCTTTGCATAAAGTTAATTTTGTCTTTACAGAGTATAAACTGATTCACAAGGAGATACATGACCTTAGTCAAGGCACTGGTACAGCTAGAAATAAAGCTTAAGGTTAGATTGCTATGAACCCAAGTGATCTGGCTCCAGCTCAAATACTAGATAAACCTCATTTCTTGGAGCAGAACAAAGCTTGCAAAAAAGCAACATTTGTCCCACAAAATGGAACCTGATTACTGTTTGTGAATGTCAGCTGCTTTTAGCCCACACTAGTTCAGTTGTACTTGAGAAGACACAGCCAAAATGTCTCAATAATTATTAAATTCTGACCTTTTCCAGTCTACCTCCTACTAAAGTAATCCATATAACCTGGAAGTCAGCAATGTTGCAGAAACCCTCTAGAAGCATTATGCTGTGAATAAGAGACATGGTTAAAGAGCCAGATCTGGCCAGGCGCGGTGGCTCACGCCTGTAATCCCAGCACTGTGGGAGGCCGAGGCAGGTGGATCACGAGGTCAGGAGATCCAGACCATCCTGGCTAACACCGCGAAACCCCGCATCTACTAAAAATACAAAAAAATTAGCCGGGCGTGGTGGCGGGCGCCTGTAGTCCCAGCTACGCGGTAGGCTGAGGCAGGAGAATGGCGTGAACCCGGGAGGCGGAGCTTGCGGTGAGCCGAACTCGCGCCACTGTATTCCAGCCTGGGCGACAGAGCGAGACACCGTCTCAAGAAAAAAAAAAAAAAAAAAAAAGAGCCAGATCTAACAGTGCTTTCATTGAAATCAATAAGGGGAAGAAATAACAGAGTTTAAAAGACTATGAGTAAAATGACTTAGCAGAGATAGTAACATGAGAAAAAGAGGAGAGATGTTTATAAACCAGAACCTGATTTGGAATGGAAGAAATGGGAAATAGTGCCAAGAGTATTTTAAATTTACTGGAAATGGGAAGGGAATAGTAGCAACATTATCATTATATTTGAACTGACTGGTATAGAAAGGACAATTCTTGCAAAACTGCCAATTTTCTGGAGTTTCATAGGCTTGTATATTTGAGGAATACACTTAGGTGAAGTTAGAGCTCACAAAACAATTTATATCTGATTTTAAATTTTATCTTGTTATCAAACTTGGCTAGTAAATGGGCTTTCTTTATAAATCTGGTCCCACATTTCTCAGAGTGACATTGAGAAACTCCAATTCCGTAGGATATTATTTAGATTTATGTTTCTGTGATTAAATGTGGGAATGGTAGGTTGAACAAAAGATGTCACCGAGTCCGAGTCTTCAAGGTGCTAGTTTACAGTATGCAACTCCCATTAGGGGGTTATAGTTTCTTTTTTTGTCTTTGGACATTCTGAAAGATTCATGTAGTCTGGAATGTACTCTGAGAAATATCAATCTAGTTCACTGTTGGTCATGTCTCCATCAGATGACTCATAATAATTTTTTTCTGTTAATAAAGTCTTTAACGGTTCACATTTCCATAACAACTTGTCTCCCTTTAAAGTCCCAATATCGTAGTATCGCCTATTTCTTAGGAAATTCAGAGCTTAGAGCATTTTATATTTAATTGGTTTTTACTCCAGGGAAGTTTTTGTTTGTTTGTTTTTTTGTGACAGTGTCTTATTCCAGTTGCCTAGGCTGGAGTGCAATGGCATGATCACGGCTCATTGTAGCCTCAATTTTCCAGGCTCAGGTGATTCTCCCACCTCAGCCTACTGAGTAGCTGGGACTACTGGTGTGCACCGCCATGCTTGGCTATTTTAAAATTTTGTATAGAGACAGATGGGTTTTTGCCGTGTTGTCCAGGCTGGTCTTGAACTCCTGGGCTCTTTATCATTATGGAATGTCTTTGTTTGTTAATTGGAATGTTTAATCCATTTACATTTAATTTAACTATTGATGTAATTGGATTTGGGTATACTTTTTTTCTATTTCTTTTCCATTTGTCCCACCTTTTAAACTTTATTTCTCCTTTCTAGCTTTCATTTGGGTTAATTGATTTTTTTTCATCATTCCACTTGAATTCCTCTATTAGCCTTTTAGTTGTACCTGTTTCTGTTTTTAAGTGGGTTCTATAGGGATTATAATGTGCATTCTTAATTTATCACAGTCTATTTTGATTTAATATTATACCACTTTAATGTAAGAACTTTGTAACTGTATAGTTCTATTTCCCCACTCCTCATTATTTTATTTCTTGTTATCATGACTCTTAGATCTACAAACATTATAAAACTATAGAAGTGTGCTATAGAAGTAGTATTGTAACTTTTACTTTAAATAGGCAAATATTTTATCATAATAAAATAATTAAGAGAAGAAGTGGCATAACACATCCTTTTAATATTTGCCACTTTCAGTATTCTTCATTTCTTCCAATACACATGAATTTCCTCCTGGTATCATTTCTTTCAGTCTGAAGATCTTGTAGCTTTTTTAGAGTTCAAATCTGCCTATAACAAATTCTCCCAATTTTTGTTTACTGAAAAAATGCCTTCATTTTGTCTTTACTTTTAAAGAATATTTTCATTGGTGGATATACAATTTTAGGTTGCCATTTTTTTCTCTTTAAAAATGTTTTTCTATTGTCTTCTGGCCACCGTCATTTTAGGTGACAATTTAGTTATTTATTTGTAATGTTGTCCCCTGTATACAGTGTGTTTTCCCTTGATCCTCTGGCAGCTTTTCAAGATTTTCTATTTCTTTTTGAGTCTTCAGCCATTTAACTATGATGTGCCTGGGAATGATTTTCTTTTCATTAATTCTACTTGAGCTTCAGTGAATTTGTAAAATATGTAAATTTATGTTTTTCACCAAATCTGGGTGTATTTTGACCATAATATTTTTTCAAATTTTTTTCTGTCCAATTTTGTCTCTCCTCTTCTAGTAGAACTGTAATTATTCCTCCAAATGAATTCCAATGTTAGACGTTTTAACATTATTGCACAGGTCATCCTGACTCCATTAAATTTAAAAAGTTAGTTTCACTTTCTGTTCCTCAGGTTGAAAAAGTTCTACTGATCTATCCTCAAGTTCACTGATTCTTTTCCCTACTGTCTCCAATTTGCTGTTCAGCCCACCTAATGAATACTTTACTGCAGAATATTATGTTTTCAGTTCTAAAAACTCTATTTGAATTTTTAATAGTTTCCATTTCTCTCTTGAGATTGTCCACATTTGCTCATTCATTATGACCATGTTTTTCTTTAAGTCCTCAAACATTTTTAACAGCTATTTTAAAGTACCATCTGCTAATTTTGACATCTTGTTCATCTTGGAGGTGGTTTCCACTGACTGACTTTTTTCTTAGTTATGAGTCACATTTTCCTTTTCTTTTCACATGTCTAGTAATTTTTGGTAATATGTTGGATAATGCTAATGACATGTGGTATGGTGTTTGCATTATGCTGTATTGGCTACAGGGTAGTGAGTTTTTATCAGCAGGCACTTCATTTACTGACAATCCTTTTATTTTTTAGTCCTGTCAGACTTTTTTGATGGTAGGTAGGTCACTTTTGGTTTGAATTTATTCTTAGGGCATACCCCTTAGTCTGGTATATGCTTTTTATTCCTATGGCATGGTGTTTCTTGAGTGACAATTTAATACATGAAATGCTCAGTGACATCTCTCTACTCTGGCTGGAATGAACTCTAATATCTTCCAGTGTTGCATAACTTGGGGTATCCTCAGCCTAAAGCACATAATCTTTGTTTGGTCTCATGAAGTCTTATCTTGTGCATGTTTATGTCAGACCTAGCCAAGTGCCCATATGAATCCTCATGCAGAATTCTGGAACCAACTTTCTATAGCTCCCTCTTCTCAAGTTCTTTCACAAATTCTAGCTGCTTCAGCAGCCCAGAACTCTAATCTTTGCCTCCTCAGGTCAATAATTTCACTGCTGTGCTTAGGCCCCACCTTTATGATCTGTGGCAAGAAAGTGCCTAGGAAAAAAACTTGGGCAATTATGGGACTCATCTTGTGGTTTTCCTTTTCTGAAGGATCACGGTGCTTCACTGCTTGTTTTTCAGTGCATGAAAACATATTGCTGCATTTTGCTAGGGGTAGAGTTTTCTTCAGCGGAAGGACAGGTGCAGTGCTAGTTACTGTGTCATAATTGGTAGTGGTAATCAGAATATATTCACTTTTTTAAAAAAATCATGTTTACTGAGGTATAATTTATAAATAGCAAAACTTACCTCTAAACTGCATAGCTCAATAAGTATCTGTAGTTATGTAGCCAGCACCACAAACAAGGTACAAGTACAGAAAATTTCCATTTCCCCCCAAAAGTTTCTTTGTATCCTTTCTCCCACCTCCTGCCTCTGGCAAACACTGATGTAATTTGTGTTCCTTTAGTTTTCATCCTTGAGTATTAGTCCATTGTCAGAATGTATCAAAATTTATTTATCAATTCACCAGTTTATGGACCTTAGATTATTTCTAGATTTTGGCTTTTATGAATACATCTTCTATAAATATCTACATATAGGTCTTTGCAAACCTAGGTTTTCATTTCTTTTAGGTGAAGATGTAGGAGTGAGATTTCTGGGTTGAATGATAGGTATGTTTAACTTTATAAGAAACTTGGCAAATTATTTTCCAAAGTGGCCATAACATTTTGTATCCCCATTAACAATGTATGAAAGTTCTAATTGCTGCACATATCCAGTAGCATTTTGCCATAAATTATGATAATCAAACTGAATTCAATATATGAGGGATCATATATTTGCTTAAAACTAATATGAACTCTTTTGTTCTTCACTTATTTGAAATCACTTGTAATCATTTGGTTTTATTGTTATTGCCACATGCAGAGAAGGGCTGCCTTGTTTTTTCTGACCAAAAAAAAAATACAGTGAAACTAACTTCCCCATGTGTAAATTAAGGTTAAAATTAATAATTCAACTAATAATCTGAATAGTTCCCTGATGTAGGTAATACTTTTAAACTATCAAATAAAACAACCTTAATTAAATATTAAATACCAAATAACATCAAAGATTTAAAATTTAAAAATAAAACCATCAAAGTACTAGAAGAAATGATAGACAAATTTATTTGTAACCTTAAGGTAGAGAAGGTCCTTCTAATCACAATTCCAATTTAGTAGCCATAACACTACCCCTATATATGCATTAAATTTGACATTAGCAACAACCGCAACAGCAGAAACAACATTTCTGCATAAGAGAAAAACACAATAAGTAAAATAAAAAAGGAAAAAATGGAAAAAGATAATAAACTCATACCATAAATTAAAATTTAACTTCCCTTAGAAATAAAGAGCTCCTAGACATCAAGCAGAAAAAGATCTAGCAATCACCACATAGAAAAATGGCACAACAACATGGACCTTCACAGGAAAATGAATGCAAGTGAGCCTTCAAGGTATGAAAATATGCTCAACTTCACTTATCATAAGAAATACAAATTAAAACCACATTGAGATACCATTTTCTACCTATTAGACAAAATTTGGAAAGTTGATAATACACTCTTGGCAAGGCCATGGAGAAGCAAATTCTTTCACACACTGTTGGTGGGAGCACAAGGTAGAAACAAACACCATGGAAATCAAATTATGATATTTGTCAAAATTAAAAATGCATTAATATTTGGACCCAGTACTAGTGGAATTTTTCTTACAGGTATGACTTCAAATGTATTACATATTATACCTCCAAGGTTATTCATAGCAACATTGTGTATAACACCAAAACAAGACAAATAACCTGAATATCTGTCAATAAAGGCCCATTTAAATGTACTAAGGTACATTACAAAATGGGATTCTATACAGCCTTACATAAGAATGAAGTAGTTCTGTATATAGAAATATGGATCAATCTCTAGTTTAAAAAATGTAAGGTATAGATCAAGTATAGATGTATGCAGTATGCTACTTTTTATATATAAAATGGAAATAAAAGTAGGTATTTGTGTTAATGGATACTGGAAGGATACACAAAATCTAATAAAAAGGGCAACCTATAAACATACTATAGGGAATGGACATGAGGGAAGAGGAAGCAATAAGATTCCCAATTTTATTCATTTGATTTTTGAAACTTATAATGTTTTTTAAAAGTTCTGCTCATTCACAGCTGAATTAAAGACTATGGCTAAAGAAAAATGTGGCCTTGTGCTGATAAGAATATGTGCCACAGAGCTGTCCATTTGATTTTCTACTTTAGATGAAAATGAACATTTTATCACACCCATTATCTTTTTGTCTTTAATTTAAAATAACCATTCTTTGTAGTCCAGCTTTTTATTCTCTCAGAAGAAAATAAGTGATCAATTCAGGAAATGGATGCTACCAACTATTAAAGAAGGACATATATTTACTTTTAGCTATGATCTTTTGTCAACTTCTAAGTCTTTTATTTCCTTGACTCTTGAAACTTTTGTGAATGAATTGTTCTCCCAAATGTCAGGTTAGCAAGAGTATATAAGTACTGAGAAATATGTATTTTCTGATAAATAATTGAGAAACGAACTGTTAAGAAAAATGCTGGTTTGTGGGCATAGACCATTTACTCCTCTCAGCCCTGCATCTGGCATTGTGAGCCCACGTTATAATAGAGCCTTTTATAAGAGAAACATGCAAAATGAGCAAAGTCTGGCTAAGCATGGGCATGAAAGGAAAGACCTGGGTCACCAGCTAGAAAGATTAAATGAGGGGAAAAAAAGATGTCCAAATCATCAATAAAATACCTAAGAATAAGCTGCATCATAAAGTTGAGAAATCAGTAAAAGGAAAAATATAAAACACAAAACATTACTGAAGCTATTCTCCTGGGAAGAAAAACAGATAATTAAAAAATGTAAATCCCTTCTAAATTGATTTACAAGTTTCGTGTAATCCTCATCAAAATTCCAAGGGTATTTTTGCAGAAATTGGCAAAATGAGTCAAGATTCTTCTGGAAGAATAAGAATTGAAAATT